>NC_059472.1:28728434-29036738 GCF_018139145.2 Gymnogyps californianus | reverse complement strand
CTCCGGCACCTGGAGCACCTCCTCCCCCTCCTTCTTCCCTGACCTTGGTGCCTGCGGAGTTCTTTCTCTCACATCTTCTCACTCCACTCTCTGGCTGCAACTGCAACTCCCCTGTAACTTCTTTTTCTTTTCTTAAATATGTTACCACAGAGGCGCTACCACTGTCACTGATTGGCTTGGCCTTGGCCAGCGGCGGGTCCGTCTTGGAGCCGGCTGGCATTGCCTCTGTCGGACATAGGGGAAGCTTCTAGCAGCTTCTCACAGAAGCCATCCCTGTAGCCCCCCTGCTGCCAAAACCTTGCCACGCAAACCCAATACAATAGCATTAAGTGTTACTTCAAACTATTATACAAAGCTAAGCAAAAGCTAGACCAAAATAGGTAATAGTTACCTAGTCTTTAAATTAGTTTTTGCAAAGTAAAAAAAATTGCCCAGGTAGGCCAAGACAAGTCCTAGGTGTCCAGGAGTAATGGCCACTGATGAACCTACCCCACATTACTTAATCTAATTCCTCTTGGAAGTCATTAATATTTTTGCTCTCCACTCTGTTCTGTAGAGATTAATTCCACATCTTAATTACATATTGTAAAAACAGACTACATTTTGTTTTCATTCCACTTTTGTGCTTTCTACATACTGACTAGTGAGTAATAGTAGGTAAGTGATCCCCAATGAATTCACTGTAACATTGATTTTTTTTATATATATACAAATATCCTTTTGTTCGAATAAAAACCCTAGCCTACCAAATGCATTTCAGAAGCCTATTAATATCTCTATTTGTTTTGCCTCCTTTATGTTATATTTACTGCTTTATCTTTTTTTGATAAAACTATACACTGCATACATGGGGGTACACCATGCATTTATCCAGTGGTACTGTAATATTTTCTGCCTTGTTTTCAATTATTTTTCTAATAAATCTTAGCTTCTTATTTGTGTTTTAGCCACTGCCTAGTACACACCTGTGGCTTGTAGAGAACATCTTTTCTCTTTGATTCTTTACTAGTACCTCCAACTCTAACCAGTTTCATGCCTCTGTTGGTTTTAAAAAGGTTTTATCATCAGCAGTTATGCTTCTAATGAGCAGTCCTCAGAATATTTCTGGCCAGGAGGCTTTTAAAATCTTTTTACTGAAAGTCAGTGGTTAATTTAGAGAGTGTTATTGTGATTGAATAGTCAGATTTATTTTTGTATGCATAATTTTCTATTTAGTGATATAGAGTATACTCTGAACACTTTTACATCATCAGCAAACTCTGTTGCTTCACTTTTGACTCCTTCTCCAAGATCACTCATACGTATGTTAAGCATTACAGACCCTGTATGTCCCCTTGGACAGCTGTTTCTCTAACTACCATTTTCCTTTGTTTCCTCACAATTGTGAATTCAAAAGGACTTTCTTCTTATCTCACAGTGGTTTAATTTCCTTAAGAGCTTTTAGTGAAACAACTTCTTGAAAGCTTTTTGAGAACCCAAGTATATTTTATTGATGACAACATCTTTGTACACCTGTTCTTTGAGTAAAAAAAAAATGAGGTAAGACTAGCCTTTTCTTAGGGAAACAGTCCTCAGTATACTTTGTTTATACACATATCTCCTCGTTCTATTCTTTATGACATTGATCTGCCTGGTATGAAGGTCAGCCTTCCTGGGCTATCATTCTTTGATCTCTCCTAGGAGATTTTTATCAAATTGTGTCACATTTGCTACCACTTGGAATGGAGGCTGACTTAAATGATAAGCTGTACACTGCAGCAATTTCACATCTGAGTTCTTTTAGAGCTCTTGAGTGAATACCATCTGCTCCTGGCAGTTTGTCACTATTCAGCTTGTTCTAAATCCTCTTCTATTGACAAACCAGTTGGAGACGATTCCTCAGTCTCCCCTTCTGTAAAGAATGACTGTACTATGGAAACTTCAGCTCCAGGCCTCATGAGGCCTTGCCTTCCTTGAATACTTCTTTTATATTCTGCTAAGGTGATCCTTTTATATTATGATTGGCAACTAGCTTCACTGGGTATGTCTATACTGGCAAGGAGTTCAGACCAATCTGTAGAGTGATAGAGTTGTTGCTGAGGACCTGCTACTCCTCTATCCATATTTCACTTTTTTTTTTTTTAAATAAATATATATGTTTTGATCTACTTCTAATCTAGTCCCATGGACTGAACACCCAGCTGGCATGTATTAGGTACACTCCTTTCCAGTTTAGTTTCATTTGAAAGTAATATCTAGTTCATGCACTCCAATATTGCTATTCAGCTTGGAACAAAGGATGGTGAAACAAGTTCACATTCACAAAGATTTCTCTGTGGGTTACATAGGTGATGTCATACGTTGACTCAAACAGTGAAAGTTACTTCTGGGGATGAATTAAACAAAAGGAGAGAAAGTGACAGAGAGAGAGAGGGAAAAGGGAAAGAGATAACTCTACTAAGTGGACTTCTGGGAAAGGAAGTGGTGGAGGAGTCCCAAGGCAAACATATTCCCTGGGCATCCTCTCCAGTGCAGCAGGGTCCCCCGGTAATTCTTTGGCTATGGTAACTATACAGTTTTCGTCAGGACTCACTCAAACTCCCTACTGGTTTTTTTTCTGCTTATAATGGTATTAGCACTGATTGGAGCACATTTTTATCCGGGACAGTTGCATGCTGACTGGGTATTAAACTTTGTGCATGCATTTTATTGGGTAACGTAAATTAAATGTAAACCCTAATGCAAAAGCTACAACCCAAGAATAGAAAATAGGAGCAAGAAGGGGTGATTCTCATGTGAGTGCCAGTTGCTTCCCTTGAGAACTAGTAATATTGGGATTTATGAGTTAAAGACCATAACAATAACAGCATGAGAGCCATGGGGAAAAATACTGCCCAGAAGCACTGGAAAAGAGTGCCACAACAGCTGGGCTGGAAAAGTGGAGAGATGCAGGGAAAGGCAAGCTACCGAGCTGCAACCAGAAGGCCAGGAGCAGTACAAAGGCATCAAAGGCACTGTGCCCACCCGGAGCAGGGATGGTACGGAGAAACTGCACTTTTGATCCAAACTGCAACCTACCAATGCACGTCCAGCATTTCTGCCTCTAGGCAACATCCTGACCCTGTTGTTTCTGAAAAAAGCACTGAAAAAAAAAAAAATCATTTGAAACAAGATACTGTCATTTTTTATTTAACTTGATATAATTACCAGTATTTTTATTTTTCCTATTTAGAAATGACTTTTTTTTTTAGGATGTCTTTCTGCTCCTCTTAGCTTTTTACTTTTCTAAAGAATATTTTTGCTTTGTATTATTTTGAAACCTTTTTTTTGATTTCTGATATATATTTACTTATATTTCAGTGGTCATCATTTTGTATATAAATATTTTGTCTTTTCACCAAATACTTTTAATTCCCTTTTAACTCAGGTTCTGTTTGTCTGCATTTTCCCCTTTAGAAGTTAAAGATGCATTGCTGTCCCAGGTTTCTCTCCTTTATAAGAAAGTTAAATCGGAGTGCATGTAATAGGAGGCAGCATATGGTATAGTAGTGAATTGTATTCAGAAGGAGATACACAGAGGTACAATCAGTTTCCAGCTCCCATTTGAAAGTCAGTGATAGCTGGTTGCTTCTAGCCCTCCCCCCACCTATCCCTCCCCCTCCTCCCCCCCAGCTTTGGAGATCACCTACCTTGTGTTTAAGCAGCATGACACACAAGCTGTGAAGCATATTATAGTCCTTCTTACCTAGACATAGGGCTAAATTAGATCACTTGGTTTCTGCTGACTCTTTTGTAATTTAATTTACCATAAATCACACAAAGTATTTTCAGATCCGTGAGATATATTTTGCAAACAGAAAATTACTTTATTTCTAATCACTGGGAATGACACACTGTGCACTCAGAAAAACTGTTCAGAGGGAATAATTCTTTTAAATTTTAATTATTTTTCTATAATTTTTGAAACGGAAACTAACTCATGAGGACTCAAATAAAAAAGGCCATTTCATACTTGAAAGGCTCCAAAATGTGGTACTGTCTGTTTCTGTGCCCATAAAACAGTTCAGGGTGGTGCGTATCTGACATATGCATCTTTCTTGGTATCTCCCTTGGATTTTCTGACATTAGAGGACACAGCACTTGGTACACTGCTCACCAGCTGGAATTACTTACTGCTAATAAAGAGACACCAAGGAGGTATAGTGGTGTTCTTTAAATAAATTTGGTGAAAAGGTAATAACTCAGTATAATTTTTTTTTAAAAGTGTGATAGGAAAGAATAGATAAGTAATGGATTTTTCTCCATTTGATGTATTCACTGCATCATATATTCATTTCTGCCTTACTTGTATTCTATTTCCCTTAGACTGTAAATCTTAGGGACTTACTGTAAGTAAGGTAAGTAAGAAAGCAAGTAAGACCCTTAATTTCCACTAAATAGTCTACAGACTTACCAACAAAGCAGAAGAAATGTAATAAACCTCCAAGGAAAGTAGTCTTCTTTTCTTTTTTCCTTTTCTTTTTCAGTTAGACAATACTGGTCTTCAATTGCTTGTCAATTTTTGCATTTATAGAGCAGTACAGGAGTAAACCATGAAGGCAGCACATGTGCCGACCCAGCCTAGAAAGTGATGTGTGTCCTTGAATGCCTTTCTTTGGTTAGGTAATTGAATAAAGTTCGATTCATCCCCACAGAGGGGATGGATGTGGTTTTGTTGGTGTGTTCCAACACAGCAGAGACAGCAAAGCTCTTTCTCTGCTTCTCAGTTACTTAAAGTTCCTTGACCTTTTAAATGCATTTTGACCACTTGCCCTTTATAGAAAGATGAAGATGAGTAGATGTTAGGCTGACATTTCATTTAGCTGGGGACTGACGAACATTATTTGAATGTAGAACACTATAAAAATATTAATATAACTTTGCTTAAAGGTATCTGTTATCATCTTTGAGGAAGTGGAATTCTTATTTTCTAAATTGTTAATTTCTCCCACTTTACCTACTGACCCTACTCAGTGTTACATTTAGCCTGGAGAGCTATGTATCATATTTTACACCTAAGTTGCTCAACTGTTTCTTAGTGATGGTTCTAATTATGCTAGGCAAGATAGTAAATGAGTAGGACACCAGAACTGAAACAGGCAAATTAATAAATCCAATGATATATTTGAAATCTTTCTGTTAAAAAAATACTTAAAGAATTCCAATGGCAAAATCTAATATACATAATGGCTAATCACTACTACCTTTTTATTCTTTTGCTGACTGGATGATGCAATATGTGCCATATCTCAGTACTATTTTGCATTTTTTACTCCTGCATGTTGTCCACTGTTTCCAGTAGCAACTGAACAAACATCAAGTCAATTAAAATTGATGGAAGCTGAGAATACTATATTTATTCAAATTGAGGTGTGTCTCAACATTAAGGATGGTTTGCAAATCTCTTTGCAAATGCAGTGACATGCAGCACGGTATCATCTGCAAGAGAAATGTAGCATTAGTAAAATAAATGAATATTCTACATGGTATATCCTAAGAGTGAGCTTCAGAGAGTAATGGAGTCTATATTGCCTTATTCACAGTCTTTTTACACTGTGAGTCCAGTGGGAAATCTCACAAGAGGAAGCTGTTAGGATTTTCAGCATTTCTAGCATTAGACTGAAATTCTGTGATAATAGATTTTCTTTCCTTTTGAATGTCATTAAAAGAGAAAAAACTGGGAAGGGCAGGGAAGTATGTGTGTGTTGGAGGGGGAATTTGTGAGTCAGTCTCTCTAGTTTTCAGAAAGGCTTTGACTCAATTTGAATTTGAATTGCAAGTCTGAGGTACTTAATTTTTTAGGATCAAATTGCCTCTTTATGAAATTACTTTTTTAAAATAAAGCAACACAATACATATTAAAAAGTATACTTGAAATAGTGTCTACAAGCTCAAGAGTGGTGAGCTGCAAAAGCTTCAGACCACACTGCTAGCTCTTAGACTTTGGGAGGAGCTGCAGATGTGGTCAGGAGAAACAAGAAGACAGGCCACGAAATCTGAGATATCATGGGCTCCAAAAAGGACTTGTGATCTGCCATTTGATTTTTGCTAAGCTTTTTGATCCATGCCTTTTGAAAATCAATGGCATCTGAAAGTGGACAGGCAAAACTTACATGTATTTATGTTATTAGGTGTGATTTCCAAGCAACAGGTGACAATGTTGTATCCAAATGAAAGATAGATAATTTTCATCTCTAACCTAGAGACTGTGAGACATTTTCACTGCACAGCTTCAGCAGGTATCTAGGGAAGTTATAAGCTCGTAAACATTCCCTGTACCTGGGCTCTGTATCTCTTCAGTCATTATAAAAGGCTCTAATTGGGTAAATGGATACCTTAAGGTGTTACCACAACTGAATTTCACCGAGAATGAACTTGAGCTGCATCCTGAACAGAGAGCTGTGGTACTTAAGATAAATTAGTGAGGTTTGTACTCCATTTGTGCTCTGAGATTCCTGAAAATAAGTCTTTCATTACAGTTTCTTGCTAGAAATCTTTTCAGGTTAAGTTTGCTTCATAGGACATAGGATATTTTACTTTTGCTCCTTCAGGCTCAGTAATTCATTCTTACTGAAAAAAGTGTCTTTCTTCTTCTAGCTATTAAGACATAATAAGGTTGCTAGACATCCGGTATCTAAAAATTGATTGTGAATTGTCTATCTCAGAACCTAGAACATTTGAATGTGTATTGTCACTGCTACAACTCAAATAGTTTTTGCCATTTTTACCTTTCCATTCAGAGAACTCAGTCATAACTAAACTGCCATAACTCTAAGATGACAAGCTTTTTTAGTCGTCTTTAAATGCCACTGAAAAGGATTGCAAGTTTGAAGATTGCTTTGAAAAGGGAAAAAGCACATTCTTAGAGGTATGCCAAGCTCTTGCACTAAAACTTGTTAAGACACAGACACTCATTTTCTGGTTGGGCTCATGCATGAGTCATAGAAGAGTCCAAATCCTTTGCCTTCATACTGTTTTAAACGGTTTATAAATCCTCTGAAAAATGGAATATATTTTACTCAATGCTTTTGCTCTTGTTTACTAAGAAACCTCTGCTTTGGGTTTTTCTTGTTTAATGACTGCTTACATTATTTGATTGACACTGTTTTTTATTATCAGGATTTTAGGAAGATGCTGCTGTTTTCTTCTTGTAAGCACATAAATTATGATAATATTTTTTTAAAATGTGATTATACAGAAATATGGCATTAGAATAATGTTTAAGGATGAACAGTAAAAGGATCTACAAAGATCAGTTTTCTCCCTTGCATTTACAGTTAAAATTTACCGATTCTGTATGCTACCACACCTTTTCTTCCTCAGTTAGTCACACATAAAGTTTGAGATTATTGTACAGTTTTATTTTCACTAAGGGGAAATGCCAGTACCAGAAGACTGCATTTCTAAAATGTACTCCTACCAAAAAAAACCCCAATAAAAATTGGTGCTTTGAGTATACAGTAAGCTGAGTGGCCAAAAGCTTTCTCTATTGGGGCAAGTCTGGGATAAGTTGTCCCCATATTACACAGCTTTAGTGTTAGACATATGTATCTTGATGTATATCATTCTCCTGTAACAAGAAATCCTAATTTTTGATCAGCTGAGACTTCGCAGGTTTGTATTAAAAAATAGACTTTATTGCCATAAAGCCACACTATTTACAGGGCTTTGTACTGAACTAAAGTTTCTGCACTATTGCCTCCAAAAGGGCCCTTTAGCATAGCAACATCCCCACAGAAAGCAGTTGTGTCAAAAACATTTCCTGTAAATAAAATAATTACATGAACTTGGTGTCCACAAACTTTGCCACAAAAACCATGTTTCACAGTATTAATGTCTGATCTCAAAAATTTAGTAGTGTGGCATTCTGCTTTCACCTTTCCACATATTATGTATGACTGGTTAGCTATTTCATTCTTTTTATTGTTGATGGCCTTGCTAATTTGAGGGAGAAGGTGTAGTTGCTAGCCAAAAGATAAAATGCTGAAAGGTTAAGGCAATAAAGCACACTACTATATTTCATGGTAGAGAAAATTACTTACCTGTAATTGTTGTTCAGTGAGGAAGTGAAACATTCAAGCATCTGTTTCTTAATGGTTTTCCTTGACAGTGACCTGGTGTCTCAGTGCCAGATAAAACAAAACGCTGGGCAGATTTTCTAATAGCTTTTGTCTCTTTGCTTAACTCAAGTGGCCTTTTAAAGTCTAGCCTGTGAAAGAAGTCTTGAGGGTTTGAGGGAACAGTTAGGAATAATCCAGTGATTAAGGAGAGAGGAATGTATGATTAGCATGCAGCTTTGTCATTTATTCATTCATCTTTATAATATTTAGGGCTTAGTTTTGCCTGGCAGTATGCTGATAAACACCTGGTCCTGAGAGCCCAGCAGCACTCTTTATCTTTCTTTTTTTTTTTTCTGTCATATGCAATTCCTTGTCTGGTTGTCTCATCGTCTGGAGTACAGGGACCAAAAGTCAGTTCTCCATTCACTGCAGTTCAGCGAGGTTTGGGTGATCTCCAGGCGGTCCTGAAGTTAGACCTCTGCATTTAATGTCTCCTCACAGTCCCCCGGGTTATCCTTGTATTCCTTCTGTCATCCAAGAATGGGCAGTTTAGAAATCAGGTGAGGTATGCAGTCCTCGATAACCTGTAAATCTTGTACCTTGTAAATCTTGCAGCTGAAAGGAAGGCAGCTTTGTGCGGGGCGTACAAAATACTAAGTAATCTAAGAGGCAGATTTCATTCTTTGATGCACAGTTGGCATCACATTTAATGCAAAATCATCTGTGTAGTGTGAGCATTGGGAGAGGAATGAGAGAAAGTTCTGAGTAGTTTGCGTATTCAAGTAAATTACACAGCCTGACACATCTGCTGGCAGGACCAAGCTATTAATGGGATTTTCACCACAGTCTAGAAAAGAATACACAGCATTTATTTTATCCTGTAGTTTGTTATGACCCTTTTCCTTTAACAATCTGTGAACTACCTAAGCCCCACTCTGGGAGTAAAATTATTGCATATCTTCTTTCCTGACTCACTGTGCTTGTTTATTGGAGCGGGATTAGGAACAGCTAGTATTTGCTTTCAGAGCAGGTTATATTCAAATGCTCCTAGTGCTGGCTGTAAACCTTGCTTGTGGGCTGTCCTTCGATCTCTATCCTGTATGAACCAGTTCAACCTGTGGCCTTAGTGACTTACTACAGAAACAGATAAAGCAAGATTTGGGTGCATATTCTATAGCTGTACAAATCTCTGGCGTTTCTAGGATTTATCATTTGACTCGAGGAAAGAGTTTGTCTCACAGGTGGGGAAACCTGTAAGACTGGATAAATTTTCAGTCTCATGCCATAAACACTGTAAAATGCTATATTCAGTTTAATTTAGTAAAAAATTCTTCGGAGTACAAATGTGAACACATTCAGCTGCAAAAGAACTGCCTCTTTCAGGGTGACAGGCACTGGCTCTTAAAGGTAGACACGTAGTTGCGCTATGGAAGATGGATAGGTGCTGTGAGGATCAGATTTGTCAGTGACACAGATCAGTCACTATTGTGAATCACATTTGAAAAATCTAAAATCTAAAATTACACATGGCTTAAACATAAAAAAATATGTTTTCTAGGTTCATTTCATGCCAGACACATGGAATAAGTAGAAAGTCACAGGTCATCCTTCTTTGTGGTTAAAACCAAAACAGTTGTTTATACTATTTATATTGTTTATCTTAAAATTGTCTAGCAGAAGTGGCCTGGCATGATGTCCAATACTAATATGGGAAGCTCCAAGTAAATACCCTGTGTACATGATTTTTATACTCTACTTTAGATATTCATTTTCTAATCGTTTCTTAATCACAGTGGTTAACACAGGACAGTGTAATTATTATTGGCGGCACAGATCGCTTTTAACAAAATTATATCCCTGCTTATTATCATATTACCATAGTTACATTATTATTACAGAATAACCTTTACTTAATTACTAACCAAAAGCAATTATGGCAAATGATTTGAACATTCTAATTTAGTGAAAATATCTTACTTCTCTTTATGAACAACAAAATGTCATTATAGCCGCGTAATAAGATAACTCGCATATATCAATGTAAACTTAATGTCGTTCATACAAATTCCTTAGGCCAGAATGTTCCTTCCTGTGTTCCTGCAATATTAAATGACCACAGTAAGGTTAACCCGAAGAGAAAATCTGATTCTCTTGACTGGCTGTTAAATCTGCTCTTTATGTCATGCTGTAATATGGTTACAGCAATGCACAATACTTAGTATGTGCTTAGTATGAGCTTAGTATGTAGCTTTGGCTGAGTTTTTCTTGAAGACAGGCTACTGAAAATATTCTCTGTAGTTCTGGAGATGCACAAAGTTTAGAGGTGTTTAACATCTGGATTTTTTATATGGGATTTATCTCTAATTGTTACATACTTCTATTTAATGTGTGAAACAAATCCCAATTTCAGCTCTGTTCTAGTAAGAGTCATTTCAACAGTACCTATAAATTTTGCCTATAGAAAAGAAAAGTAACTTATTTTATGCTACATCATATTATTTCAGTTTATCCAATTGTTGAGACATCTCCTAAGAATAGAACAGGATATGGTCAGGCAGCTGTAGTACTGGGATTAGATCAATATACAATAGTTTCGAATATACAAAAAGAGCTTGTTCCAAAAATTCTAAATGTTGAACAGGAAGTAGATAAGAAAAGCCTGTCTTAACTGTGAGATTAAGGGAAAAGGTTAGAGAAAGCTAGGAAACAAGTTACCAAAATAACTATATGTAAAGAAAGGCTGAAAAAGCAATGGCGGGTTCCATATGCAGGTTCACAAACTGCACACTTGCAGGTGTTCATGCTTGCCACATCGTATAACTTTACAATACTTAGTCCCAGGGAACAAGAGGGAATGGATTCAGGAGAACAATAGTAACAATCCTGGTAAAGCCACAGAGATTTAGAAGAGAAAATGTCTTCTATTATGCAATGGAAATAAAAAAGACACTTAAGCAGAGCCTAGCTCAGAAGTGGGGAAGTTTCTGAAGTATAAATGCAACTGTTGTGTAGTTTGTGATAGGAGTAAAGAAATATTACGGGTTATTTTATGTGAGCTACAAGCTCTAAACCAGTAGAATCAAGATTGCTGTCTTGTATTTTGAGGCTGTGATCCTATGATTCTGAATCCCTTCTGAGTACTCATCAAGTCAGGGAAATGAAAGCTAACACGAATGAACTGTGCGTACACAGCTTGGCAGACAGGTCCCCAGAACAACAGTTCTACTGCATGTAAGCAAATCGTTTTTGCATCACTTGCATGGTTTTTCTTGGTGTGGTCAGGATATATGAGATGTGTTGCATGTGCTTGCATAGACTTCAAGTGTGCAATTCAGTTATTTTAACCTGTGCTGCCAGCAATTTGTAAATCTGAAGTAGGTAGTGCTTGGCAGATCTCCCACCAAAGTCAGTGAGATTGGCAGTTCATCATGAAGAAGGGAGGATCATTTACTTTTTAGTTTTCATGAGGGGGTATGTCAAAAAAAGCAACATTTCTAATCTGCAATAATTGCTCTGAAGTGTTTAAACAGTCTTTCGTTGCAGCTGTCTAATTGACAGGCAGTCTGAATATAGAATGACTGACATTCTTTAAGGTAAACATGCAAACTTACTATGCAAAAGGAGGCACTGCCTTGAGATAGTGACATAACATCCAGCACTGATGCTGTGTTGTATGTTATCATCTACAGCCTTACAAGTAATTTGACTGAAAACAAGGACTTCTCTAAATAACAACATGTAATACATCCTTGTAGACAGTGATGACTTCTCTGAACAATGTCTTCCTAGACTTTTGTTTCATTGCCAAAATTAATATGGGCAAAGAGATGGAATAAATGAAGAAAATGCACAGGGCAGTTTGGTCAGAGAGAAACAAGAAAGCGGACACCAGTTTTGAAAGATATTTAATCCAAATTTAGTCATGGAAAATAATTCTTAAAATGATTACATGGTTTGCCACAGAGAAACTAAGTTTTTGCTGCTTTATTTTTGCCCTTAGCTTTCATTACATTGTTAGTTACTTATTTCAATACAAGATATCCTTCCCAACCATCCTTAATTCAGCATACCACAAGAGTATGTATGTATGTTTACAGTTTGATTTATTGTTACTATCTTGAGAATATTATGTTGAAAAGAATGCTTCAGGAAAATATGGCTGGAAATGTTGTCCAAGTTCCATGCCTAGTTTACTTTTGAAGGAGAGCATCATTCAGAGCAAGATTACAAAGTTCATTTTGATCCTTAATCACGTTTTTTTTATGCCAGTTAAAGCAAACAGACAAAAAAATACTTCTACCTCTGCTGCCAGGTAACCTGGTGAACAGATCTGACACTGTTTCACTCCTCCAAAGGTGCTTAAGGGCCATGCTGCTTTTCCCAAGAGTATCAGAAACACCTTTGAACTGATCAGCTCTACTGATCATAGTTGAGGGCCCTTCAGAATAACTGGGTTGTTAGATTTCGTACTAAGCTGCAGGTCTGTTCTTGAAGCCATGGACCTAGTGTCTCTTGGGTGCCTCTATATGTTCTTCCAGTACACTTTGCTTGAACGTCACATACACAAGGAAGGCACTGAGATTAAATTAGCTCTGTGGACATTGTAGGAAGAGAAAATATTTGATTGTTAAGTGTGAAAAAAAGCCTTTTAGCCTTAATATGGTCATCTCACAGCTGCACTTAAGGCACTTATATATAATGTCTATTAGTCCATTTTTAATTATATCTGTCATAGCAAGCTATTTATGCTTATGACTGCTGTGTGTTTCATCAGATTATTCATCAGTTTCTCCTTAAAGTTGCTCAGTTTTCTTTCCACAGTGTTTTCAGCCGCTAAGAAGCTATCAGTGTATATAAGCAGACAAAATTAATTATTTCCATGTAATTTTCCTTGCCATTGCTGATACATAATTTTATCATTGTACCGGCCCACTTTATTCATTCTTTGCAATCTTAGAGCCTGCAGCATTCAACACCAAAAATGACTCCTCATGAAGAGCCTCTTTTCCAACTTTTTTTATTCACTTCTTTCTAGCCACTTGTCTTGGTTTCGGCTGGAATATTGGCTGGGATGAAGAAAATTAACTCTATCCCAGCTGAAACCAAGACACCACTGTTTAAATATGTTTAGCAGTCCTGATCCCCCAAATCACTCTACTATTAAATTATTTTCTTTCTGAGACTTACTCATTAGAAACCTTGAGAAACTGTTCTTGAAGCAGGATACTCTTCACTCTGAGAGAAAGCAGCATATTTTTTTCTTATTTATTCCCATTTCTTAAATTCCTAGTCTTTAATTTTATTCATTATAACTGTTTGCAGTGTTAATCAGATAGTGATTTTTTGGACTCTCATATTTTGGTAAGGAACTTCTATTAAAAGCTTTAAAAATGCCTGAATAAATTGTAGCTACCTGGTTTACCTTGGACCTTTTATTCTTAAATCTTTAATGACTTACACAGGCAAAATACTAAAGCCAGAACTGAGATTTGTAATTTGTTTCATGTGGGCTAGGCAGCCACACAATAGTCTTATCTTATCTAGTGGCAATAAAACTATGTTTTTTAAACATAAGTAATTGCTTGGTTACTAGCCAGGAAAGTCCGTTTTATACCTAAACAAACGTTGCACATAGAGGAATTGGAACAATAGCTGAATACTGATTAAGGCTATTCCTGAATTTTCCCACAATTTTGATACCTGGAAATAAAAGCATAGTTCTTCTAGACTCACTAAAGCTATAATAACATTAGTGTAACTTTTAAAACACTCTTTCCTTCCTTCACATCATTTAAAAACGTTGTTCTAGGTGAGTAAATATTACCTGAATAAAATAGTAGTTCTACTTTAAAATGTATGTATTTTATATTTCCTATATATTTCATATAAAATGCCACTTCCTCAATACTTTAAGTGATATTACATAGGTATTGCATTAAAGCATATGAGAGTTTAAGGAAACACATTATTTGTAGTTTATATGTTAGATAGAGCTAATTCTGGTGCCTAATGGAAACTCAATAGAAATTTATTTAAATTCTTACTCTGACATTCCAAGCTGTATACAGTTGAAAACAAGATGTAGTGGTGGATTTTCCTGTATTTTATTCTTGGCTTTTTTACAATTAATGAACAAGCAATATACTTTAGACCAGTGATGAACATCCTTTTCATAATGCACAATTTGTTCTTGCAGAGTAAGACAATGTAAATTGCAAGCATACATGCTAATGACAGCCAAGGCCTAAAAATGCAGAGATTAATTGTATCTGAATAAGAAAGCAAAGGTAAACAGAACATTTTGGGTACTAACATTTGCTTATGTCATTGAATTTTTAGCCTCAACTAAGTCTTTACAATTGGAAGGGTAATCTGTTGGGCAAGGTAGGTACTGGATATGAGAAGGTTATCGTATTGTGGACTTGCTGCAACATACAGCCATAAAATTCAAGGCATTAGTGTATGTTAATTCCTTAGGAATACTCAAAAGCTTTTCCATAGGCCTTAATTTCTTTAAAGACAGGAAGTTTTGGTGTCTGGAATGCGTTTCATCCTGGTGTCTTCCTATCTTGCTCTGTATCAATTTAGTTGAAGAACTGATAGCACCAGATAGATTTTTTAAAAAATTCTGCTCAGGTTCTCTGAGCAGAACTCATTCCTCCTCTTCCCCAAACTCTCTAATCTGCTTTTTTCCTGGGAATAACTTCATTTGTTCTGAGAATAAGTATTTGACTAACACCAGCCTTATTTGCTGATGTCCTTACTGTTTCCTGAAACTAAAAAGCCCATATTAGGGAACTGAGGATTCTTAATTCCAGGTCTCATAAGTATTGTAGGAGATGCACCGTTCTTTCATAGGAGGTGAGCCACTCGCTCACTCCCCCACCCAGTTGGACGGGGGACAGAATTGGAAGGGTAAAAGTGGGAAAACTTGTGGATTGAGATAAAGACAGTTTAATAATTAAAAAAAAAAAAAGTAAAACCCAAAAACAATAAAGAGGAAAAGAAATAAATCCAAGAAAATGAAGTGATGCAAAAAAAAACCCCAGTTGCTCACCACCAACTGACGGATGCCTAGCCAGTCCCCAAGCAGCGGCAGTCCCAGCCAACCTCCCTTCTCCCCACAGTTTTCTTTCTGAGCACAATGATGTCACGTGGTGTGGGATATCCCTTTGGGCAGTTGGGGTCAGCTGTCCCAGCTGTCCCCTCCCAGCTTCTTGTGCACCCCCCAGCCTGCTCACTGGCGGGGCGGTGTGAGAAACAGAAAGGGCCTTGACTCTGTGTAAGCACTGCTCAGCAGTAACGAAAGCATCCTGGTGTTATCAACACTGCTTTGGTCACAAATCCAAAGCATAGCCCCAAATAAGCTGCTATGAAGAAATTTAACTCTATCCCAGCCAAAACCAGTACCAATGGAGATAAATAGAAGCAATAGATGAATTGCCAAATGCTAGCCTAATATCTATTGGTTTGTAAATGAGAACAACTATTGTAGTAACAATATAGAAAATAATCTTTCATTTTGTTTGGTTCATTTATTCAATTATTTTATTTCTTTTATTTCCTTTTATTTCCTTTGATTTTAATAAATAAACATTAAAAAGTACTGTGTTGAAGGAGTGATTATCCAACTACTATGAAGGAATATGGGCAGGTGGGTCAGAAAAAAAGTAATATGATGAAGATCTATGTTTAATATATTTTAAATAAAATAAAATATTTATGTGGGAAAATACATTTTTAACTGACCATTTTTTTTCTCAACCCCTTGAAGACTTTTTTAACACTTCTTTGACTATATCAGAAATTGAGACAGAAATCCAATATCTATGCCACAGAGCAAGGAAGTAAGAGGTCTTCAGATTTGTCTTTGTAACTTCACAATATGGATGCTAGTTTCAGACAGAAATAGAGAGATACTTTAACTTGCAAAGAGCTGATACAGATGCAAGTTTAGTTTCACAATAACTTTTTAATGGGAAAATTGTGATGAATAAAAATTACTTCTATATTCTAAATTAAAGAGCACTTTAAGATCAATATTATTAAATGTGCTTTTTAGCTACAATTTCCCTTTAGGTTACCAGATAATGTCTTTTTTTTTTTTAAAGGAAAAAGAGCAAAGAGCCATTAGAAAGTAAAAGAAGCAGAGATAGGAGGGAAATTTCTATTTAATGGGCAGAGGAGACGTTGGTCAGTAAGTACCAGCACATGCAAAACCACATACTTTATGTTTGAAATCCCTAACAAAGATGTAGTAACTAAATGTTATTGCAATAGTCCACTGCTTTGTTGCTGCTGCTGGGAGTTAAATAATAATGAAAACAAATGGGTTCCTTTTTCTGTAAAGAGCCTTGATAATCTCTTTCATGGTAGACACTTAAACGTTCACTTTGAATTCTATAACCTGTATTACACAATCTTCTCTCAAGCAAATGGCTGAGTTCCTGCTCAATAGCATTAAAAACACCTGAAAGAGCTTTTCAGTTTAAATATCTAAAATTATCTTACTTCCTGGGACATTAAATATTTGTGGCTTAAAAGCACTAAAGTTTATTTGGATATTTTGTTAAAGAGGAGCACTGTTCTTTGGAGAATCTGGATACTGCCCAAGGTAAGACTGTATAATCAGTTTTGCAGTGACACTGTTATCACTGTGGAATTGCTTTAGCTGAGTGTTTCACAAAGACTAAAGCTGGCAAAGCCAACAGTGAATGAAGTGACTACAAATACAAAGTTAATACTGCGAGAATGATCCATGATTTAAACATTAGATGTGATGGAACAACTTTGAGATACTTTAATTACTATGCCAAATAAGTAAGCTGTGTGGCTTGTGTAACATACACGGATTTAACAGTAGGTTTTGTCAAAAGCATAAATAACTACACATACATTTGTGACAAGGCATCATAAGATTGTATGATGGCATAGATGATATTGTGCATGGCCACAAACTTGCAAGGTAAAGCTTGTGTAAATAGTAGCTGTATTGCAATTGTTAGACTTAGTACAAAGCGTAGTGTCATCAACTGGAAAAAGCTAGTTAAAACAGCATAAACCACTAAGATTGAAGTAATGGTTCTTTGAAGTTGAATTTGACTCCAGGAGAATAAATGAATTTATCGGAGATCACTGTGATTAATAGTGACAAATTAAAATAAATCTGAACTCCCCAAATTGTATATATATTCATATGTGTTAAGAACTTATTTTGCAAACCTATTCAAAGAACAACCAAACAGCATAAGATAGTGTACAAAATGATGAAAATTATTCCCGACACAAATGTTCATCTTTCTGATGCAGAATGGAAAGATCTCAGCATGCCTACCATCAAGGAATACCAGGAAAAAGGAAGGACAGGTAGCAGTATAGCTATCACTGAGACTTTATATCAGGTTACAAAATACTGTGATGTTGATTTTGCAGGTGCTGAAAAGTTACGTTCTGTCTCTTTTGTGTATGATGTCATCTGTTAGAGTTACACTTCTGCAAAAAAAATATATTCTTCTCTTTCCACAAACAGAACTGAAGATACTATCAAAGGCAGATTTCGTATTCTTTAACAGGAAAAATTGGATCATCATAGATAAGAATTCTGGAAAGGAATGTCTTTGAAGTGTAGATTAGACATAAAATTTAAGTTCTAATTCTCTTACACTGACTAAAAGAAATTTGCAAGAGTCCTTATTGTCCTCATTCAAGAAATGTCCTCTCAGAGAACTTGCTAATTCAGAAGATCAGTCAAAGACTAACAAAAGGAAATACCGCTCAGATTTCTGAATTCTGACAAGTAAAGTTGAGTGACTCACTGTTGGAACCTCAGCTTGATAGTTTTCTTTTCCTGTTCTATTTTGTGACACTGTTTCCACTCACAATTATGGTATAAAAGGAATTTTTATTTTTTCCCCTAGAAATTTCCTGCTAGTTCCAATGAAATTTGGAAGAGCTATCTTGGTTTATTTCATGAGATAATGTACTATTCAATCCCTGTAGATTAGACACTCTTAGGTGGTGTAATTATTTTTTACAAATAATTTATTTTCTTTAAAAATCATTAAAAGTTTTCCTATAGATTCTTCGCCACACCTACAATATCGAGAAAGGCTTTTTTGCATTGTACATGGAGGACTATCATTTTGATGATGTATGACTTCAAGTGTCACTGCTTTTATGATGAATAACACTAGGCAACATTGCTGAAGTGATGGATAACACAAAGAGCCATTGCTCTGATGATGTATTCTAGTAAGGGGACAATCCTGATGTAAAATATGTAATAAGAGCAAGTTGCTTGGAGTTATCTATCATCACAGCAATAATCGTCAATGCTATATACTCTGTTGGTAGCATTGGTCTGACAGTACATAATACAGAATGTAATCTCTATAGATGTGGCATGGATCACATTTATTGCATAAAAAAAGGATGAAATGAGAAAAGCTAATCCCTGTTTCTTGTTTTTGTTCTGTTTTTGAAAGCAAGTCTCTCTTGAGACAAGAGAGCTGTAAAAATTAGATACCATTGGTTAATAACTCTGCTGCCTGTGTCTCCAGAATTAAGCACTGTCTGGAATATGCAAATGAATCAAGCTTTCTGTAGAAAAAATGATGTTTCTGACACTGCTTGTCTAATTAGAGAATATATTTCACTGTGACAATATGTAGAATACGACAGGTTTTCTGTTGTCATCCATGGCTGCACTAGCCAGTGAATTGAATTGTAGACCAGGGGGCTACAGCCATAGAGCTATGCGGTAGTGATGGCATGATGGACTTACAGCTTCAGCCATGGGACCTTGTTAAATTATAAAGATGCATTTAGTCTTTATAGGGAATATTTTGATAAATGTTTGCAATAATGTGTTTAAAGTTATTATACACATCAAAATGTGAAACTCAGGATGGAGGTGCTTACATTACAGCATTGCTGTGTAATTAACAGGCAGACTGAACTAAGATGTGAGCAGGCAGCAACTACATTTGCATAATGATATGGTGATAATGAAAAGGACAGATGTAAAGTCATAGCTCATGACTCAAGTGGTAGTCATGAAAATCAGCTGCTTGATGTGGTATTCACATTGGAGAAAGAATGAGGAACTTAGTTGAGAATTACCCTATAAATCTTGGTCACTGGGACATCCATGTTATGTTAGATGGGGTGCTTTATCGATTTTTGTAATAGCTAATTCAGAACTATTAGATGGTGCAACACGGAGGCAAAAACTGCTGATCATGAAGAAGTGTGACAGAAAAAAGCTGATTTTAATGACTCGCTGTCACATTATGCCTTGCAGATTAAGCTTTTTTACACCCAAATGCAATCATTTCCAGTTCTAAATGAGACTAAACAACATTTTCAGTCTAATCTGATGCTATGACCTCAAAATAAACAGTAAATTGATTTTATACTAAGTAAAATAGACTTTTTCAAATAATACAATCCAAGTGTGTTTTTAATCTCCAAAGATTATCTTTCAGAGGACAGGTTAAGAAACCAACACATTATTTCTCTTATACACCCCAACATATTCTGTAACAAGGGTTTCCACCCTCATTTGCTTCCAAGTACCTTTGAGACAAATAAATCTGATACTTCCAATTCAGGGGATTATTTCTGTGAGCACTAAATCAAAGACAGATCTTTCATTGCCTTCACTAGATAAGGTGATAAGGTCCCAAAAGACTTATGCAAATACAGTGGTGTAAAAATACCAAGAAAGATCTATAATGAAGCAGTCAGTAATTTATGACTGACAGGGCTGATTGTGGGCTGTAGCTTTGGACCATAGATTAATAGTTTCATACGTCTTATTATGTAATCCTTGATACAAAATCTAGAAACCCCCACAGAAAGCCTCAGGTAATTTCAGTCAGGTGATTTCAGTGTCAGAAATGCTGAGAAAATAATGGAAATTTTGGAGAAAAATGAATGAATCCAGAGGTTGATGCATTGGCTTGTGTAGAAAAGCGAGGGTTTTTTCTTCCTGAGGAAAGATTCATGAATGAGAAGAGCTACAAACTTTTTGAAGAACTAGAATGATAAAGAGGACAAAGAAGTATGACACACGGGATCTAAACTACAGCAATGAGTGGAATTGAGGTAAAGCTTCTTAAGACTGACAGCCAGATGCTAAAATGCTGCTGGCACTAACCCATGCCGTAGCTATACCTGTGATTTACACTACCAGAGAGACACAGTTAATTTAAGAAAAACAAACAGTGCAGGTTGTTTTATGTTCACAAATCATCTTTTCTGTCATCACAGCCACTGATCAATGCTGTTTAATAGGCATGGTTGTTCAAAAAAACAAAGTGTATGGCATAAGGTATCACTTTCCTTAGCGAGAGCTTCTTGTTTCATCTCTTGTATTCTAGGACTTGGTGCAGTGAAAAAAAAAAAGAGGTAGAAATAGCTTCTAGAGCACATTAATGCAGTAAAGAAGATAGGATGAGGATGAGTACTTTATATATATTGCCAGATATAATGGTCAGCATATCAGGCCAGGCCATGAGATTACAAAATGCTTTCTGTTGTTGGAACAAGTTGTAGCTCTTGAAACTGCAGATGAGCAGCATGGATGACCTAAAGAATCCTTTGAAGATCATCTAAAGGATGATCTAAAATACTGTCTTTCACACCATCTTGTAAAGACACTGATTACTTGGTCTGAGCCTCATAACATCATAAACATTTGCAATTACTTCTGCTCAGCATGTATATGTCAAAGTAACACAAGACTGGGTACTTTAGCTTTGTGACATGACCCAGATAAAAGTACAAACTGCGTCAAATTGGTTAAAAGTAGTTTTTAAAGTGTTCTTATATTTTTAGTACATCCAAATTATTTATAGGTGCATTTCATACAATTTACATGCTAAAATAAATTACCTGAAACAAGCATTTCTTTAAAAAACAATGAAAATGAATGTATTTATCTCATTAAGTGTTTAGCTTGTAATGTCACTTTTTTGCTTGCACTTTTGCCTATAATAGGCATTTAAGCATTAAAAAAAATCACATTCATCTAGGTATAAAATATTCCAGTGATTACACTGCAGCACTATTAATTTATGTTAAATTATTTAAGAATGTCATTTCTTTAAGCAGAATTTTAAAAAACGGCATTCTTACTTGATAGAAAATCTACTATGGCCTAGCTACTGTGGCTTATCAGGAAAAGATGGACTACCAGATTTTAAGCAATCATAGGATTTGGGGTGCTTTTCTTAGGGTAGTATTTATGAACCTCAATTAAAAATAAGAAAACCAAAATTTGTTAGATCTTCTGCAAGGGATATTTATGCTGCAGGTAATTTTTGTAAGTTTATTTTATTCTTTGTACATCTTTTGTTACAAACGTCTTACATTTGCATTCTTAACATTTGCTATTGTAAATAAATCTTTTAAAAAAGTGAATACAGCCAAGTGTACCTAGTAAGTCTGTCCATAATAGCTTGAGAAATTAAACTCTTTTTTGTTCCAGTGATTGAAAACCAAGGTTCTTATGCAATATTTGAAGTTTCTAATAGACTTTAAAGAGGACTTTACGGAATAATGTTGGGAGAAAACTTTGATTCCAGTGGAGACATCTCCTCAGTCTGCTCAGGGCTCAGTAAACAATTTATCCAGTCAGGAATGACTTACAGCAAAAACTGATCCATTGAAGGTCAATTATTACTCTTGTTAATATCTTGTGTCCAATGCAAGAGTATGAAAATACGTTAGGCTCAAATGTTGGTTAAAAAGTGACTGTGCTACATCAGGTTGATACTTAACTGGTTCGTATGATTTCAAGTGATCCACTTAGATATTAAGAACCTTTCTTTGATCTAAGGTATATGGTGACATGCAGTTACATAAACACCAATACATAATAACTATTGTTTTAATGAGTATTATGAAATAATGTCATGTTACATACAGTTGCTCCAATTGTCTGCAACATCAGAATCTTATTCCCTACCAGCCTTGTATAGGCTGCTGTATAAAAGTAAGGTGGAGATCTGTGAATGCTTCTTATCAGCCCTTCCAAAGTGGAAAAATTCAACAAAGCTTTATCTAACAAAGGTACTTTAAACTTGTATTTTGTTCAGTCATATTTAAAGAATTTTTCCATGTGTGAAATTGGACATAATACTGCTGACTGAAATCTCTGGGTACAAAATTTCAATATAAAAGCTTTTCATTACCCTTTAAAATTAGTCCTCAAATATCTAGCTGCTGTATCTTGGCAATGGGTCCTTAAGAAATCTTTGTGTTTATTTTTTCCCAATCTAATTAAAACTTCTAGTATCTTACAAGACGCCTAAACTAACAATTTCAACATTTCTGTTTGTGCATTTTCTATTTAATTCTCAATAGGCGAAAAAAAAGGGTTAATGATACTTACTTGTGTAGTTATTTGTTGTAATGGGTTACATAAAGCATGTACCTACATGTTTAAGCTTAACCTCTGTTTCTCATTTAACAAAGACTACTACTATATTGTAGCCTGTTCATTCTGAGAAATAATATGTTTCCTATTTAACCACTGGTTAAAGGCTTGTATGCACAAACACGGATGATTAACTGAGCACCCAGCAATTACTGGATGGGTAATAAGAAGATGATTTGTGAAAATTGGAATTGCCTGTCCTTGTTGTGTAGTCTGAATAGCTCTTACTGACATTTGGTGGTTTGGGAAGTTGTTTGATTTTGTGTGGATGGCCTTGTCACAGTGAACTTACATCAACCTGCTGGAATTGATGCTGTTAAGCTTTCCTTCAAAACACATTAAGCATTATTGTCACTCACATATCTTGTCTCATCAAAACAAACAATAAATGAATTCTAAATGCCTTCAGGACTGAGACGTAGTGTCTCACAGCAGGGGACATTGAAATTTCTTGATGCCATCTCACTAAAATAAAACAGTTGACCTTAAGGAGAATGGCAAGGAGACAAGATTAATTCTCTTTTACTGTTTACCCAGTCCATTCAAAAGTAGATCCTTTTTGCAGATTGCAGGCACTATTCCAATTGTCTGTTGGGTTTTTTTTTGTAAAGCTTTTCTTTGTATGTTTGATGATAGTCCTGATCTGACCTTTTTTTTTTTTTTTGTCACACTGGGTGAAATGTTGTGTGATTCACCCAATCCGGCAAACATAAGTTGTATGTTACTTATTTAGCTGATGATGATTACTGATTTTCTGAGTCCCTTTATTTTAGGACTGACCCTTAGGTTTACCACCATTTACTCCAAAGAAACTTTGTTTGATTGCTGTCAAGTAAAATCAGAAACGCCTTAATTGAAAACTTACTTAAAAAAAAAAAAAAATGGGGTGATAGATGATAGAATGTACTAATTTCCTGCTGGCAGTAATGGACCTTGGGTTATAGGATGGAAAAGGAACTTTTGGGTTATCTGTTTCAGTTCTTGGTTGACTAAGATGCTGGAGCAGTCTGTTCCTGAAGGACTGTACCCCATGGAAAGGACCCATGCTGGAGCAGTTTGTGAAGAACTACAGCCCATGGTGAGGACTCGTGTTGGACTAGGTCATGAATGACTGTCTCCTATGGGAGGGACCCCATGCTGGAGCAGGGGAAGAGTGTGAGGAGGAAGCAGCAGCAGAGACTAAGGGTAATGGACTGACCACAACCCACATTCCCCACCCCTCGCGCCACTCAGGGGGAGGAGATAGAAGAGTTAGGAGTGAAGAAGAGTTTGGGAAGAAGCGGGGGGAGATGCAGGTGGGGGAAGGTGTTTTTAGTTTTGTTCTTATTTCTCACTATCCTACTCTCTTATTGATTGGCAATAAATTAAATTAATTTTCCCAAGTCGAGTCTGTTTTGCCATGACAGTAATTGGTGAGTGACGCACGAGCTTTTTCATCATGATTCATTCTCCTGTCCTGTTTAGAAAGGGGAGGCTTGGTGGGCACCTGGAGGCCAGCCAAGGTCAACCTACCACATTAAGATAGCACTTGTTTGTCTTTTAGTTTTACCCCAATGTCTTTATATGCAGCAAACATACCCCTCTCGGCATTTTTTTTTTTAAGCTAGACTAAACAAATAGGACTTTTCTAGCATTCTCTCTTAAAATAGACTGTTCATAATCCTGCCCTTCCCTTCAGATTGCTTCAACTGGAACTGCTAGGTGAGTATAACTGTGCCGTGCAGTTATGTTCTAATGGCACTAGTATTTCCATGTCCTCACCAGAAACCTCTCTCCTGTTGCAGCCCTAAGGTTGGCAGTATCTTCTCTACTGTATTTTGGCCTCAAGCAAATTCTTCTTTCCATGTTATGACCTCCTGACAATGGATGTTTGTAGCATTAATACTTAAAAATCCTTAAAGGACAACTTTCTGCAGAAATACACTTGAAAAAATACAGCATTGATACAGAAAACAATTTCTTTGCCTTGCCATTTTCTGTATTCCCTATGCTGTTATTTAAGACACTTCATGTTTGAATGAGACTTCTCTCCTTCCTACTCTCCATATCCTGCAGAGAAAGGGGAGTTCTGTGTTATATTGTTAAAAAAAAAAAAAAAAAAAAGTGTGTGGATTCATAAATCTAGTATTATTACTTTTTGTAGGTTAAGGAATTGATCTGATCAGCTCCTGGATGCCTTAGCTCCAGTTGCCTTCAGGAACTCAGTGGGGGCTGTATTTCTACTTTTCTGTAGTTTATGGCTCTCATTTCTGCGGTGTACTTGGCTCTTCCATCAAGAGAGGCCATGAGCTAGAGAAGGACAATTTATGTTTAAACAAAACCATCACTGATAGTAAGTGTTTGGTCAAGAAGAAGAAAAATAAAAAGAGCAAAGCAAATGTAATATAAATAGATGAACTAGAATAGAAATCAGTATCGAAGGCACTCTGATTAGATAAAAGCTGATGAGCTGTGAAGACAAATCGTTTAATTTGCTTCTATTTTTAGGAATACATTCCAAACAAACACAGTGATTAGACAAAAGATCCTCTATACAGAGAAATGACAAATAAACAAGAGTTCCACATTTTACTTTTGAATCTACAGAAAATTCCCTGCTGCAGAAATACTGATTGTTCTAAGGATTATTTAAATTTATATGCCAATACTTGGATATAATTTATATGGGAAATATAAACATAATATAAATCTTCTCCTAGTGATCATATGCATCACACGTCCAACAATCAGGAAGAATCTTTACTCTGATATTTAAATTTATTCACTCTTTCAGGGACTTTGCATCTTATTTTGGGATTAAAAGATTTAACTACATACAACTAATATTTGGATTTTCTGACTGGAAACGGATGTTGCTATTGAAGCTATTTCCAGGTGTGAGTATTTTAAAATCGGGATATGCAATGAAGTAAATTTCATACTTATGAAATCACATGGATGAAGTTTAAGCTATTTAACTGCTAATATTTTGTTTTTCTATTTCTTACAGTATGAAGTACAGATAGACACTTGGCTTGTTCTTTTTCATAAATTTAAGCAATGATTCAACACAAATTAAGCAGTATGTGTGTTTATTAAACTTTGTATCTCTTTGGAGCTCTTCAGTTTGAGCAGGTTGCATGCTTCAAGCAAAATTATTGAGAAATCCAACCATGAATTTCTTTCTGATGTCTGCACACTCAGCACTGGCAGCACACACATACATCGTGGATAAATTTATAATTTCACCACCACATTATAAGCTTATCTACTTGAACGAAACTGAAGTGAATAAAGGGTGATTGAGGACATAATTTTAATGCATCAGCCAAGATAAACAGTAAACCGAAACTGCATCTGTGTTATGGCACTGGGCTGAATGCCATAATACAATTTATGCACCTGCTGAGCAGTTGGAAAACTGTTTCCATATTAGAGGGAGAAATGCATTCTAGCTTCAAGGGTTCAGAGAAGTCTGGACCATCAAAACCTTAGTGTTCATCTGCCTTGTGCCACACGGTATGCAGGTGTGGCACTGCAAACCTTCCCTGACGTGCTGGGTCTGGGCAGGGTGAGCCGCAGAAGGTCAGAGGACTCAGCCAGCCAGGAAGTTAGATGGAGGAGCTTTGACATCTGCTCTAGCCTGAAGGAAGGAAAGTCTCTGTGGAGAAACAAAATCAGCTCTACACCTATGGCTTAGAGGAGGTCGCTGAATTCTGTCCCCTGGGACTGAAATAATTCCCCACCAGAAAGCCCAATTTGCTTCAGGTTTGAGAAAGGGGGGCACATTCCCTTCTGGATGATTTTGATGGGATGTGCGTGTAAGTAAGTAGAGTTTATACATAGAAATGAAGGCAGCAGTATACGGACGGAGTCAATTTTAGTTCTCAGCATTGGAGGATATAGGATACAAAATCATTATTGCATTATTACAAACTCCGCAGTTTTCCACTTGTGGCATTTTGTGATTTATTATGCACATTAATTAAATGGTGGGACAAGCTTACCAGCTACATGGTGCCTAAATGTGTGTTCTATAAGATAAAGCTAAATTAGGAAGAAAGGAACAGAATATAATTTTTGTGAAGTACTGTAAATCTGTTAGACACAGACAATGCAACAATAAAACTTAACAATAAATTCATTAACTCTAGGAGAGCAGATCTTAAATCATTATATGTAAGTAGTTCTGCCATTGGGTAAGCTCTGATAACTTGAAGTTTATCTTTGTCTCTGTATTCTGAAGCTATGTAAAACATACACACTTACGAATGCCTGAATTTGAAGACAGCATATATTTTGTAATCTCCTTATTCAAAAGGAAAGTGGTAGTAGTGTTGTTGTGTTTTGGGATTTTTTTCCTCCAACTTTTAAATCTGCCAAAAGATAGAGAAGTGATCCGTTTGCTCTTGTTCAGCAGGAACAATTTTTACTCCTCCTCCTGCTAGATTGCAGGATACTAAAGATAGATTTTCTTTTAGTTTACATGCATAGGTGTAAAAAGCTGCACAATGCCAAGATTCTGCTTTTTTATTCTACCTGTGGAGGAGAGAGTAGCCCTAATCTTCCCCCAGAACAGCTGAAAAGGAACACGTTAAGCAGAAGTGAATAGTCGAAGAAATAGGTGTCTGAGGTCTATGGATATATGATTAAATAGATACATTTTCCTACCCTCCGTGCACAAAATAAAGTAGCAGTACAAGAGTGACAATTTCAGTAGGTCTGGTAATAGCTGTGCAACAGTCTGTGAGGGTGACTTTTCCAGGCGTATTTGCCATGTCCAGTTTCTATATTCCCACATGGTGGAGGAGGCAGAATAGCCATCTGGATCCATTTGTTTTAGGACTCCTCTATAACCTATAAAGAGTGAACATGCTTTGCCAAATATTCTGAAAATCTTTGCAATTTTCCTCTGTTGTAGGGTAAACATAGTCATGGAAGTGGACATATACATATTTTAAGGGAGACTGAAAGCGTTAGTGTATATTGAATCTGTTTACTGCCTCCCATTATAAAATACATGAAAATGTTAAATTTTATTGGCATATATTAAATCTGTTTACTGACGTCCTTTACCAAAACAATAAAGGGAGAATTTCCTTTGTACATATTTAATCAATTTAAATTTATTACTACTAAATCAGTGAAAAATTAATGCAGGGCCCAAAACTTATGATCACCAAGTAATTTCAGGTTGAAGATTTTTCCAAACATCCTGTTTACATCCCATCCTATTAAAAGAGAATCTTCTATTTTGCTGTTCCTTAGGGTTTCTCTTTTGCTGGGGGAATTTCTCTCATTTCTTCTTTTACACCATATTTTTGTGATATTTTACAATGTAAAAAGCAAAAATCAGCTATAGGTCACTTATTTTCCTATCTGCAGATAATAAAACTACATAAGATTTAAATCAGCAGCTGGTGTCTGTTAAAGAGAAACAGCATCAATTTCTATTAAGTTTTCAGTGATACGTAACGTGTACTTCATTTTCTTCCAACATATTCTGTTAAATCTTTGAGGAACTTTGAATCAAATTACTTTGCAGCAGATGTTAGATTATTATATTTGGGGTTTTGTATTAGATCACTGTTTAATGGTGTTTTCTTAAACAATAAATGAATGTACTTGATAACAAGTATGACAACTGTTTTGTTCTCATAATTGCTCCTTGTTAGTAAGGTGATGCTATCACGGAGTAATATGTACCTGCCACCTGTGGTTTAGACGTTTGAGGAAGGTACTGCCATTTAAAAGAAATCACAGCTGTAGCAGTCTCATTTAGTGAGAAACTGTTGAGGAAGAGGAGGTAAAGAAAACAAAGCAGAGGGATGCAGAAGAGTGATTAATTATGGAAAACTGTGCTTGAATAGCATTCATTCTGAAGCCAATGGGAGCTGTCTAACCTTTATTATTCCTATCAAAACACTTAAATCCCTGATGAAGTCAAATTATGCTTGTAATGATGTGCTCAGCAGCCTTAATAGATTACTGTGTGAGTTGTGTGGTCCTTCGCAAAATAGTCATGTAATTTGCTTTTGGGATAGTACATGTGCTAGCTACAATTCATGAACAGTACCTGGTGTCCTGTGGCTTTGGACTATACTAATTTCCATAGTTGTACAATAAAAACTTGCTCATTAATTAATTCATACTCCTAGTTTCTTAGATGAAGAAAAAAACCAGGAAAATCTTGCTGCTAAATCATGATAAAAGTGGTTTCTTGTGAAATACTCCTGAGTACATGCTCTTATGGCTTTTCCTGCCAGTGGGTTCAGATATATGCTATAGTAGCAGAATAGTATTGCAAGTTATATGGCTGTGTGTGCCCATAGCTTTCATCTCCTTAGGTTAAATACTAGCAGCAAAGAACCATCGCTGGCATAGGCTAACCTTGGAAGCAAAGACTTACAAACTGAAGCAAGTTTGCAAGGTGTGGGCTGCTAATCTTATCCCTGGGGTTTTGCTTTTGGTATTTTATCAGGGAGGAAAAACAAAAAAATTAGCTTGAGCATATCAACCCATGTTGCAGCCATTATGTAGTGCAGACTTTTCCAAAATTGCTGATATATTTTAACCTTGCCTCCTTAAATTGTTTCTTCACTCTTCCTATGTCCGTGAGCAGGAAAATTAAGGAACATTTTCCTTGGGTAGTAATAGGCTAAGGAGTTAACACATATGGCAACTCAACTCAGGTGCATTGGAACTACAACATTTCTGTTTTCACCTGTTTCTTTCTTCAGGCACAGAACATGTCTCTGAGAGTGAAAGAATTCCATTTCAGATTTAGTAAGTTCAGTGATATAAGGATAGCTAAAAATATTTTAAAAGCTGTTATAGTATATAAAATTCTGAACCATTTATATCTGATCTGAAGCAGCAATGTAGATTATAATGGCATTCTCTTGCCATTTATTCTTATGGACGCCAAGCTTTTAATTATACTGAATATTGTCCAGTTTCTTCAGCAGCCTCATTGAAATTAATGGCACTGCTTCCAGAATAAGCCATCATAAATATGACTGAGAATAGTCATTGTTGTGGGTTAACCTTGGTTGGCAGCTGAGCGTCACACAACCGGCCAATGCAGACTGAGCAAGCAGCTGTGGTGCTCAGCTGCCGACCAAGATTAATCCATTACAGTCAGATTGTGAGTCCTCTCTATCAAGTCACCTGAAAGAGGAACTTCACCCCGCAGTGACACTTGAGTAGATCAAACAGGAGATAGTTTGTGTGGTAGCCCTTAGGCCAGTCTCGACAGGATCAGATGTGAGAAACGTGCTCTGCACTGCAGTCAGGGAGCATGACTCTACCTGGAGCCTCTGGCAGAAAGCACCCAGAGAGACTTGAAGTTGACATCTAGGGTTTTGGAGCTGGGGGTATAGAGGATCTAAGGTCTTCTACATCCCAAATGAAAAAGAGGTATTAGCAGCATATGAGGGCAGTTGAGCCACTTCAGAAGTAGTTGGTATGGAAGTGCAGCTCCTCTTGACACCACAATTGCCTATACTGTGCTGAATGTTCAAAGGAAGGGTCCCCAATTACATATCATGTAACCAACATGATGTGGAGTAAGTGGGTAGCACTGATCACACAATGGGTCTGAATGGGGAACCCCAACTGCCCTGGAGTCCTGGAAAAGATGATGGACTGGCCAGAAGGCAGAGATTTCAGAGCATAATCTGAGGAGGTGACCTGTGCCAAGGAGGCCCCACTGTATAATAAATCAGCAGAGAATGAAAAGCAATATGCTCTGTTTACTGATGGGTCCATTGGAGGTGGAAAGATGCTCCAAAGTCAGGCTGGACGGGGCTTTGAGCAACCTGATCTAGTTGAAGATGTCCCTGCTCACTGCAGGGAGGTTGGACGAGATGACTGCTAATGGTCCCTTCCAACCCAAACTATTCTATGATTCTATAATTCTATGCTTTGTGGAGTCCCACATGACAAGTTGCTGAAAATGTCAAAGGAAAAGGTGGATCGAGTCAGTCTGCAGAACTGGAAGCCGTGCAGCTGGCCCTAGAGATTGCCAAATGAGAAAAGTGGCCAACACTCTTTCTCTATACTGACTCATAGGTGGTGGCAAATGCCCAGTAGGGGTGGCTACATCAATGGCAATGGACCAACTGGCAGCGCAGAGGTAAACCCATTTGGTTTGCTGCATTATGGCAGGACATTGCTGCCGGGTAGAGAGCCTTGTTGTAAAGGTACATCATGTAGATGCTGTGTGCCTAAGAGCTGTGCCACTGAAGAACATTGAAAGAATAAGCAAGTAGAGCGGTATGCCAGAATCAAAGTGGCTCAGGTGGACCTGGACTGGGAACATAAGGGTGCGCTATTCATAGCTCAGTGGGCCCATATAACATTGGGACACCTAGAGAGCAATGCAACATACATATGGGCTTATGGTCGAGGGGTGGACTTGGCCACCGATGCCCTTGCACAAGTTACTAATGAATGCAAAACATGCCATAAGCAAGCAAGCCAAGCAACTAAAGCCTATCTGGTATAGAGGATAGCGGCTGCACGTCAATATGGGGAGGCCTGGCAGATTGATTGTATCACACTGCCACAAACGCACCGAGACAAGCATCACGTATATCATAGTAGAGGTGACCATCAGATGGCTGGAAACACCCTGTAGCCCATACCACCGTCCAAAACAGCATCCTGGCTCTTGAAAAGCAAGTTCTGTGGTTGTATGGCACCCCAGAAAGGGTCAAGTCAACCAACGGAACTTATTTCCGAAACAACCTCACAAGCACCTGGGCCAAGAAACATGGCATTGATTGGGTGCATCACACTTCATTATTGCACACCAGCCTTCAGAAAGATTGAATAATACAGTGGACTGTTAAAGACTACGCTGAAAGCGATCGGTGCTGGGACATACAAGCACTAGGCTGCAAATTTAGCAGAAGCTGCTTGGCTGGTTAATACCAGATGATCAAATAACTGACCTGGCCCTGACCAAGCAAACTCCTTACATACTATAGAAGGAAATAAGTTCCCTACAGTGTGAGTAGGGAAATGGCTGGGAAAGACAGCATGGGTTGTTCCTCCCCTCAGAAAAAGCAAACCTACTTGTGGGATTGCTTTCGCTCAAGGACCTGGGTACATTTGGTGGGTAATGTGGGAGGATGGGGAAATCTGGTGTGTACCTCAAGGAGCTCTAACCTTGGGAGAAAATAACCCATGATTTAAGTTACACGTTATAGGAAGTACTACAACAGGAATCACCTGAATCAATGGAGGACGAGCCTTGCAAGAAGCTGTGCAAGTGCAGCACTGACCTGACCTCAGCTGGCTTTGGTGCCCAATAAGTCAACACAATATGCCATATCTCCTATCCTGAGTGACCGCCATAACAGATAGAACCCAAGTCATGGATCAAGTGAACTCAGTGGAGATTTTATGGATATGGCCCATAGCATAAGGGAATGAAATCTGTGTATACATCAAAGGACAGGAAAGGGGTGGGTTAATGAGAATGTATTGGATGTGTTGGATTGCATGACTTGACCATGACATAAATGGTATGGAATAAAGGGTGGAGATTGTACTGGGCCTGGCTGGGATGTAGTTAATTTTCTTCACAGAAACTCATATGGTGCTGTTTTGGATTTGTGATGAAAACAGTGTTGATAACACAACAACGTTTTGGCTATTACTGAGCAGTACTTGTGCAGCATCAAGGCGTTCTCTTTTTCTCCAGCTCTGCTCCCCCATCAAGCAGGCTAGGGGTGTGCAAGAAGTTAGGAGGGTATTCAACAAGGACAGCTGACCCAAACTGACCAAAGGGATATTCCGTGCCGCATAACACCATGCTCAGCAATAAAAACTGAGGGAAGGGTGATTTTCAGGAAGGCAGACATTTCTCTGAGAATGGCTGAGCATAGGTCCGCTTGTGGGAGGTGGTGAGTGATTGTCTTTGCCTAAATTTTTTTTTCTTTTTTTTTCTTCCTCTTTCCTTCACTTATTAATCTCTCTTTATATCAGCCTAGGACTTTTTTTGCTTTTGCTCTTCCTATTCTCTGCCTCTGTTCTCTCTGGGCGCAGGGGCAGTGAGCAAGCGACTATGTGGTGCCTAGCTGCCAGCTGAGGTTAACCTGCAACAGCCATATTTGCAGTCTGACTCTGTAAGGTACATATTAAATTCTGATAAAGGAAAGGGGAAACAAAATACCTGTAGTTTTTTCATTTTGTTTCCTATAAGAGGAAAGATCCTAAACATCCTGAAATGTAAGGATTACTTTAAAATAACATGAATATTCTGCAGATGTACTTCACAATAGTCACAGGTAGACATGTCACACTGTATGAGCTCCTGGGGAAAGGGTTAGCATTGCCAATAGTGTTAAAGATGAAGGATACTGTCCTGCTAAGGGAACAAACATGAAACTAAACATAGGGATATCTTCAAGGGACTACTGGGATGTTTGTGGTGATGTCAGCTCTTGATGTCTGCTTTATTGAAAACACAGTGTTTTCAGAAGAATAATATTTTACTTTGTTTTCAGAATAACGTAAAACTTCTCTACCTTATGGTTTCTGGTTCTTCCCTCTCCAAGCTCTCCTTCAGGAGCTCTGGAGGCCTGTTCTTATACTCCTTTCTAACTGAGTATAATTGCTACTCAGCCAGTGTTCTGGGGTAACGGAGCAATTACCCTTTGCCTCGCTCAAGCTGACTCCTTCGAAGATCTCTCCAGTAGACCCCAGTTAAAATAAAGGCGGGGGGGGGGGGGGGGGCAGGCAGGAAACAGAAACAAAAATAAAATTGGAGGGGCAATACTGTACTGTTCGATGAGGTTACTGTAGAAAAGAAAAGCCAGGGTATGAACTTCTGTGAGTTATTTGGAAAGCAGTTGTTTTGGCTGAGTTTATCACAGGTTGCTGGTGGCAGGGAAGAGGTGACTTGAGAAGGAGGACTCTGCAGAAAACAAAGGAGCTTTTGGTTTGATTCTTGCCAGTCCAGAACCTTGAGCAAATCACTCAGATTCATTTAGCACAGCAGGCAGCTGCCACTGAGGGAGAGGTGTGGGGAGCATGCTCACTTACTCGCTGCCGGTAGTTGGGTTATTAGGGTCATCCAGCTCATTTGGAATGTGGGAGGCTGGTTTCATTCCCTCTTTGGTCTCTCTTGAAGCAGAGATTAAGGTCAACTGTTTTTGCAGTCCAACTGAAGGCAGCAGACATTAGGATATTGGCCATTTTAAGGTGCATATTTAATTTTTCTGTTTATGTGGATGGAAAACAGTAAATTATAAGAAAGAATGTGGGATGTTGAATGGAGGAAGATTCTGCTTTGACCACATGTGGGTATCATGTGTGCCAATATGGGTGCCCGATGTCCAGGTCAACAAAACAAATGCTTTTACCCCTTGATTTTGCATTTACCTTCCAAGTAGGTATTCACTTGATTTTTCCCAATCTTGTCATTATTCACAGAAATTAGAAGGCAAAAAGAGTTTGTCTCCTCTGTCATGCAAAAAAAAAAAAAAAAAAAAGGCTGTAAGATATATAACTCCTTTTTAGAAATACAGTGGGAGGAGAAAGAGGAACGTAAACAGGGGGTAGAGTTATGGACGCCAAAGGACAATAATGTTATTATAATGTGAGATAAATACTGACCTATGTAAATTTAGACTAAATTAGAAGAAGGTTCCTAATCATCAGAATTTGTATAACTACTTTTCAACCATACTTATTCCATTGACGGAATGGATTACTGCATCCTGGTTCCCTGTGCTTGCAGGAGTTAAATTGTGTGCACGAAGTGGCCTTTCCGTTTGCTGTACTGGAACACTGAGTAACTAGCATGATTGTTTTCTCCTTCAGGATGGACTTTGATGTTAGGTGTTAGATACTTCATCTAAATATCTCTGAGATATACAAAACATTGCAAGTATCCACTGGATGGTTTATGCATGAGTTAAATATCCATCGGGTGCATTAGCCATCAAGTAAATATGAGATGAAATAAAATAAATTCTAGCATATTAAAAAAGTTAAACTGAAGCCATAAATTTTAGCAGTATCTTTGAATTAGCTATTTAGCCTATGATATGGGTCAGTAACTGAATGTGTACAATCCTTACTCAGGTCACAGTTTAGCTATGATTACAAGAGTAACAGTAGACTTTTGCTTACCATTTCAGTTGGTGAAATTAACCTTTAATTAACCTCTCAGCTGATGCTGTCAAATTTTTGTACTAAAAGATTAGTTTTACCTATCCCAGCTATTTCTTCTAATTAATTTTAAAAAATTAAAAAAAAAAATAGATATTTATGTTTTTGTTTCAGAGAGGAGTAGATAATTTTTAAGAGATCCTTTTGGAGCTGATGCAGCTTTCTGTGTTAGAGAAGGGCCCCTCAGGGATTTTTGATATTCAGAAAGGCCTTGGAAGCTCCAAAGTGAAACAAAAACGTAATTAAAGGGTCATTTTATGGAAAAAAATAAAATACTAAATATTAAACTCTTTTGCTGGGAGATGCCAAAACTGGTTTGATGTAAAACTCTAAAAATATATCTCTTCACAATAAGTTATGTTTTCCGAGAACTGGGCCAAAGTTCTGAAACAGAATATAAAGACCTATAAAGAAAAGTGTAGTGTAGCTACAGAAGTGAGTTATATCCATTTCTACAATAATGTGGTATCACTCCAACATTTCTGGCCAGCTTGGCCACATCTTTTACAGTCCGTCTGCAGAGACACAGTGGGACTGGTGCTTCAGGGAAGTGACAGACTTGCTGCACATGCCCGAATTGATGGCACTGCATGTGGGATAAGAGGGTATGACACAAGGACTTCCCTGAGTTGCCACAGAAACTAGAGCACATTCCCACAGCATGAAAAATTCATACAGCCTATTCCCAGCTGCCTTCCTTCCTGAGGATAAATCAGAGAACACGGTGAATGAATTGTAAGCTGTAATAATGATCCTGGCAGTGTGAGTGGGGAAGAAGCCTTTTTCTTTTTCTTGTGGGAGTGATTTTTCATTAATATTTTTTAAAGTGTTTCAGATTTTGGCTTTATTGTGTGCTGTTTACTGTAAATACTTGATACCCAGCATTCTACACAAAAGTTGTGCTGATCCGATCACGTTGTTATATACATCATCAGTATTATTTTTCTCATTTTGATTCAATAAACATAACCCTTACAGTCAGAAAGAACTGAAGAAAATACTGAAGCTTTCAATTTTTGAGGAAAAGACACTTTGGTAATAAAAGAGCAAGAGAGATGAAGAGAAACTTGATTTTTTTGGATAATGTTTATATTTCTGTTTCTCCAAATCAGTAAACATAGAAAAATTAGTTTTGTGAGAAATTCATAGACCAAATATATAATTCAATTGCCTTTTCCTCTGACACTCACATATAATTAACACATGCTCATTTACATTCCTGGCTGCAGGTTGCGTGGTCAGATTCTTTCCCATGCACGCTCAGCCTGATTCACAACGTGGTAGTCAATAGGAGGTTTGCTGTTGGCACTAACAGGAGAAGCGTTTCAGCCTTTATTGCTTTTATATGAGGGATCTGAAGAGGAATTTGTGAACCATGGCCATCTGCTAAGTGTCTAAGCAGTGTCCTGTAATATCTGAAATTTACCTATTCTTAGACAAATATCAAAATAGATGAGTTTGGAATTTGCTTTCTTCAAATTTTACTGCACTATTAGTTGGGCAATTGATGTGAAATAGGAAGCAAACCAAAACCAGCTACCTTGCATTTATAACTACAAATTAATAATGTTGACATTTAGTACTAAATTCATGGGGTGAAAAAGTTGCTTCTGTGTCTTCATAAGTTAATTCTTCTTCAGAAGCCTTATCTGTTTCTGAAAAAGATTTTTTAAAGTTCTGAGAAAAAAAATTAGGTTAGCTGATTTTAGATATGTTAAAAATGTAATTTAAATTTAGGATGATTTTCAGCCATGTTATTTTGAAACTATTTTTAACATTGTTATATAATTAAAGTCAATAAAAAATATTTTTTATATTTTCAAACTTTATTAAAATGAAAATTGGGAAATATAAAAAAAAAATTAGACATTTTAAAAAGAAAATCTTTCAAGCAAAAATGAGTTTTTTTGTTTTAAAGTTTACCTGCATTTAAAAAGCCAAAGGAGAGAAAGTAGAAAGTAGAAAAAATCATAATTGATTTAGTTCTGTTTTTTAATGTTCCCAGTTCTCAATCCATTTCAATACCTTCATATTTAAGGGAATATGCAATTATTGCAGTTTATTGTGAAAGCAGAATTGAAAACAGAACCTTCGGTTTCAGAGAAAATATTGAATATTGCTTGCTGAAATTATTTGTTACTTGAACGTTATTGTGGATAATAGAGCAAATGGAATGAGGGAATAACGAGATGAGTAATTCAAAACCAGCGTATTCTACTTATGTCACAGCAGTGTAAGAACATTGACAGTACTGACATTTGTGATTTCTGGAATCATGAATATATGATGAGCTGCTGTCTCATTTAATTAGCACTACAAAGAATGCTACTTAGAAACAATTGTACAAACATTTTAAGAGAAGTTGTCTATGTTACACTGCAATGTTACAACTGCTTGTAAAGGTTAAGCTTAAAAAGAATTATGTACAAGAGCATCTCCTTGGCATCAAAAGAATCTGACAAGTCTAACAAAGATAGGTGGAGATTCCTATCCTTGCCAGTGCTGAGCTTTTCTAAAAAGTTTTGATACTGTCCTGAAAATTGCAGAATTGTTAGCTATATGATTGGATAAAATTTGTAGAGTGTAATTAATTAGTACATTTGCCTCTTAGAAATTTCAGGCCACATGTTACCGTACCTTATTATGGCCAACTATGTAAGAGCATGTAGCGCAACCCAATCAGTCCAGTGAAAGGGCTGAAAACCCATGTGGTGGGTTGACCCTGGCTGGATGCCAGATGCCCACAAAAGCCGCTCTATCACTCCCCCTCCTCAACTGTACAGGGGAGAGAAAATATAACGAAAGGCTCATGGGTCAAGATAAGGACAGGGAGATCGCTCAGAAACTACTGTCATGGGCAAAACAGACTTAACTTGGGGAAAAAATTAATTTAATTTATTACCAGTCAAATCAGAGTAGGATAATGAGAAATAAAACCAAAGCTTAAAAACACCTTTCCCCCACCCCTCCCTTAACTTTACTCCCGAATTCTCTACCTCCTCCCCCACAGCAGGGCAGGGGGACGGGGAATGGGGGTTGCAGTCATCACACGTTGTGTCTGCCGCTCCTTCCACCTCAGGGAGAGAACTCCTCACACTCTTCCCCCGCTCCGGCGTGGGGTCCCTCCCATTGGAGACAGTCCTCCATGAACTTCTCCAACGTGAGTCCTTCTCACGGGCTACAGTTCTTCACGAACTGCTCCGGCGTGGGTCCCCCATGGGGTCACAAGTCCTGCCAGCAAACCTGCTTCAGTGTGGGCTCCTCTCTCCATGGGTCCACAGGTCCTGCCAGGAGCCTGCTCCAGCGTGGGCTTCCCACGGGGTCACAGCCTCCTTCGGGCATCCACCTGCTCCAGGGTGGGGTCCTCCATGGGCTGCAGGTGGATATCTGCTCCACCGTGGACCTCCATGGGCTGCAGGGGGACAGCCTGCCTCACCATGGTCTTCCCCACAGGCTGCAGGGGAATCTCTGCTTCGGCGCCTGGAGCACCTCCTCCCCCTCCTTCTTCCTGACCTTGGTGTCTGCAGAGTTGTTGCTCTCACATCTTCTCACTCCTCTCTCCGGCTGCAATTGCTTCTTCCCGTAACTTCTTTTTCTTTTCTTAAATATGTTATCCCAGAGGCGCTACCACTGTCGCTGATTGGCTCGGCCTTGGCCAGCGGCGGGTCCGTCTTGGAGCTGGCTGGCATTGGCTCTGTCGGACATAGGGGAAGCTTCTAGCAGCTTCTCACAGAAGCCAGCCCTGTAGCCCCCCTGCTACCAAAACCTTGCCATGCAAACCCAATACAACCCAACACCTACACTACAGGGATTTTAGGGCATTATTGTGGACTAGTTCTGCTAGGTCTGATGAGCAGACGCCCATTAGCAGTCTCATTTCATCTAAAAGGATGAAAGTTTACTCTCCCAAGACTTCTCTACAGTATGAACTGAAGTGTGGTAGGTGGGGAAGGTCAGGAGAATATATTCAACAGCAAGTTTCTCATCTGAGCGAAAACTGTAAGGAGACACACCTTCTAAGTATCATTCAAGGAAAAATCAGAAGAGTTCAATAGAAGAGAACTTAGAATATTTTGCATTGCTGTTTTTGAACATTTGCTGACTGATTCTCAGTGTGTAGTTGTGCTTGTTGTTTGTTTATTATTTAAACAGAAATGGTAGTTATTACTTTCCTTTGATTACTTCAGTGCAGATACATTCAAATGATAATGCTCACAAAGGCACTTTCCATCATTTATCAGCAGTTGTGGCTAACCGGGGAGGTTCCAGTTGACTGGAGGTTAGCAAATGTGACACCCATCTGCAAGAAGGGCCAGAAGGGGGATCTGGGGAACTACAGGCCTGTCAGTCTGACCTCGGTGCCGAGGAAGGTTATGGAGCAGATCTTCTTGAGTGCCATCACGCTGCACCTACAGGACAACCAGGCAATCAGGCCCAGTCAGCATGGGTTTATGAAAGGCAGGTCATGCTTGACTAATCTGATTTCCTTCTATGACAAGGTGACCTGCTCAGTAGATGAGGGAAAGCCTGTAGATACTGTTTACCTGGACTTTAGTAAAGCCTTTGACACCGTTTCCCACAGCATTCTCCTGGAGGAACTGGCGGCTCATGGCTTGGATGGGCGTACTCTTCGCTGGCTAAAAAACTGGCTGGATGGCCAAGCCCAAAGAGTGGTGGTGAATGGAGTTAAATCCAGCTTGTGGCCGGTCACAAGTGTTGTTCCCCAGGGCTCAGTATTGGGGTCAGTTCTGTTTAATATCTTTATCAATGATCTGGACGAGGGAATCGAGTGCACCCTCAGTAAGTTTGCAGACAACATCAAGTTGGGCGGGAGTGTTGATCTGCTTGAGGGTGGAAAGGCTCTACGGAGGGATCTGGACAGGCTGGATCGATGGGCCGAGGCCAATTGTACAAGGTTCAACAAGACCAAGTGCCGGGTCCTGCACTTAGGTTACAACAACCCCGTGTAACTTTATAGGCTTAAGTAAGAGTGGCTGGGAAGCTGCCTGGTGGAAAAGGACCTGGGGGTGTTGGTCAACAGCTGGCTGAATATAAGCCAGCAGTGTGCCCAGGTGGCCAAGAAGGCCAATATCATCCTGGCTTGTATCAGAAATAGTGTGGCCAGCAGGACTAGGGAAGTGATTGTCCCTTTGTACTTGGCACTGGTGAGGCCACACCTCGAATACTGTGTTCAGTTTTGGGCCCCTCACTACAAGAAAGACATTGAGGTGCTGGAGTGTGTCCAAAGAAGGGCAATGAAGCTGGTGAAGGGTCTAGAGCACAAGTCTTATGGGGAGCAGCTGAGGGAACTGGGGTTGTTTAGCCTGCAGAGAAGGAGGCTGAGGGGAGACCTTATGGCTCTCTACAACTACCTGAAAGGAGGTTGTAGTGAGGTAGGTGTTGGTCTCTTTTCCCAAGTAACAAGTGATAGGACAAGAGGAAATGGCCTCAAGTTGCACCAGGGGAGGTTTCGATTGGATATTAGGAAAAATATCTTCACTGAAAGGGTTGTCAAGCATTGGAACAGGCTGCCCAGGGAAGTGGTTGAGTCACCTTCCCTGGAGGTATTTAAAAGACATGTAGATGGGGCAATTAGGGACGTGGTTTAATGGTAGACTCCGTAGTGTTAGGTTAATGGTTGGACTCAACTATCTTAAGGGTTCTTTCCAATCTAAATGATTCTATGATTCTATATAAACTGACAAAATTCTCTGATTTACGTCATCCTTCGTTTTGACACGTTCTCTCTTGTGTCTTTAATAAAGTCTGTCTTTCATGAACATTTTCGTATGATCTTCCAGCAACAAACTTCTGTTAAACAGAAGAGACAATCAAAATGTTTGCTAAGAGATCCTGCACAGAGGTTGTTTACCAAACACTGTTTCAAAATGAACTTCATTATCATACTATTCTGATATAATTTCACCATCCTTAATTGCCACATGATTACATGTTTAATGCATAAAATATCAGTCATTGCCAAGGAGCATAGCTTGTCTGTGCTTTGCAAAAGTAGTGTACATCAAGACTTAGCACAGACAATGGCATCAAAATATTTGGCTGCATACAAAATTCTCAATGGAAGTGACTGCACAAAAAATAATCTATTAGCCTATTTTATAGAGAAGCAGAGTAATTACCTGTGTTACTTATAGTTTTATTTGTTTATTTCTGATGGCTTGTCAAAGGAAGCTGTTTTGGAACTCTGGGAATGCTCCCATCAAAAATGCAGAGTATCCAGTTATCAATCATTACAGAAGAATACTGTAAAATCCTTAAAAATTCTTGCTCAGATTATCTGAGAGTGAAGAGGTAAAATGCAATAATACTATGAGTTTAGGACCCTTTAGTAATTTTTTTCTTTTATATAATTTATCTGTAAGCTTAAATATCTCTGTCATGTAAATTATTTTTTAAATTTTTTGATATTTCCACTTATAATCTCAGATTTAACCGACCTACCTTAAGCATGTAAATAAAGTTGCTTTTAGTCACATTTAGACTGTATGCTAAACCCAGTTCAAAATCTGAAGTTGCAATCATAATTTTCCTTCCTCATAATGTTAAAACACCAAATCCAGTTCTAAACTGCTGTATTCAGACCTCTAAAACCCATCATCCACTCTGAGATGTATCCTCATCCATGACTTATTACAGGCTCTTTCTGCTGTGAATTTGTTCTGCTTCCCTGCCAAGCACATTAACAAGACAACACCTAGTTCTCAACCTCATCTGTACTCACCTGACACCTCACAGATTGTCAAATGCCAGCTCAGGCACTGAAAACCAGAGGTCTCTGTGGAGTTTTAACCTAAACTGAAAATTAGCAGTAATGTGCCTACCTGTGGCTAATCAAAAGACATGAAAAATTAATGTTTTATTGGGTGCTAAGAAAGGTTGGCTGAAAGGTTTGCTAGTTCTTCATTCCCCAGCTGGGCTTGAACTTGTGAATTTTCTGATTTAGGATATAGTTCCATGCACCTTTTCACTGGCAGCAAAGTTAGACAGAGGCTCTTCCTCTTCTTTCTTCTCGTATCTGCCCCTTCTCCCTTTTCTCCTTTCATTTTTTTTTTTTTCCAGTTAACCTGGGTATCTGCATGGTCCCATAAGCATTTGTGCTGGCACAAGTGTAAGGAGAAGGTGAACGTGGCATGAAATTGCAGTCAAGCAGGAAGGGCTAGGAGAAAGCAGGAATTTCTAAAATGGGGTGCTGGAGAAAAAGCATCCAGAACAAATTTTGTCCAGGAATTTCAGATATGTTTACTGTGACATTTTATTTGGGATTTAACCTGGTATGCCGCAATACAGAACGTAAGTTCCAGGCTCTCAGATCAAGGTTCAAAAACCTTCAGACTCCTTACAGTTGAAGGCCCTTTGGGAAATAAAATCTAAAAGCCACTAAAACTACAAAAAAAAAATCTATGTGTAATAGTAGCCCTTTAAATTATTCATGTTGAACAGGAAAATATACCTCTTAGCAATAAGTTACTAGTCACATTTTTTCAAGGTGAATTATTGCACAGTCCAAATGTTCACCATGTTCAAATATGAGATAAGACCAATAACCAGAAAATACCGATGACTCACTTGGGAAATTGTGTTCAAGTACACGTTATATATCTTGGTTTTGTGTGCACAAATATGTTATTCTCCACTAGGCTGTGTAGGTAGGATACTTGAAAATGTGGCAGCTCAGAAAAAGAGAGACATCTTCAGTCAGTCTCTCAGCCTCTGATTAGTGATATCCCACAAGAGATATGTCTAAGATAAAGTGGCTATGCAAGTTGTGTACCTAAAAGCTCCCTAAAAGCTGGAAACACAACTACTGAAAGTCTTGTAGCTGCACTTGCTGCTGAGGCTGAGTTGAGATGTTCTATGTTCTGACCAGGTTCTGAGGGAGTTTCTCTGGTGAGTCCCAGGGAAGTGTGCAGGCTGACTTCTCAAGATTGCACCAACGCGATCTTCCAGGAGTTGGCTTTACCTTATTATTTTGTAATTCTGTATATACAGAGCATGACTACGATCTTCTAAAAGTGCTTGGAAACCTAAGAAAAGACACCATAAGTTTCCTAATGATGACTGTTATTCAATAAAGTGCACAGTGCCGTATTTCAACTTTGGCAGTGATTGGATAGGTTAAAAATTCAGTCAGTGGACTTTGAACAAGCAGTGATATACTCTTGTAAAAGAAAGTCTGAAATTTGTAATAGATTAATTTCTAAAGAAGTGATACCTTAGGCCATAAGCTTTATTTTAATGCCAAAGACAAAGTAGAAAAGATGTTGCTTAGTATCGGAGAAGAGGTCGTGAAGTGCCTGAAACAATGGAATACTAGAAACAATGGAGCTCTTAAGATAGGAACGATGGGAGACCTGAAGCATCAGTGATTAGGTTATCTTGACCTACAAGAAGTTGCTCAAGATTTGGCAAGCGTGCACAAGGGTTACCAAATAAGGAGTAAAAGACCAAGAGTTCACCCAGAGGACAACCATGAAAATACCGGCAGGGGTCTCCACGGCCCCCAGAGACCACCGAAGGAGACCCTTACCAACCCAACACGCATGTGTAATAGCTATGTGAATATGGTAATCAGTTCCGGGAAATTTGATGAATATGTATGTGATAGGGTAATATAAGCTTTAACTGATGGAACACACGGCATGCACGTTGGGCGGAGTGATCCCCTGTGCATCTGTCTTCTAGAACTTCAAACTAAGTCTTAGAGGGTTCTTCTGCGACCGAATTTACAGTAACAGAAGGAAAGCTTAAAACTAGCAGTTGCTGGATTTCCAAATTACATGGAAATTAATTTTATATTGATGACTAGAACTGATGGGCTGAAGAAAGACTTTCTTTCAGATGAACCTCACGCTTTTTAAAACATTGCGTTTTTCCCATTCTTTCTTCCTATATATTCCACTAAATATTTTTGGACAGGGTTTTTTTTCTCTTTTGACTAAGGAAAGTTGTTATGTACTAAAAGGTAAGGTAATGACTGATGGAGACAGACCAAATGATAAACTTCTTTTCATACCATTTCGTATCATCCTGTAACTAATATATATTGTATAATATAACACTATATTCTTTGGCTCACTTTTCTTCATACCAGACCACAAAATTTCTCAAACTCGATGAAGCCATGTGTGGTGATAGGTGACTCTGGGGTATCATAAATCATATTGTCATGTTTGAAAGATCTCAATATTAAGCCACTTTTAAGCTGTGGTGAGACATCATTCAAAGGGTGCAGAAAGATATCCTGAATAGGATACCCCTTTTAAGTATCATTTTGTTGCTTCATAGGTCAGCTGTTTTTTATTTGCTAAACAGACCCTTAATACTTCAAAAGATCAACACCTCTATGCTGAGAATGACAAAATTGACTTTTGTATTTAATTTCTGCAGCAGAAACAGGATTTTAGATTATCCTTTTATTCACTAAGAAAAAAGGCCCCAAAGCATTTCACCATTAGGAACATTAATTTCAAATCAGCATTTCTCAGATTATAACTACTAACAGTTAGAAGATTTGTCTATGGTCTTGTAAAACCTTTTAATGATACACTTCATGCTTCTGAAAACTTTCTTTGTTCCACAGAATTTTTAATAAGTATATGTTGCATTTTCTTTATTGTTTTTTTATTCTAGCTCCTTTCTGTTTCTTTTACATGTTGTCTAATGTTACTGTTTGAACATTTTTCAGGAAGTTGCTAAGCGTGAAGGAGTTGCTAAGGAAGAATTAATTCAGAACTGCTCATGTTATCAGGGCCGATCACAGCTGTATATACTCCAGTTAGCACCTCATTTGCAACGGAGACAGTTTTCTGCAAGCCATGGTTAGTTAGTCTCATTCTATTTTTTGATTAAGCTGTAAACTCACAAAACAAAGTCGGTTTTGTGCGCACCTACAGTAAAAGAATAGATTATTCATAATTAAAGAAGGATTCCTATAAGTGTTTGTTCCCTTACACTATTTTTCAATTATTTCTCATTCTAACTCCATTTAAGAGTGCAACATAGACATAATTAAGTAAGATATTGTCATTGATTCAGTTCATACGAAAACTGAAAGAGGGAAGCTTTTCATCAACTAGCTAATGCTGGAATGAATTATACCTGTAATCTACACTGAAATGAAAAAGCAGCACTTTATCAGAAGATTTTGATTAATTGGCTGTTAAAAATGCCTGTTATCCTATGCATAGCATTAAATGTTGCCCATTATGATTTATCAAATTCTCTATCTATGTGTACATTCAGACTCTGAATGATTAGGTGAGAATAGATGTTTTTAATAAATGTCTTATAAATTCTGTATAGGATATGCAATATAACCTCATTAGAAATCTTCATCTTTTTTTCCCCTAATTCGATCTGTATAATTACTTTATTGGGTGAGCTCATTGTGGTAATGTTTTAGAAAGGCTTCCATTAGTTTTGGGACATGCACTTGCCTAAATAAGCTAGTGAAGCTCAGCTAGATATAGATATCACTGATCAGCATCATTGATCAAAGAGAACTTGTTTATATTACAGATAGGATTCCCCCCCCCCCACACACACACACACTCTATATTGCAGCGAAGTAAGCTCTTCAAAGGATGTCTGGTTATTTGCCAGACTCTCAACTGCACATAACTTTTAGGATTGAAAAGCATTCATAATAGCATTCATGTGTTAGTCCTATCCATCAGGTACTCTTTTTATAGTGGGAAGTTATTAAGTTTGGTTTGTGATTACAATCAGTTACAAATTATCAATAATCATGGTGAAAAATGTGAATAAAATTTTAATTTGCAAGCAAGCTGGAGCAAACCACATTACTTCAATACTCCTTGTTTTTTTTCCTGGCTCTCCACAACTCTCAAGGCTTTTTCAAGCTTCCTTCAAGATCATGCACTCTTCTCTACCCACATTGGTCACAGACACTCGCGCACGTATTCTGCCCAGACCTACGGCCACGTCGACACCTGGCTCCCAGGCTGCTTGCCCTACTTAATGGCTAGTCTGGATGGATATTTACTAGCAACCACACGCTGACATACATGCCATCACATGCTTCAGTTGCTGGCACCCCAGACATACAGGACACTATGACCCATGATTGCAGCACTCAGACACTCATACACACACATGCTCACAAGACAGAGATCCTCTCACCCAGGAAGATGTTCAGAAATCGATTTTAATGAAACAATAGGGTAGACTGCATTGATCAGGTGTGGAACATGGCCAGACAAGCGTACTGGCCAGCAGACTGTTTATACACCACCAAGCCCTTTTATGCCCTTATCCCTCTGTTTTCCAATTCTTGCTCCTCCCCAAACCACTGTGATCCTTCCCTTTCCCGACCTTTGCTTTCTCCCCTAAACATCCTGTAATAACTCTTGTCTAATCCCAAAATGCTCTTCCTTACGCCTCATAAGATGTCTCATGCACCCTAGGCAGTAACCCTCCTCGGTCTGTAAGATGTTTCAGCTACCTGTTCCTGTTTTCTTGTGGTGCTGGGTATGACCTCCAGCCCATGGGGCTGATGACCCTCCTTCGACAGACCTGGGAGCAGCTGAGGCAAGGTGTTATTTTGCTGACTGGGTAACTGAGGTTTTCCCCCCGTGCTGTTTTGCCTCCTCTGGAATCCTTACTGTGTGCGGAGCAAGACTTTTATCACATAATCTAACAATATGTGCAGGGTCAAGCAAAAACGTAACGTCTTGTTACAGTGAGCAGCTTTGCAAGAAGTTTTTTTTATCTCTGTGCCTTTTCAACTATGAAAATATAGGAAAAGATTGTCTAGACATGTCTACCCCAAATTGAAGATGGGCTGAAACGGAGATTTAAAGAACTAAGAGAAGACTTCCAGCTAAGCAGGGTGGGCACTGATTTCAACCAAATCCTTCTGATGCTGCAAAATCTTGGCCAAGGGTTGCCTTTTGGCTTCCAGTACAAGCTGCTTCCTACCACTAGGGCTCAGCAGTGCTGCAACAATAGTCTTAACCCCAGGCATCCCATCTTGTTATGATTGCAGATCTTCCTATTAACATAATAATTTTTTTTCCTCTGAAAACATACACTGTAAAATTGTATTGAGAAGGAGTTGTGATTGAAGCACTTGGCCTTTCCTATTAGATGATTATTTTTAACAGTATGTGAGCAATAGGATGTATTTCCTGCTAGAAGCTCAGCAAGCAGTGTATAAAATCATTAGTTCATCTAGGGTGCAAGTAAAAATACCCTCTTATGCATGTCAAACAGCAGCTTGAAAATGAGGACATACTCCCTATTCACATAAGGAAAAGGATTTTTTTCTGCAAGAAAGTGAATAACTGGTGAGGAATGCTTGCACATATTAGAGAACAGGTACTGCAAAATCATGCGCTTCTTATAAAATACAGACCACTTTAACATCATTTACAAAGAACGGAGCACAGCAAAACACAGTTTAAATGTGTATGGTTTTATTTAAGTTACAGAATTCTGCATTCACCTTGCCCTATTCCTTTACTAACCTAATTTCCATCTCTACCTGCTGTCTTTGTGCATCTGCCTCTCAATTAAACCACTGAACCAGTGGCTTCAGTTTACTGACCACAGCCATTAACCCTTTCTAATATAGCTGAGTTCATCAAGTTCTTGTGTGACTTAGAAATGAAGAGAAAAGAAAAAAAAAAAGAAAAAGAAATGGGGTGATTCTTTTGTTACATATATTCCTGGTAGACAACACGCTTTGTTGACAAAATGATTTCTCAAATACCTTTACTGTTTAACAATTCCATAACAAGATACAAAAACATTATTTTGTGTGATGACACATCCTTAAAATTATGACTGTCATTGTTATCCCACTTTATAGAGACATAGAGAGATAAAGTGAGCACACATATCTGCAGATTGAGATTGAGAGGTTACTTTTCTTGAGAACTAGATCCTAAAATTTAGTACTTTTGATTGAGTAAATAGGGAAAGCCCCAAAGTTTTAATACAGGAAAGGTGGGAGGGGATATATTTTTTGCAAAGACACAGTCTTTTTGAGGAATTTTAATAAAACTGTACACAGAGTACAGACAGAACAGCTTTGGATTCTGTTGGAGGAGATGTGTAACTAGATTAAACAACAGGTTTAAAATATTTAGTGTCCCTTCAGATTTGAGTCACACAGTTTGGCTTTCATCCTCACTGTAGGCACTCCAGACTGTACTCAGACAAAAGAAACATCATTATGGCTAAAATACTGAGGCTATTGAAGAGCATGGATATCAATGTCATTCTGGAGTTGTGTTGGTTTTCCCCAAAATTTGAAAAATTTCTCTTACATGTTGTGACATTAGTACTTTGCCCAGTGTTATTGTGAAAAGTTTCCCACTGTGAAGTAGAACAACTTGACAATTAGCTGCTGCCCTTTTTCAAAGGGGCCTGCTGTGATTTAGTATTGCTCTCTCAGCCTAATTGGTCAAATGCCAAATGTAAGGTGCTATATAACTGTAAAATATTATTGCAGTATACTCTACTTAATTGGGACAGGTTTTTCATTGAATACCTCCCTGGTAACTAATTTAACCCAGTGATAGTAGATAGTAATGACTTCTTTTTAATTGGTTGATATTAGCATATATTCTGCAGAACAGCTATATGTACATATGTAGCTAATGCCAAGTAGTTAAATAGTACTTTGACAAAAATGAACTTTAAAGAAGTAGGGTGGAATCCTGTACCTTTTAAACAAATGATGAATCATGCTGTGTGGACCAAGATCGTACCCATAATTTCTGAGCACCTCAATTTTCTCAAATTAAAATGGAAAGATCTTTTATAGGGCATAGGGAGGCTGTTTTCTGGAGAAGTTCAACTGAAGATCATGGAATTTACATACTTGCAATTTCAGGTCTACTCATCAGTGTAAGGTAAAGAAGTTAAGTGTTCTTTTCTGTTTGAAATACATCAGGCACCCTAGGTTCATTCGCTCCAATACCACGTCCACGCTTAACATGCCTGTTACAATGCCTCCTCAGGTAGATTTTCAGATCTGTAGGGGGGCCTAAAATCAGAAGTGCTAAGCTGCTAAGCATTAATATGCTGTTCAAAAAGAAGATGAGTCACAGCTGAGTTTCTCAGTATGCTAGTTGGATGACAAAGCTGATTTAAAAAGCTCTTGCCACATGCTGCATTTCATTGTTCAGTTGTGCTAGTATAGTTGTGTATGGACCCCATTGTAAGCAAGGTTACTGAAATGACTGAAGGTAAAAGAAATCTGCAAAAGGAAAAGGTTCTTTTTAATAGGGATTAAGTCAGTCATCATACCTGGAGTCCCATGAGTAGTTGTATTGACACAGCTGGTCTGATGATGAATCCCAGTTGAGGCATGAGCAGTTTTGGATGGCTTTGTTGTCAAAGCCACCCTATCATGAATCAGTAGCCTAAAGAACAACATAGTAAACTGCTTCTGAGTACTCCTAGATGCTAGTTATCAGTTTATGGATAAGATGAGAATGAATTGCTTAATAGAAGGTGACAGACACCTGTAAATGCTATGATGACTGCTGATTGGTGCTGCCTTTCAGGAGAGGAAAAAACACGTTGCTGTAATTTGGGCTCTGGATTCAGCTGGGAGGCAGGAGCTACTGATGTTTGCTTAGCTCAGAGCAGGACTAGCTGAAGCTTTCCTCCCCAGTGCCATCTAAGGGAGAATCAACAGTATATACTTTCAACTGAAAATAGAACCGGCCTTGCTCCCAGAAATGCTTGGTAAGAAAGATAAGACTGCAAAGGTGGAGTTAGTATTAGCTTTGGGGGTGTTAACTATCATGCCCTATGTGAGACCTGCCTCTCTGGTTGCATGACTGGCAAATCAGCAGTCTCAGTGAGTCAAATTTTAGGCTGAAACCCGGTCTGAGTAAAGCGTGAACTTAACCCTAGATTGTCAGTTGCAGTGTTCAAAATGATTGTAATGAGCTGGTATAAGCATCCTCCACAGCCTGTCCTTTCCCCAGTTTCCTTCTACTCTTGACACGTGTCTGCTTTGCCACATGAACTCCTCAGGGCAAGGACCATCCCTTTGTGTGGAAGAATGAGCACATTGTGACTATTGCTATGAGCAAAGGAGGGTGGGGTTTTGCAAAGATAACAGCTCCTTAACAGCTCCCACAGGGACCTTCTAGATGGGAGAGAGCAGAAGGAAGTGTTGGAGATACAGACTTATCTGAAAAGATGGTTGCATATTTGGCAGCTAAATGACAGTTATCAGACCTGAACTCTTTAAAAAAACAGTCTAATCCATAAACAGACAATATTTATTTGGACCTCTTCCTATCATGTTAGCTTGGATGGAAATGCATAATTGCATAACGTTTCCTGTAATTAACACAGTAAATCATACATTACAAACAAGAATTTCTTCTTAATTTCTATTTACAAATACATGTAAATACATATTCTGGTTTCCTTTTTTAAAGGCTGATTGAGATTCATAATACAGATAAAGATAACTAAGAAAAAATTTCCAGTCAACAGTTTTGAAGTATTGAGCACTTTTGGTTTGAGATTATCTCTACTGTGAAATGATTCTGCAGCTAAGATGAAGTTTAAATACTGAAAGGTCTGATAAGAATAGGTTTCTAAATGAAAATGATCTTATAAGAGAAGTAAAATAGAATTGTATTTGTTACTCTGGGGACAGTTTTACCACCACCTTGTTTTTACTGTATATGCATTTCTCTAGTATATTCAGCCAGCTCAGCACACATAGCATGCAAAATGCCGGTGTTATTTAAAAGACATGTATAGCCATAGCCTACTTTTGTTATTAATTAAATTTCCACTTTTCTGGTCAGGAAATGAGCATTTCCTGGTCAGGAAATGATTTGATTACCAATTCTACACAGAAATCATAGCCCTACACTTTCATGTGCAGTACAGTCAAAACTGAATCTTATCTATGAAGTGCTTTTCCCTACCTTCTTTTTTAAGTAATTATTAATGGGTCTCGAGGTCTTAAGGGAGTCGAAGTATTTGTGCATACAAATTTAGAAGACAGATATTTAGTGAAATATCTCTTACAAGCATTGCTGAATATGTGGATTTTTGTGGGACCTTGATCAATAAGAAATCTGTAGATTTCATTTGAATATCATCTCTGTTCTACATAGGTTGAGACTTTCTTTTCCTGCAGTTGTCTGTTTTACTGGAAATAAATTATATTTTTGGTGCCAGAAATAATTTTGCTCATTATAAAGGACGTGACTGGCCTTCTTGTCAGTGAGTATTTCAAATTATTCTCTCTCTGTAAAAATAATACATTTATCTGTATTTGTCTCTCTGCATTTTTCTGATTTTTTTTTCATTCCATTCATTGTTGCTTTTTGTACTTCTTTTTCTCTATGGGCAATTCTACCAGTCTCTGTGTGAGTGGAGGTGATCCCTAGGGAGGCATCAATAATGTGATTCTTCGTGTCTTCTTTCATGCTTTTGTACCAACATTTGGGAAATGAAACAAAACAGAGTTTCTGATCATTTCAAACTGAGAGCTAGCAGCTGAGGAAATAATTATTGTCACTTTGCTTATTGGTAGAATCATTTTTCCTGTAACTTTCTTTGTCCTTGATTTTGGAAAGGATCGGAAGTGTATGAACTTCTCTACCTTCATGTCCCCATACCAGAACTGAATAAAAAGGATGCATTAATTAAGTGAAGAAAGCAGAAGAGCTGGAAGCAGAAGCCAGATGAATTGTAATGATGAATAAAATACTTTTTTTTTTTTTTAAACACTGAGAAAGATTGTCAAAACACCATATCAAAGGAAAAAAATGCTTCTTCTCACTGCTTATTCTTCCTGTCGAAGTCTGGAGACTTTTATTCTGGAGCTATATTGTAATTTGATGTACTTTATCAGTCTCAGGAGTAACTGGATGGAATTAGAGGGCCTTGTTTACATAGGCAATCAACTGGGCAATGACAGTGGTGAATTGTGAAAGAGAGCAACTGCAATGGTATTTTGTGTGGAATGGAGTCAAGTCACGGTGGTTTGAGGTTGTCTACTGGATTTAAGCTTCTCAAGGTAGATGAAAGGGAATTATAATTTTGTAGATATTGAAGGGGTTTAGGTTTGAAACTTGCATTTAATTGCACTGTGATGTTAAAGCTAAAAAACAACTGTAGATGTCTGGAAGCATGAATGTGAAAACCAAAGTCTTAATGTATTGTTGGTAACCTCAGTCTTAAGTATGCAAGGGTTTTTGAGTCTGCTGTTTTTGAACTGAGGTGCTTTCATTTGCCTTGAATCCTCAGTAGAAAAGATGTGTCTCTTTTTTGCTCAGCGTATAGGTTCACAGGAAAAGCAGAGTGGAATCTCTTTCCCTAAATTTTCTATTATCTAGATCACGATTTATGTGACTTAGTATCCTTAACTTCTCTGTAAGGGTGCATGTGGCCAGGGCACTACTAATGCCATTCTAATTCAGTTTAGCTTTCTTGAGTTTTCCTGTGGGCAGCCATTTGAAATGTCAGGTGCTTTTTTTTCCTGTTTCTTCTCAATAATGGTTGGAAACTAGAATGTAATGTGCCTCTCTTGCTTTGAGAAAAAAGTTTAAAGAACATTTTAGCAGTTCCAATACTTCACCTTCTTTCTGTTCCTTTCTGAACTGATTTTTCTTTCAACAGATTTTCTACCTTTGATACTCTCTTAGGTCACCTTGTTATATTAATGACTATGGAAGGGGTTTTCACTCCTGCTTTTTAAAAAAGAACCACTGGAATATGTAGCAGCAGACATGGAATTTCTACCATCTAAACATCTAAAAATTTAGAATAATTTCCCCTAGCAACATTTTCATCATGTAAATGTTCTAATTACAATAACACTTCCTCTTTTGTTGATTTTATTTGAGTATTAAGATACTATGTAGGAAGTATATTTACAATACATTGGAACATACAAGGATTGGTATAAAAACTTGGATGCTCTTGATGCATCAGACAACTGCATAAATGTGACTATTCTGCTGAATTTGGTCTTGAGTTACAAATAATTGCAAATTTTTATTGTGCTTTTTGACTATTTTGTCTTCCTTAAAAATACATATGTAACCTTGTTACAGGTTATGTATGTGAAACCTGGTGTTTCTTTACTGAATATTCTAAAGAGAATGGGCACACTGGACCATAGAAGATAGTTTAGAGAATTTTAAAGATCCTGGTCAGTTTAATGCCTCATATAGCTCTATTGATTTCAGTTAGGATGAATCTCACCTGCTCGATCCACCTCAGTGTGATTAATTCGTAAAGAAGAATAGCAAAAAAAAAACCTCATCAGAGACCTGATCCTGCATATTCACTATGTGAATTGTAGCTTATAAGTTTACCTGGAGCATCACTGGTTTCCATGAGACCGTATAGCACAATTGCTTGCATATGTGGACCCATTTATGGGAGCAAAAGCCAGAGTGGTTTGTTCTGTGAATAACGACAGAAATCCTGAGGTAAATGCAGTGATCTACCTTTTTGATAGAATATTTGTGGGCAAATATTAACTATGGAAACTGCAACTACGAGTAATTTCTGTCTGAGAGCTACTTAAAGCTTTTGATTGTGTTTGGCTTGACTTCCTGTGTAAAAGAGTCTTAGCATTTTCTTCTTGTATTCCAGCATGAAGGCCAAGAACAAGTGGTTGCACCAGACATACTTTTCTACTTAAAAGATTTCAGTCTTCCTCTAAAGTGATAAGTCACTTATCGTACCCTTTGACAAGTTTGTTTCAGTGGCGGATTGGCCTCCCTATTTTAATTAAATTTAAAAAGTCACATATTTAATTTCATTTTCCTGTAGTTTCAGCTAAACCATTGCCTGGTAGATCCTTATTCAAATAATTTCCATCGGTTTGAAACAGAATGTTAATGTAATGCTATTGGAGGTAGTAGAGAGTAGGAATATACTTGTAATAATATATCAGGTTGTGGTTGCCAGAGAAATCAAATAAATGGCAACATAGATTTCAGTTGGTTGTCACAAGACTGAAAAATGACCAATATTAGAATTTTGCATTCTCACTGTTCTAAGATTTAAAAAACTTCTGTCAGTAATGATGTAGTGCATTGCTGCTTTTTGTTAAGGACCTTATAAATCTGATTAATGATGCTTCCATGAAATAACAAGCAAGCATTAAAAACTCATTCTTCCCCTTTTATTTTTTTGCTACTGACATTTGGTGTTGATCCAAGCAAAAAGTATATTTCATCTTCTAAATACATGTAATGCAATGAATTTTAGAAAACAACAGCTGTACACAACCACTGATTATTTCTTTACTTATACATAATATATGTACTGTGTATAGAGAATATCTACTATATTTGCTTTTGGATGGATTAATTCAATGTTTATTGAAAACTAGATATTTTTCAAATAAAAGCACTTTCATTTCTTTCCTGTGAAAGTGCTGGTGCTCACAGTATTATTATTTTGTTGTTGTTGTTCTCTTGTTATCTCTTCTTGCTAGACTGCTGTAAATGACCTGGAAACATCAGAGCTTTTGTCCTGCTGCCTTTAGAAACAAGTTAATTTGCATGGTAGGCTATCACAGCCTTCAAATTGCACATATAAGAAAAGTACAAGCTTGCCCCTTACATCAACATGATGTATTCCAGCCTTAAAACTTTTATTTTTTTAAGCTTCAATTCAATGGCTAAAAATCTTTTTTTTTTTTTTTTTTTTTTTTTTTTAAATGGACGCTTGAGAGTTGGGGGGCCTAATGCAATGAACCTATAAAGATTCAGAAAAGTGCATGGACCAAACACATACATGTTTACTGAAAGTACATTTAGTTCATCATATACAAGTAAACAAATCATCTCACTGCCTAAGGTTATATTTATAGAACAAATGAGACCAGCGGTCTTGCCACTGATGAAAGCCTGCTGAAGATGGGTTCTGCTTTTCTTGACACGAAAAAACAGAGGTGCTGAGACTAAATGAACCATTATTAGGGTCACCGTCATCTTTCACAGGCACTACAAGTATGTTTGTGCACTTCACCTTCACCAATGCCTAGATGCAACTATTTATTTATACAATTCATTAACTATGTATAGTGGTTAATTAAGTCAAGAATGACTGAAAACTTTGTTCTCTTCTTACATTTATTTGGACCATTTTTTTGATCATTGACTAAGCAATGGATGTCTGATTTCTGCCTTAGAAAAAATATTTAACCCGTAGAACACCTTAGCTTTCAGCAGAATTACACGGATTATGCTATATAGACTTAAAAAGAAGACCCTTTATAAAGACACAGCCACTAGAGAAGGTGGCCTTCTGTGTATGTTCTTGATATGATAGTTTGTTGGCAGAACATGTCAAACATGGGGCAGTCCCGGTTCAATCCCTTCTTCTGCCTGAGAACTGAAAATTAACTCCGCGAGGCCATGAAAGTACCTTAACCCACCGATCAGCGGGGTATTTTGTGGGGTGGAGGTAGCCAGTACTTCTTTTTAACTTACCCACTTTGGATGGCATACTTGAATGCTCATTACAGTTTAGTAAGGTGTGAAGAGTAGGGGCGAAACCATAAATACACCATGATGGTGTATTGGGTGTCAGTCCCCAGGTGTTGGCAGTGGAGGGCTGCAGGGTGGCCTGTGTGAGGAGAGGCCAGGGCTGCCCTGTGCCGGTCACAGCCGGTTCCAGCCGGGACCCACCACAGCACACAGCTGAGCCCCTCAGGCAAACAGGTGGCGCCTCTGGGAAAATGTATTTCGGAAAGGGCAAAACGCTGCACAAGCAATGAGAAGTAAGGAAAAAAGTGAGAAACAGCCCTGCAAGCACCAAGGCCAGAGAAAAGCAGGGGGAGGAGGTTCTGCAGGCACCAGGGCGGAGGTTCTCCTGCGGCCCATGGAGACACCATGGTGGAGCAGGTATCTACACTGCAGCCTGTGGCAGACCCCATGCTGGAGCAGGTGGATATTTCTTGCAGGGACTGAGGCCCATGGAGAGCCCACACTGGAACAGGTTTATCCTGAAGGACTGCAGCCCATGCTAGAGCAGGGGAAAAGTGTGAGGAAGAAGGAGCAGCAGAGAACTGTTATGGACTGACTCCATCCCCCATCCCCCCTCCACGTAGAGTTAGTAGAGTTGGAAATGAAGGAATGAAGTTGAGCCTGGAAAGAAGGAGGGGGCAGGGATTGGAGGAGAGATGGTTTAGTTTTGGGTTTTCACCATCAAAGTCTATTTTTAACTGGCAATAAATTAAATTAATTTTTCCCCGAGTCAAGTCTGTTTTGCCTGTGACAGTAGTCGGCGGTAAATGATCTCTTTGTCTTTATCTCAACCCATGAGCTTTTCCATCTTAATTTCTCCTTCTGTCCTGTTGAGAAGGTGGAGAGAGAGAGAGCAGGATGGTGAGCATCTGGCAGCCAGCCAAGGTCAACCCACCACAGATGGTTATGTCATTTATGTCAAAGGGTTTCATTTACTGCTCTACAGAGCACTTATACAAAGTTGTTGTTTGGTTCTCAGAAACTTTGGTGGCAATACATTTTGGTTTTCATTTTGGAATTTATTTATTTTTTTGCTTTTTGGAATTTGTTTTGGCCTGAATGGGACAGACATAACTGTTTAAAAAAAAAACAAACTGGGGAGCTAGATATGCTGACTTTTTCTACGCTGTTAAAAACTTTTGTGAAATATGAATTTCTCTAGACCTTACTAGGCTGTGCTCTACAGCAGATCTCATTCACCTGGATTTTTGTGAAAGTTTCCTGAATGTAAATTATTTCAGGCAGAATATTATGGGTTGAGTGAACTGGAATTTTCCAGTGAAACTTTGGCTTGATCTCCAGTGTTTATATAATTAGCTTAATCCCAAACTTGTCATAGACTTGACATGTTTACCCATATTAAATTCATTTATATGGGTAACACTCGCACACCACCTCTGAACCAGCAGACAGTAGCTGGCTGATGAGAGGCACAGAGGATGAATGCCTTGAACAGCTTTTTGAACTGCTTCTCATCTGTTTCCTGGCTCTGTGAGCACTTACAGTCCATTTCATGGCAAAATTAAACATTAGTTCAAACCGTCACTGGAGGTAGTTTGAGACAACATGCTTGACTGCTTTGAAACAGTCACAGCTAAGAGGGATCTTGCTGCCTTTCAGCTGCTAGCTGACACTGGGTAATTGAGACAGTTTCTAACTGTGTGAGTACCTTTCCTTCACTCTGTACCAGCATAAATCACTCCTTTCTCATTCAAGTCCAAGTTGCTTCAGAAGAGGAGCACCCCTGTGACCAGGCAGCTGTCCCCACCGGGATTCAGCAGGCACCAGCAGCTACTGCTCCTCAGAGGTGTCCAGCACATGGTGGTAGGGTTTGTGCAGTGCTTTGCATTCCCTCCTCACCTTTGTGGCACAAACTGAGGGTGGAGAAAGTCAGAGAAGGCTCACATGGGCACTGGTCTCCACAGGGTGGTCACAGACTAACAGTGGTGGCTTCCTTTGGACTGAAGCTGATGGCAGATGGTGCAAATACTCCTCCCAGAGGCTCTGCAGTTGGTTTGTGCTGGAGCTGCTTAGAGCAGTACTGTCAACACACCGTGTTACTGAGGATTCTCACTTAAGAGGTAGTTACTAATAGCTGAGAAATAAACAGCTTCCCAAGATGCTTCTCAGCTGAAGTCTCTGGTGTACAGCCTAGTTCCACTTCTTTTGCGTTCATGGGTACACACGAAGAACAAGAATGGCAAACTCTGTCATGAGATCTGAGTACTGTTGTGATTTTCCTTGCTATCTACTTAACTCACAGCTACCCTGAGCTAGTGCATTTGCTGCTTTAATATATGGGACATTGAGTCTCAAGTGTGGGTAGGTGTGTGGGTCTTACTCTAGATAATGTTCCTGGTGAGGTCGAGTCGTACGTCTAACTGCTGAATGCACACTGGACAGAGGCTGAAGATAGGTGATTTGGACCTTAGAAAAAAATTATCAAAGATAATTATCAGAGGAAAACCCACATCCCATGTCTTTCTCCTTTTCAATAACACTTTTTTGTTTTGAGGTGCCCTGTGTATTATGAGAGCAGCCTACAGACTGCTGAATGTGAGATATCCCTTTTTGAGACAGACGTATTTTCCATTCCGTTGTTTCATAAGAATGTTCTTCCATGTTCATATTAACAGTGAGGGACCCAGCCGAACCATGAAATCTGGCAGTTTTTCAGAGAATAAACTGGTACGTTTCCTTGAGAGTTTGAACTACATGAGCCTTGCAGAGTATGGTCCTCTCTAACAGACAAGTCTGAAGTTAAACTCATGCAAAATGGCAGCAGGCATACTGACCCCAGACTGAATTACCTTGAGCATTGTGACTACACTTTTTAGAAAAATGTAAGAGGGCAAAATTATTTAGAGATGATGGATATGCAGGATTAGGCCACAGATGATATTTACATTTGCCTGCGTCTTCATGGTTAGATTCAGCTGATTTTCTCTGGACAGAAGAGAAAGGTGAAAATCATTGTTACATGATAATTCCTTTTTAAATATTGAGAGATGTGTGCCATGTGCATTAAAATACCAAAAGAAAAATTGTGGGTAGGCCAGGAGTTTCAAAATATAATGTTTATTCTAGAAAATAATTAAATCTATGAGCACAGACATATAGATGAAATTCTAGTTGTGAGTGTTTGGATAGTGGATGATAGGAACATTGACTATATCTTTTTGTGTGAATCTGTACAACATATCGTGTGAATCTTGCAACATATTCCATTACTGTTGCTGCTTTATTTGACAAGATACTGCTGACAGTCTTCCTCTGATAGCAGGCCATGGGAACATTACCTATGTTTTTGGGGAGGATTTTATGACACATCCCCTAACTATCACTTACATTGGTTTCCTTACAGCTCAGAATGTGTGCCCTTGCTCAGTTAGAAAGTTAATTCTCTGCTGTCCCTTGGAGAGAAGTTTGGTTGCCAGATTAGATGAAGTGCACATTACACAATGAATGGGATTGCAGTAGAAGAAATAAGATCAGTGAGTGCTAGATTGGTGCCAATATCTCGGCAGTAAAGGTGCTTGGTAGAAAGTAAGGTTCATCTTTTTGTTCTTCTATCAAGAAGATATTGATAGCATATTTCTCACTTCAAACAGCAAGAAAAGGAGTTTGGTTTTAGTTGTTCTTGGCATATTCATCTTGGGGGTGTGTCATTGGGAACTCTGGTGTTTATCACCAGGGTTGTAAGTTTTGATAAGTTTGCTTGTAAGCTTCTGGTAACATATTATGGTAGGTTGACCCTGGCTGGATGCCAGGTGCCCACCAAAGCCGCTCTATCACTTCCCTCCTCAGCTGGACAGGGGAGAGAAAATATAACTAAAAGCTCATGGGTCGAGATAAGGACAGGGAGATCACTCACCAATTACCATCACGGGCAAAACAGACTTGACTTGGGGAAATTAGTTTAATTTACTACCAGTCAAATCAGAGTAGGATAATGAGAAATAAAACCAAAGCTTAAAAACACCTTCCCCCCACCCCTCCCTTCTTCCCAGGCTTAACTTCACTCCTTATTTTCTCTACCTCCTCCCCCCGAGCGGCGCAGGGGGACGGGGAATGGGGGTTTGGGTCAGTTCATCACACGTTGTGTCTGCTGCTCCTTCCTGCTCAGGGGGAGGACTCCTCACACTCTTCCCCTGCTCCAGCGTGGGGTCCCTCCCGTGGGAGACAGTCCTCCACAAAGTTGTCCAACATGAGTCCTTCCCACGGGCTACAGTTCTTCACGAACTGCTCCAGCGTGGGTCCCCCATGGGGTCACAAGTCCTACCAGCAAACCTGCTTCAGTGTGGACTCCTCTCTCTCCATGGGTCCACAGGTCCTGCCAGGAGCCTGCTCCAGCGTGGGCTTCCCACGGGGTCACAGCCTCCTTCAGGCATCCACCTGACCCGGTGTGGCATCCTCCATGGGCTGCAGGTGGATATCTGCTCTGCCGTTAACCTCCATGGGCTGCAGGGGGACAGCCTGCCTCACCATGGTCTTCCCCACAGGCTGCAGGGGAATCTCTGCTCCGGCGCCTGGAGCACCTCCTCCCCCTCCTTCTTCCCTGACCTTGGTGTCTGCAGAGTTGTTGCTCTCACATCTTCTCACTCCTCTCTTTGGCTGCAGTTGCACAGGGTTTTTTTTCCCCCTTCTTAAATATGTTATCACAGAGGCTCTACTACCATCGCTGGTTGGCTTGGCCTTGGCCAGCGGCGGGTCCGATTTGGAGCTGGCTGGCACTGGCTCTATCGGACATGGGGGAAGTTTCTAGCAGCTTCTCACAGAAGCCATCCCTGTAGCCCCCCTGCTACCAAAACCTTGCCATGCATACCTAATACATATATTAGCCAAAAGGAAAAAAGCTTGGTTTTGACCAACTGATTTAGAAATAAAAAAAAAAAAGGATTAAAAAGAAAAAATTAATTTTCAAAATTGTCCAGTTAGGTTATATTTTTCATAATTCTTGTTTCAATCAAATGATTCTCATGTCCCAATGAAACTTTTAAATTCTGGCTAGTTATAATACAAAATTTTAAGGTAACCTTATGTAACATTTATAGCTAGAGAAATGAATATTTGCAATGAATTCACCTGATTCTTTTTCTTTTCATTTTGGTCCATAACAGGAAAACCTTTCTGAAGTCTCAAAATTTCTCAAGATAAAAACCTAATTTTCAGTGGGCTTTTCTTGGAATTTCTTAAATTGAGTTTTTAAATTTTTACATTTTCAACACTTAAATATTAGTTTTAATTTTCTTTGTAACTTTTTGGGTGTGTCATTTAAAGCATCCTCTCTGGTTCTTATTTAAGACCTAGGGGAACACTAGTGAGAACAGAGGTTGAATACATTGAAAATATGACACCTTTTGGGGTAGTATTCAAAAATAAGGGACTCAAAATCACTAGAAAGCTTAAGATTATTCTATATATTGTGTACTGAAATAGGCTAAGTGACTAAATGATACACGAGTCTAGAATACATTTTTGTGGAATCAACCTAGTAATATCTTTTTCAGTATATAAAAAGACAAAATGCAGTAGAAATACAGCCTGATTTGACAAAATAGACGTATTGCACGATTCAGTTTCTCATGACTCAAAATAAAATACATTCCGCAAGGCTGCAGTGCCCTCCTAAGAAAACAGCAGCCAAATAAGTCACATTTAAAAAAAAAATATTTTGGTTCAACATACTTATCTGTTTGGTGGCTGTTCATTGTACATATTTATTAGTGTTTCAGTTTATTTCAAACTATTTCAACTGTACAAAGAAATAATACACAGGTAATGTTTTTCCCTCCCAGACTCCTTCCCGTATCCCCAGCGGCACCCAGTCAGCCTCCTGCAGCAAAGCTCCCATTCACACTGTTCTCTGCCATCAGCGTCCTTGGGAATACAGAGCCACAGAGGTTTGAGTGTTTATCTGGCAGCTACATAGAAGGTGCTGCTGAAGCAGTATTTTAGAAACTCGCTACCAATTTACAGGAATTTGAAAAAATTCCCAGCATAACACAGCTTATATAAATACTTTGATTGAAAACTTTCAGAACCAATTTCATTCTGAGGAAATGACTGTTCTCTCTTGCCTCTGTATATATTCTTTAATAGTCCTCTCCTAAAACTTCTGACAGAGCGTAAGATTATTTTCTGAAGAAGCTGGAAAATATTTACAGACTATTTGAAACCAGTGATTGAATCTGAAGGGCTTGGGGATCTTGAAACAATTACACGCTGTGTTAAGAAAGGGATAAACTTTTAATATTACCAGTGAATGTGTAAATAAATAGTGAAGAAATTTAAAGGAAATACTCTTTTAAGACATCCCACAAGAGCAACAAAACACATTTTGGGGGAGAGGGAGCGTGCTTTTGATCTTTCTCAGCTAAGAGGCTGATTTTAGATGAAGAGTTGTTTGTCCTGCAATGGATACAGAGCAATCCTTCAAAATACTAGTACCGGAATCCGGGACCTTCTGCATTCCAGTATCAACCTCTACCATGGGATCTAAAGGATCCTGTTTGTGTAAGTGTGAACTGAATCACGTCCTAAGTCTGCTGCCTGGGAAAAACAGCCTCTGTTGACCAGCTGTTCTCAGAAGTTATATGTATGTCATGCAATATATTTTTTTCCTTCTGACAAGGATGTGTTCGTGTTTCAGCTAGCAGCATTTCAAGCATTGCTGTTTGTCCAGATAATACCTAGTTTCTTGTATTTTAAGAACAAAAAAATAATAATAATAACAATAAGAATAGCATGAGTTGATTTTTTTAATAAACATTCAGCTTATTCAAGTAAAGGCTTGTTCCCAACACAATACGCAGAATCCAAGCATGTGCCAAACGAACAAGGCTGTGATAACTTTTTCACAATTGAAAACTTAATCTGTTGCAAAATTAATCGCATATTTGATTACCCAAAAGAACAAATACATTCTGTCATGGATTCTGCGGGGGGGGGGGGGGGGGGGGGGCGGTAATTAAGACAACATCTCATGTAATGCTTACCTGGTAAATTTCTGATTATTCATCTGTGAAAGGCCATTACTGTTAATGAAAATGTGCCATGTAGTACAATGTAGCTATAGGTATCTTCATTTATTTTTTCAATACCCTACTATATTGGAATTCATGACACCTTTAAACTAAATGAAAGTACAGACATCTAATCATTGTTTGGAGAAAAACTGGTAAAGAAAGATGAAGCTTGAAAATTGTCCAGACCTTAAGATAGCAAAATAGTGTATTATCACTGATCTTGACGGGTAGCTGAGAAGACCAGTAAGAAACATTATTAATATCAGCTGCAGAAGCAAACAAAGCTTGGACTTTTATTCATTCAAAGCCCTGCAAAGCTTTGACTAGACTTTCATCTACTCTGATTTGGCTGTTTGCTCTAATCTTCAATGTAATTCAGAATTTCTTTTCCGCATTTGCCCTTTTACCCTTTTTCATTGCTCTAGCTTCCCCTCATTTCCTTTTTCCTCCTCTTTCAGTCTAGCTTCAACTAGCTCTAAGTAGCCTTCACCCTATTAAAAATGTGAATTAAAACATTGTTGCCAGACATCAGATAATTTATTCTGTCTACTTTTTTCTTCTGCCTTCCAGTGTTTGAATTGTTTTAGCTCACAGCCCTTTCAGACAAAAACCAGTATATTTCTCCAGGCAAAGGGCCTAACATATCGGGGCTCTGTGCTATGTTGATCCTTAGTTACAACCCTAAGAAGCATGATTAGCATCCACAATGATACTTGTTGTCAGCTTGAATTAAATACACTGCAGTCTGTGTTTGATGTACACTCACTTTATATGTCCATAGGAATGAAATTGACCTTAAAGAGAAGACTATCAATCACATGGTACTAGAAAGCTGATATGTTAATAGTTGAAAATTACTTATCTGAAAACTAACATTTATGGTCTCATACATATAGCACAGAGCAAGATTTTTTTTATTCCATGTTAAGAGCTGCCTGTGTATATCTGCATACATAAATGATATCTGTATTTGAAAGTATAATTTCAGTACTGACTAGATCACAAATTACATTCTCAAGACGTTTCAATAGTAGAAGTTGACTTAATATCTGCCAGGTATTATTCTGAACATGTATTTTGTGTTACAGAGCATAGGCAGGTAACCAACTAGGTTAGATACAAACTAAATCTGTTAGAGTCCACCATCCAGCAATTCACTAAGGATGTGGACACAATCCCACTGAAATACATAGGAATTTCACCATAGGCTTTCAGTTGATGTGATGCTGTGAATAATGAGATGTTTCTGGGCTATACACATTTCATTAGAAAATGTGTATCATGCTGTCCTTTTATGAAGACAGCATGGTACACATTATGATGCAGACTGAAAAAGCATGTCATTATTTGAGACAATAAAAACAGCCAGTAGAGTATGTCTGGTTTGCATTTCTTTATCATGAAGCATGGGGGATAAAAGAACTTCCCATCTAGTGTAGGTGTTTCGATGGTCACCATCCCTGGAATGACTGAGCACAGCATTCGTTTACAGATTTAGACCATGTATTATTATATGACATAACAAGAACTGTGTTTGAGTAACTATGAGCCATTGTCTGGGAATGCCTGTAAGAAGAGCAGAATACAGACAGAACAAGGCAGGAAATTTGGGGTTGTTTATAGCTTCCTTGGAGAAGTTTCCCCTGGGTTCTAATACCAATGATATGCTGAGTATGTTAATTCAATTTAGTATTATACCATTATTGGTGGAGGTAAAATAATGATGCATTAATTTCAGGCTGAACAATAATGGAAATCCTATATTCATTATATGTGTATTAAAACCAAGTGAGTTCTTTATACCACTAAAATAAATCCCAAAGAAATTCAGGAAACAATTGTTAAATTGCTATTTTAAAGTGTCATCAGTTGAGTGAGTCTCTGTAACTAGAGATTGTCCTTGATCTCTTTCCAAAAGCAACCAGTCCTTTAACCCTCCCACAGAAAAAATGCTTCAACATAAACAAATAATCCTCCTCCCCTTTCAAAATAAAAGTATTTTTAATATATTAAATGTTTTTTCTGTGAGGGTGACTGAACACTGGCACATGTTGCCTAGAGGAGTTGTAGAGTTTTGGTCCTTGGAGATATTCAAGAGCTGTCTGGATGCTGTCCTGGGCACCCTGCTCTAAATGATCCTGCTTCAGCATGTGGGGAGGACAAGATGACCTCCAGAGGCTCCTTCCAATCTCAACTATTCTGTGATTACATGACAAGTTACATTTTGTTGTTGGAATCACCTTCCTATTTCCTCTCAAAACTCGCAGGCAATATATCTGTTGCTCATTGTGCAATGGCAAGAAATCCATAGCTGTAGATGGTGAGGAGAAAGGATCTGGGGACATACTAGCTGCTGGTAACATCCAAATTGGAGTCAGTACTTATGCTTCAGAAAATGCTTTCTGCTAATAGAGACTGTGAAAATTACTATATTATTTGAAAGAAGATCTGCTGTAGGTATTTTAGAAAGATGTTAATAACTGTAAATGAGGATGTTTTACTGTGGCTTCATTCAAGTAAACATCCTTAGCATGAGAAAATTTAATTTTTACCGTAGCTTATTCTTCTAATATGTTAAGATCTTAAAATATTAATCAATGTTATCTTCTGTTATTTATATATGAGGATACAGTAAAAATTATGAAATAGAGTGTGGGAGATTTAAGAAAGATGTTTTCTCTATATGGTTTCATACAACAGTCAGTCTGACACTTCTTATGTATAAGCTCCTGCCGTATTTGACATTTATTGGGTCAAATCTTCACTTTGTTATCCAAAAGAAATAGTTATTATAAAGAATTCTGTTTTAAAATCTATTTTGCATATGCCAGTTTCTATTTAGAAAGTTCTTTCTGGCTAAATCAAAGCTTCTTCACTGGCATGCTGAAAAGTACCCCTCTAAGCAGCATGTACATCTCTGCCAGATTTCAGCTTCCTAGCCCCAGCTACTTCTATGCTAGCTCTGTTTGCAAAAAGTGGCAGCAAAATGTATGATGATATGTTTTGTTCAATAATTATAATTTCATTCAGTCCAAACTGCTTCAACTCCCCCTTCTCATGTCCACAAAATTTTCCTTGAACAGATACCAGCTCTTGGTATTTGGATGGGAGACAGAGAAAGACTAAGAAAGGATTAGTGGAGGAAATGTCAGGCAGCCTTTACTTTTCCAGAAATATTTTCACTAAAAATATCTTGATTATGAAATAAATGTAATGTCCATGGCACCTTCTTTTCCAAAATGAGGACTTGGTACTATAGCCACCTTTTCCTCCAGATGGAAGGACAACACAGACTCTTCAGAAGCATCTCAGCTCATTCATAAATACACATAAAAAGTTCTTAGTGGCCCACCAGTGATCTACTTTCTTTCCCAATGCACACAACTACTCAGAGGTCTCTGCATTCCCAAGTGAATGAGGTCTTGCTCTGCTTGGAAAACTGACAGGACATAGCAGAGTCCTTATGGCTATACCTAAACTAGTGAGGTAGGCTACGTTTCCGGATCTAGGTGAGTGCTGTGGTCTGTACTGGAGCTGATTTGATCTAGGTGTGCACTAGCCTCTTCCCACTCCCTGAGAGAGAAGGAAGCAAAGGCAGTGGTATAAGACAATGCACTGCACTCTAGGCACGAGTCTCATCTGGAGAAACAGGGCACTGGGATCCTGGAGAGCTGCACCAAGAGCAAGCTCTGATAGAACATCTGTTTGACTTAGCCTGACAGCTTGAAAAATCTGCTGCTGTAAGCATAGGAAACTTTTCGTATGCAGAATTGTTATCATGACTCGTATTTCATCCTCCAAACCACAGCCTAATTCAGGTTAGATTTGTTGGTTTTGTTTTGTTTCCTTTTGTTTTAAGAACTATCTGGTAGGTCTAAAAGACTTGAAAAAGACTAGTCGGTGTGCTCCATTATTTGAATTTCAACATCTGCCCTATTTTAGCCCAGAATATGCTATAATGTGAGAAAGACCGACTGATGTCCAGACAATAATGAAAAAACCACTCCGACTACTTAAATATCACTGATAAGGAAGCTTGGGGACTGTTGTATGCTGTTTCTGCTAGGTGGACAACAGCTGCCAAGCCAGGATTCAATGAATTATGTAAAGCAAATGAATGTTTCATATGGTCAGATTGTTGTTTATTTTGTCAAGTTGCTGGATTGGGTAAACTTTTGTCTTTTTTTTAATAGGTTCTCTATCATTTTCCCATTTCAGAGTGCGTTAGTTGTTATGGCAACATTTGTCATTGGCATGAGTCAAGCTTAGTCATAGCCACATGGGCAAAATAAAACTGGCTTGTATATTATTTGAATGTTTATGTAAAGGTTTGGGAGCTAATAAAGATTTTTATGATGTTTGTGGCTGCGCATATGTGTGTATGTGGGTATGTACATAAATACATATACACAACTCATGAAGCTGTGATATCCAGTTTTTATCCACATAGGCTTGAAAGGAAGTTAAGTTATATGAGGTGTCCTAAGAGATGTATGACCATATTTTATATTCTGTATGTTATACATTTTGAAGTGAGTTCTTCTTGGAGGTGTGCTCGAGTTGTGTTAAAATCTACAGGATATGAAAGAAACACATAGTAATAATTATTTATACTTCATTTCCCATATTGTCCTCTTTGTGGTATTTGTTTAGTGCATTTAAGAACAGTGAAACCCTTGGTCACATTTCTTCATGCTGCTCATTCCTTCCACAACTCTAGAGCTACATGCTAGGTTGAATGAAAATAAAATCTGTACTATGGGAACATCTGTGGTACAGGAAGGCAGAAGACCTTTTGCAAAATTTTCACATTACATAGTCATTTTGTATGAGCTGAGGACAGCTACGCCACAGATGAAGTAAAAATAGCTACAGATTACACATATTTAATGTTAAATTTAATGTTAAATACGTGTAGTCTGTGATTTTTTTTTAAATTATTTTGTAAAAGTAAATGAAAACTCCTTGATTATAACGGAATAAACACCCAGACAAATAGTGGCATGTATAATTAACCATAAAGAACTACAAATTATAATATTTTTGTTTTTGATCATCTAGAACATAAAACACATGTAAATACAATAAAAAGAAATGCTTATTTGTAAATGAAATGGATTTGCATAGAGATATCAGCACAGTTCCTGCAAATGTGTAATAAAAATAAATTTTTTTCCTCTTTTTTTTGCAAGGCTTTACATTTAGGATAACTAGCTACTTTTTGTTGTAGAAATATTCACCTGAGATTCAATTCTGTTCCATTCTGAATTGGATAAAATCTAAGACAGGTTAAACTGGGAATTCTTGTATAAAGCATCTTTGTGAATTAAAAATAATAAAGTTAGGAGCATGATGACTTACCAATAGTAGTATCTGCTTAACACCCCGATTAATTTAAAACATGTTTTTGAATAGCAGCTCTGGCCATGAAGTTCCATTTCCCTCTTTCTTGTTGCCTAACTGTCTGATTTCTAAAGTGCCGTACCTGGGAGAGCTGATCTGAATTTCTTGAAAGTAACAAATTTGGAAAGGAGTTAGACTCATCTCACCTACCTTTAGCCAAGTAAAAGTACATTTTCAATACTAGCATAGTTGTCTCGACCATCTTTATCGCTATGAGGCAGCAGAGCAGAGGGCTTCTTCCAACAATGAGCAATGAAAATCCTCTTAGTTACCTAGTTATGGATGGGATGAATTAATCACTTCCTTGCAGTGCTCTTCTCTATACATTGACTATAAGTGGGGCTTAAACAATGAACGTAAACTAGCTACACTATTAGAATCTTACGTTAGGTGAGATGAATCTTACTTTACTTGTTTAGAAATTTCTATTTTTTGTTTGAGACACCTCCTCAGCAAGAGATCAAAACACAATCATTGTCTTCCTCTGAACGAATGAATTCTATGACTGCTGTATCAAACATTGTTTTCTACCTTACTTCAGTGTGTTTATTAGCTTTTTCATTCAAGACTTATGAAATGTAAGCTTAATGTACTTTCTTTAGGTTTCCATCATATCAGACTTTTGCTTTAATTTGTGCATTGCATCATTTCACAAATGTATCACACTTCATTCTTTTATGTGTTTTTTTCCTGACAGTTTATATTTTCTTGACTGTCTCTTTTCATAAGTTTTATATCTTTCCCAACTGTTTATAGTCTCTTGATGGTTCCCCTGATGCTTAGGAGGGTTTTCTCTACTGATTACATGATTCTCAAAATGATTCCTCTTTATTGGTATCATCACTTTTAGTTCAGCATGAGTTGTTTCTCCCTGTACCAGTTGCAAAAATGTCATTTAGATCCTCGATGGAGATTACAGGTAGGGTTTTCAGACTTGCTAAGCATTGTCTTGTCTCTTCTCCCATTAAAGACAATGATAAACTCTCCCTGACTTCAGAGGAACAGAATTAGGAGGAAGGTAAAGGCTTTCATTCTGTGAAAACAATTCTCTTCTGTTTCTTTTTTTTTTTTTTTTACTCTTCCAAGACATTTCAGAAAAGGTGCCATCCAAAATACCTCTGATCCTCTGAAACTCATGGACTTAGATAAGTTTCTTATTTATTCTTATTTTCTTGTTTTGTGAGAGGCAAAGAGGCAAAGCCCTTTTGGCTGTAGAAAACGCATACTAAATGTGAGTAAGCTGGCTATTTGAACTGGGTTAACAGCTGCTTTACCTCACTGAACAGCGAAACTATACCAGCGATTCATTTTGATCTGTGTCTGATTTTGTTAGTTTTATTTCTTCCATCTATAGGGAAATACAATTGTTTCATGAAATTCAGGATACAGTTAGTGTAGGTTAGCATAGCTTCACTGGAGCATTGCCTAGTTTCACGACTTTAGGGTCTGAATTAGAGAGACTGGAATGACATAACGTATTCCCAGCTATTTATGAGGCTCTTCAACCAGTTTTATTAGTAGTGGCCTAATAAACATTGTAGTACTGGTAGCTTTGTTTAAACAGTAAAATAAGTAAGTAAACAAATAAAAAGTTGCAAGGATTTCCCACAGAATTATGAAAGAATTCTTTTTCCAATGACATAAAGATGGGATGGAATAAAACAGAATTATATCAATAAGCAAATATTTATAAACAATATTTATAAAAAGGGGGCTTAAAATGTCTTACAAGTATTGGACTAGGTCTTTTTCTGTCACAGATTTAAATTAACTTCAAATGAATTAAGCAAGTTTATGCCAATTTAAAGATCTGACTGTGGGATTAGAATAGCTTTAGTACTTTTGTTTGTCATTGTGGACATTAACAGTTGTGGTGGGAAGCAAGAAGACAATTTGGAAAACTTTAGAATTCAAGATTTGTATATTCTGAATAAAATGGTCTTGCCTTCAAGAGAAAAATACTCAGTTGGAAAACATTACTCTTTTTTTAGCAGCATCAGTTTGCTTTGCTTAGAAGAGGCTTATACTTAAACACATTACAATTTCACAGAAGTTGATTGATATTTATGTATATCATTCTCATACAGTAGCAACCCTAAGTATAATTATGGCAAAATTATGATCCCAACCCAAAATTAATGATATCTGAATGGATCCCCATAGATATCCTGGAGCTTCCCAGCAGCTGACAGTATAGCTGAAAGGGGCTTAATAGTGAATTAATGCTTTAACTTAAGTGTATATATAAAATGTATTTTCACAATGCATTATAAGCTTTCTTCTATAATTTTTTATTCAAAAGTACTTCTTACAATATGCTTTTTTGTGTGTGTTACTTTTCTTGTTGCAGAGCAAGTACAACTAGGTGAAATAAGTGCATTTGTAGGATTTATTAGTTCTGGATTCTATAATATTTACAGAGAAGTCAAAGTACTTGTGGAGCTACTGCTGGGGAAAAGGGTAAGTTCAATAACATTTTGAAAAATCAGCATTTTACTTGGTTTTTTTTACTACTGTCCTGGTTTTGGCTGGGATAGAGTTAATTTTCTTCCTAGTAGCTGGTATAGTGTTATGTTTTGGATTTAGTAGGACAATAATGTTGATAACACACTGATGTTTTCAGTTGTTGCTAAATAGCGTTTATACTACGTCAAGGATTTTTCAGCTTCTCATGCCCAGCCAGCAAGAAGGCTGGAGGGGCAGAAGAAGTTGGGAGGGGACACAGCCAGGACAGCTGACCCAAACTGGCCAAAGGAATATTCCATACCATGTGACTTCATGCCCAGTCTATAAACTGAGGGGAGTTGGCCGGGAGGAGCGGATCGCTGCTCGGGAACTAACTGGGCATCGGTTGGCGAGTGATGAGCAATTGCACTGTGCATCACTTGTTTTGTATATTCTAATTCTTTTAGTATTATTATTGTCATTTTCTTCTTATTATTATTATCATTATTATTATTTTCTTCCTTTCTGTCCTATTAAACTGTCTTTGTCTCAACCCACAAGTTTTACTTTTTTCCGATTCTCTCCCCCATCCCACTGGGTGGGGGGAGTGAGTGAGCGGCTGCATGGTGCTTAGTTGCTGGCTGGGGTTGAACCATGACAGTCCTTTTTGGCGCCCAACATGGGGACCGATGGGTTGAGATAATGAACGACAAATCTGACTGGAATGCGTTAGAACAAATTTGTTATAAGAATTCATTATATTGGTTCAATAGTTGCTGGTTACAATGTTGATCTATTTGCTCTCAAAGTTGGTGCACTTGTTCTTAAACGTGCGTTATGTAATACCTTACTTGCAGTATATGCTCCCTGTTGTGCTGGTTTTCACCTGTGGGAACTGGGCTAGAGTTATCATGTTGTTGTACTTTGTAACACTGGCTCATGATACAATAGAATTGCTGGTCGTGGAACTAATCTGGTGTTTGTACTCAGCATTGCCGTCATCTCTGTACTTCGGGAGTCATCTATCAGAAAACATTAATAATTACACCTTTTACCTTTTCTCATTGGAGAGCCAGTCCATGGGGGAGACACATTTCTTCACCTTCCCCTTCTCCTCCAGGCAAATTACAATAGCTCTTGAGAATTTTGAATATCCTTGGGATGTTCAAACCAGCATGTTCCTATTGCTATGTCTCCTGAATGTGTTCCAGGTCTTGTTTAAGGTTAAACAACTATTTAAGAATATCACCCAGAGATCTGTCCCAAGGCTGGACAATCATGGGTGGCATAGCATGTGGGAGAATATGGGCAGATATCTAGAGAACTTCTCACCTCCAATGGTTTGGAACTTCACTCCTGAACAACTACAGGACCCTCATAAAGTGATAGAATATTTGAAAGGAAAATGCTGTGGCTATTCTAAAGAGGCACAACTTACCGCACTGTGCTGGGCCCTGGGCAGTATCTGCCAAACACTGCTCGATATCATGCAGCGCTCTCAGGGAAAAGGGAGGGAAAACAGACTGACAGGCACTGTGGCTACTCCAATCCCTGCGACAGGCACTGTGGCTACTCCAATCCCTGCGACAGGCACTGCAGCTGAACCAGAGAACCAACCTGTGCCGGTATCAGTTGCCCCTGTACAGAAGAAGAAATATACAAAAAAATCAGTTTGTTTAGTAAGGGATGAAGATGAGCCGGGATCATCACGAGAACAGGAGGAAGAGGCACAACCAGAGGTAATCACCCGATCCCTATCCCTGAGTGAGCTGTGGGATATGCCAAAAGATTTCAGCCATTGTCCAGGTGAGCACATTATCACCTGGCTGCTCCAATGTTGGGACAATGGGGCTAGTAGGCTGTAATTAGAGGGTAGGGAAGCCAAGCAGCTGGGATCACTTTCTGGGGAAGGTGGCATTGACAAGGCGATTGAAGAAGGGACACAAGCCCTCAGCCTCTGGAGGCGACTCCTGTCAAGTATGAAGGAAAGGTATCCCTTCAAGGAAGATGTAATATGTCAACCACGCAAGTGGACCACCATGGAGAGAGGTATCCAGTACCTGAGGAAATTAGCTGTGCTAGAGATGATTTATTTTGACCCAGACAACGCACAATTACCCAGAGATCCAGGCAAAGTCCATTGCACAGGATCCATGTGGCGGAACTTTGTATGGAGTGTACCATAGTCGTATGCCAGCCCATTGGCGGTACTGACCTGGAAAGATGAAGAGGCACCAACGGTGGACGAAATGGCTCACCAGCTCTGGCGATACAAAGAAAATCTCTCTTCCTCCCTACGAGCCTGCATCTCAGCTGTGGAAAAACTGTCCGAAAAGTCCGAAAAACTGTCCGAAAAGTCCAAAAAACTGATCGAACTGATAGAAAAGTCCTACTCCCCACCTGTACAGACCAGTATCTCAGCTATTAGGAGTGAGTATTCCTCTGCTCGAGAGAGAATATAGAAGGTACACACCATGGGGTACCCTGTTGTCGTGGTTTAACCCCAGCCGGCAGCTAAGCACCACGCAGCCGCTCGCTCACTGCCCCCCCACCCCTGGGATGGGGGAGAGAATCAGGAAAAAAAAACTCGTGAGTTGAGATAAAGACAGTTTAATAGGACAGAAAGGAATGAAAAACAATGATAATGATAATAATAATAATATGACAATAGCAATACTAAAAGAATTAAACTATACAAAGTAAGTGGTGCACAATGCAATTGCTCACCACTCGTTGACCGATGCCCAGTTAGTTCCCAAGCCGCGATCCCCCCTCCCAGTTAACTCCCCCCAGTTTATATACTGGGCATGATGTCATATGGTATGGAATAGCTCTTTGGCCAGTTTGGGTCAGCTGTCCTGATGGTGTCCCCTCCCAGCTTCTTGTGCCCCTCCAGCCTTCTTGCTGGCTGGGCACGAGAAGCTGAAAAATCCTTGACTTAGTATAAACACTACTTAGCAACAACTAAAACCATCAGTGTGTTATCAACATTATTTTCCTACTAAATCCAAAACACAGCACTATACCAGCTACTAGGAAGAAAACTAACTCTGTCCTAGCCGAAACCAGGACACCTGTGGTTTTACCTGCGTGACCACAGAGAGGACATGAGGAAGTGGGATGGAAAACCTACCTCGACCCTAGATGCACGGGTACATGAATTGCAAGCAAAAACAACCACAGAAGGGGATTCTTCCAGGAAAAATGCTGCTCCAGTTTCCAGTGGGCAATTCCCCAGACAGAGCAGAAGGGCTGATCTTACTTTTGATCCTCTTGAAGGGACTTCGAAGTCATTTTTACAAGAAGCGAGTAACAAATACTCTGACCAGGATTAGAGGGGCCCTGCCTCCAGCCAGGTGGAGGAAAGGGACAACCGGGTTTATTGGACTGTGTGGATTCGATGGCCTGGCACATCAGACCCACAGGAGTATAAGGCTCTAGTGGACACCAGTGCACAGTGTACTCTAATGCCATCGAGTTATAAAGGGGCAGAACTCACCTGTATTTCTGGTGTGACAGGGGGATCTCAACAGCTAACTGTATTGGAGGCTGAAGTGAGCCTAACTGGGAATGAGTGGCAGAAACACCCCATTGTGACTGGCCCAGAGGCCCTGTGCATCCTTGGCATAGACTACCTCAGGAGAGGGTATTTTAAGGACCCAAAGGGGTATTGTCGGGCTTTTGGTATAGCTGCCTTGGAGATGGAGGAAATTGAACAGCTGTCTACCTTGCCTGGTCTCTCTGAGGACCCTTCGGTTGTGGGGTTGCAATATCGCATGAATCAAGACTCCCTGATTCCCATCCATAAGTTGATACGTCAACTGGAGAGCCAAGGAGAGATCAGCAAAACTCGCTTACCCTGTAACAGTCCCATATGGCCAGTGCGAAAGTCTAATGGAGAATGGAGACTAACGGTAGACTGTCGTGGCCTGAATGAAGTCACGCTGCCGCTGAGTGCTGCCGTGCCGGGTGTGCTAGAACTTCAATACAAACTGGAGTCAAAGGCAGTTGAGTGGTATGCCACAATTGATATCGCTAATGCATTTTTCTCAATCCCTTAGGCAGCAGAGTACTGGCCACAGTTTGGTTTTGCTTGGAGGGGGCGTCCAGTGCACCTGGAATCGACTGCCCCAGGGGTGGAAACACAGCCCCACCATTTGCCATGGACTAATCTACATAAGAAAATAATCCAAATCCTTCTGAAGGCCAATTTTGCCATAAAACTAAGTAAGGTGAAGGGACCTGCACAGGAGATTCAGTTTTTAGGAATAAAATGGCAAGATGGACATTGTCAGATCCCAATGGATGTGATCAACAAAATAGCAGCTGTGTCTCTATCGACTAATAAAAGGAAACACAAGCTTTCTTAGGTGTTGTGGGTTTTTGGAAAGTGCATATTCTAAATTATAGTATGATTGTAAGCCCTCTCTATCAAGTGACCTGGAAGAAGAACAATTTTAAATGGGGTCCTGAGCAACAACAAGCCTTTGAACAAATATAAACGGGAGATTGTTCATGCAGTAGCCCTTGGGCCAGTCCGGGCAGGACCAGCTGTTAAAAATGTGCTCTACACTGCAGCTGGGGAGAATGGCCCTACCTGGAGTCTCTGGCAGAAAGCACCAGGGGAGACCTGAGGTCAACCCCTAGGGTTTTGGAGTCAGGGATACAGAGGATCCAAGGCCCACTATACTCCAACTGAAAAAGAGATATTGGCAGCTTATGAAGGAGTTTGAGCTGCCTTGGAAGTGGTTGGTACTGAAACACAGCTCCTATTAGCACCTGGACTGCCAGTGCTGGGCTGGATGTTCAAAGGGAAGGTCCCCTCTACACATCATGCAGCTGATGCAATGTGGAGTAAGTGAATTGCACTGATCACACAACGAACTCGAATAGGAAACCCCAGTCACCCAGGAATTCTAGAATTGATCACGGACTGGCCAGATTGCAAAGATTTTGGAATATCACCAGAGAAGGAGGTGACGCATGCTGAAGAGGCCCCACTGTATAATAAACTGCCAGAAAATGAGAGGCAATATGCCCTGTTTACTGATGGGTCCTGTCGCATTGTGGGAAAACATCAGAGGTGGAAGGCTACTGTATGGAGTCCTATACGACAAGTTGCGGAAACTGCAGAAGGAGAAGGTGAATTGAGTCCGTTTGCAGAGGTGAACGTCATCCAGCTGGCTTTAGACATTGCTGAACGAGAAAAGTGGCCAGTGCTCTATCTCTATACTGACTCATGGATGGTAGAAAATGCCCTGTGGGGGTGGTTGCAGCAATGGAAGCAGAGCAACTGGCAACGCAGAGGGAAACCCATCTGGGCCGCCACACTGTGGCAAGATATTGCGTCCCGGCTAGAGAATCTGGTTGTAAAAGTACGTCACGTAGATCCCATGTACCCGAGAGCTGGGCCACTGAAGAACATCAAAACAACCAGCAGGTGGATCAGGCTGCTAAGATTGAAGTGGCTCAGGTGGAGCTGGACTGGCAACAGAAGGGTGAATTATTTATAGCTCTGTGGGCCCATGACACCTCAGGTCATCAAGGAAGAGATGCAACATATAGATGGGCTCGTGATCGAGGGGTGGACTTGAGCATGGACACTATCATACAGGTTATCCATGAATGTGAAACATGCACTGTAATTAAGCAAGCCAAGCGGTTAAAGCCTCTGTGGTATGGAGGGCGATGGCTGAAATATAAATATGGAGAGGCCTGGCAGATTGGCTATATCACACTCCCACAAACCCACCAAGACAAGCACCATGTGCTTACAATGGTGGAAGCAACCACCGGATGGCTGGAAACACATCCCGTGCCCCATGCCACTGCCCAGAACACTATCTTGGGCCTTGAAAAGCAAGTCTTATGGCAACACAGTACCCCAGAAAGAATTGAGTTTGACAACGGGGCTCATTTCCTAAACAACCTCATAAACACTTGGGCCAAAGAGCATGGCATTGAGTGGGTGTATCACATCCCCTGTCATGCACCAGCCTCCGGGAAAATCGAATGCTACAATGAGCTGTTAAAGACGACATTGAGAGCAATGGTGGTGGAACCTTCAAACATTGGGATACACATTTAACAAAAGCCACCTGGTTAGTCAACACTAGAGGATCTGCCAGTCAGGCTGGCTGTGCCCAATCAAAAATTTTACGTACTGTAGAAGGGGATAAAGTCCCTGTAGTGCACATAAAAAATATGCTAGGAAAAACAGTCTGGGTTACTCCTGCCTCAGGCAAAGGCAAACTCATTTGTGGAATTGCTTTTGCTCAAGGACCTGGGTGCACTTGGTGGGTGATGCAGAAGGATGGGGAAGTCTGATGTGTGCCTCAAGGGGATTTGATTTTAGGTGAGAATAGCCAGTGAATTAAATTGTATGATGTTAATTGCTATATAACCCTGCCACTGTACTTCATCATTACTACTATAATTGTTATATGCTGTGTCAATGGTATTACAGTAAGAATCATTTAGATTAATGAAGAATGAACTTTGATAAAACCAAGTGAAGTACAGTGGTGATGGAACCAGAAATGACTTCAGCATGCAACAATCCAACACTACACATCATTCTCCTGCTGCGCCTGATGTCACCCGCCTGCCATACAGCACCAAAGCCTGATTCGGCTCTGCCGACTATGCGGACTTCACACTATCCCTCCTGCCCAGAAGGACTGTTATGACAGATGGAGGCCAAAGTCATGGACTAAAAGAACTCAACAGACATTTTATAGGGATGGCCCACAGACTAAGGGAATGATATCTCTGTGTGTGTCTCTCTCTCTCTCTCTCAAAGGACATGAAAGGTGATGGTGATTAATTGGGACGTATTGGAAAATGTGGGACCTGAGCATGACATAAATGGTATAGAATAAGGGGTGATACTGTCCTGGTTTCAGCTGGGATAGAGTTAGTTTTCTTCCTAATAGCTGGTATAGTGTTATGTTTTGGATTTAGTATGAGAATAATGTTGGTAACACACTGATGGTTTTAGTTGTTGCTAAGCAGTGTTCATACTAAGTCAAGGATTTTTCAGCTTCTCATGCCCAGCCAGCAAGAAGGCTGGAGGGGCAGAAGAAGTTGGGAGGGGACACAGCCAGGACAGCTGACCCAAACTGGCCAAAGGAATATTCCATACCATATGATATCATGCCCAGTCTATAAACTGGGGGGAGTTGGCCGGGAGGAGCGGATCGCTGCTCGGGAACTAACTGGGCATCGGTTGGCGAGTGGTGAGCAATTGCATTGTGCATCACTTGTTTTGTATATTCTAATTCTTTTATCATTATTATTGTCATTTTCTTCTTCTTATTATTATCATTATTATTATTTTCTTCCTTTCTGTCCTATTAAACTGTCTTTGTCTCAACCCACAAGTTTTACTTTTTTCCGATTCTCTCCCCCATCCCACTGGGTGGGGGGAGTGAGTGAGCAGTTGCGTGGTGCTTAGTTGCCGGCTGGGGTTAAACCATGACAACTACTCTTGTCAGAAATTTTCTGGTGAGTTTACCCAGGGATTTACTGTCTATACAAAAAGAAAAAAATATGTATTCTTGCTAAAATTTTGAGATGACATATATTGAAGGAATAATTAACAATGCAGGGGATAAATCAATAAACCAGTCTGGATTGCGTTTTGAGGTAAGTTTATATGTTTTATAAGCCCCAAATGGAAGACAATGTGTCTGCTGTGAAGAGCATAGTTTTGTGAACGTGAAATGGAAGAGTATATTCTGGTAAGTAACAACTGTGGAAAGGATTTGAGAACCACAGACAATCAGTTAAATATCAGGTCCCAGCATGATTAGCAGGTGTCCTAATCTGGTCTTTGAATGTATGAACAAAAGAATAGTCACAAAAATAGCTAAAATACATTACAATTATAAATAATTGATGAGTCCCATTGTGTTCATTTGAGGAATCAGTGGTTTCAAAAAGTTGTCAATAGTTTATAAGGATTCTTTCCCACTCCCACCTCCCCCCTCAAAAAACCCGAAACCAACCCCAGTGTAATCTGGAAATGACCTGTTTGCATAGTCAGCATGTGCAAACATTCATACATTCTGACCTGTATGCCTTAAACTGGGAGTAAGCAATTTTGAACTACTGAGTTTATCCGAATATCAAGCCACCTGACCAATTAAATACCTGCATGAGGAACAGATTTCTGACTGAAGATAATTCCTTAACCTGTCAGAAAAAACATCATTCAGAGAAGACTGGATTCAAAGATTGAAAGTTGAAACTAAAAAATCGGGACAAAATGAAACACAGTTTTTTAATGACAAAGGTAATTAAATTGGAGCAATTTGTTCAGAGATCTGGTGAATTTCATGCTATGTAAGAACTTCATATCAAGACTGTATAGTGTTAGGAAAGATGTGCTATAGACCAAACAGAAGTTGAGGGCTTGATCTAGTAAGGTTCATTATCCTTTTGCATGCAAGATTTGCTGGTTTCTGTTTCCAGTATTTGAAATTCTAAGCCTGGTATTTATTAGGAGTGTGCTATTTGCAAGAGAAATATAGCCCATACGAATAGCCAGAGTGCTGTTTTGGTACCCACAGCACTTCTCATAAAACAAATAAGGCCTGAAAAGACAGCAGCAACAATGGCAACAGAAGGAATTCCACCTACATAACAGGAAAAAAAAAAAAGACATATCCCCAAAAAGAGGGGCACAGTTCTGTAGCTGGACAGAGCGTGGAGGTGGGAGGGTGAGCTGGGCAGAGAAGATGAGTGTAGTTTACTTCACAGTAAAACGGCTTAGAGGATCTCCCCATGGATATCAGAAATGCCACACAAACACAGGGAGTAATTTAAGAGCTCGGCTGAGCTGGAGGCAGTCTGTGGCTGCTGAATTCCTCCAACGTGTCAGCTCATCTGGAAGCACCCAAGCATGAGTGATAAGGGTGGGTAGGAGGAACAGGTTGCTTCTGAAGAGTGATGATATGTTTTTAGGGGCCATTATTGCAGCTAACCAAATGTCATCACTTCTGTGAAAAAGTGGTTCTATTTTGGAACAAAATAATAAGGATTTAAAAAAAAAAAGAAAAGATTATTCTAGGGAAATAAAATACATTTTAAAATATTTTGAAAAAATGAAAATAGTTAATTTAGGAATGCCTAAATGTCTTACTGTCCTTGTCTTTCACTTTTTAGGAGGGACCCCACGGTTTCTTGCCTCTTTACTGTCAGCCTTGTGACCTTATTACAAACAAATGGTACAAGTTATATGGCCCTTGAGGCAACACAGTCAGATGGAATTCCTGGGTTCTTATGTATTCTGGAGATATATATATATATATAACTGAGGGAATTCTGAAGTATAGGCCATACATTCCCCCTTTCCCTTCTTCTTACTGGGTCAATCAGTACAGATTACCCAGAGCCAGCTTTTAGGATGCACTACTTGCTAAGCAAAGTCGACAGTTGGTAAATTTAGTTTCAAGCTAAGCCTATAGGCTGCTTCTGCTCTGTAATTTAGATGTGGAATTTAAGTTTTATGATGCTCTATGCAGTGCCCAGGTCAGATTCGATAACACTAATTGCAGAGCAGGAATAGCACTCTGCTTGGAGGTAATGTCACAGAATCTTTCTCAGCTGCCACGCTGCCTTCCATGTAGTTGCAGATACCCTTTTTCTTTTAAACTTTTCCTGCTTTTCTGTTCCATTCCTACAAATAAGGTGTGGACCAGTGCATGGAGGAAATTGTCAATGAGTGGAGATGGGGACGCAGGAATGCAATACACCACTTTGTTTAAAAAAATGTAACATTTTAAAAATTGCACTTCATTGCACTTGTATGAACTGAGGGAGGAGATACGTTTTTAATAAGTTGATTTCTGTCCTCTTGAGTTCATTGCATCAGAGGTGCATCCCAATATTGCTAGCCGCTGTAAATGAAGTGAGGTTTGTTTATCCCCCCAAAAAGCACTGTAGCAATATCCCATAGTTTTCAGAAGGCCACATTACACAATCTTTTCTCAAAGTCATTAGTTCTGTTACTTTAATAATTTTCATAGGACTTCTCATTAAGAAAAGTAATGCTTAAAGTCAAATGGGAAAATATATAAAAATCTGAATTAAAAGCAAAACTATCAAGATTTAATGCATGGCTGGTGCCCTTTTTTGAATACATCAAATTAAATTTCCAAGAAAATAATAAGAAAATGGATTACTTGTACTTATACTCAAAATTTGGAAGTAAATTAGCATTTGAGTTTTCTCCGGCAGTAAAAGAGAAACTTGTGACCCATTTTCTCATGGAACAGCAACATTTGGAGAAGTGCAATCATCTCAAGTAAAATGTCTTAAGTCCTCAGAATATACATTTTGTATGTGTGTATGTGTGTGTGTGCACATGAATACATATATTAACCTTTTTTTTTAGAGTGGATTAATTTTGCACAGCTATAGTGTTATGCTAAACATAGAAACTTGTTTCTCAAGTCTGAAGAATGAGGAAGGTTGCTGTAGGCCAGCTTCATGGGATCGTATCCTTCGGTGAAGCCGGTGTTCTCCTTCAGATTCTTTCCACACACACAATTGTCACTGCAACAGCTGTCAAAACGAGGACTGTTGATGTTTATGACATGCTAAGTATGCAGTAAGGCTTTTGTTCTTGGCGTGCCCATTCATTCACACAGATGGGAGAAGCTTAAGAGAGGTGACTTTTTTCAGTCCACATAGCTGACTTTAATCAAATCGTGTAGCCTAGTTCTTCCTCTTCCCAAGGTTATGGGAGGCGGGGGCGGGGGGGGGGGGGGGGGGGGGGGGGGGGGGGGGAGGCAAGTCTTCCTTTACATGCTTCCTGTCTTTAATATACACAGTCCTGGTTTTGTATTTTTCTGAGTTTTAGACTGCAACAGTGTTTTCTCTGCAATGTAGATTTCAGATATGTTCAGAGTCCTGGAATGAGATGTCAAAGAAGCAGTGGATGAGAAATAAGCCAGCATTTCCAAAGACCGTTAGGCTTTCACCTTGCAAGTTTTTCTCATGTCAAATAGTTTTATGTGGACTTTCTCCATGTTACATGACTTTCACCCATCACTGTGCTGCAGGTTAGCCCAAAGCCTCTGTGACACTGAAGCTTTACTTTGAACATTTTCAGATGAAGATTTACTGGAGAGAAGAGTTCAGCGTGGAAAGAGAACTTTCGTCTCCCCCTCATTACTGGCTGACATCGTACACGCACTGTCTCATGTGACATGGGTTAAGCTGTACAGTCCCCTGATATTCCTCATGCCATTGAGGCTTTCATCTACCCCTGAATTTAGAAGTATATAAATAGTGTGTAACAGCCCTTGGCACATAGTAAATTGCAGTCACAGAAAATATACAAGATTAGCCTTTTTTAATACTGTGTTTCTGTTCACTGTAAATAACAACCTTAATTTATTTTATGATTCATGACATTATTCATACCTCTGACATCATATTCTCATCATCAGACAACAATGAAGCTTCATTATGAAAAGATGATAAATCATCTAATAAATTTTTTGTTAGTGTTGGTTCACAGAAAGAGAAGAATTTTTGAATGTCACTGCAATTTTTAGATTATTGTCTTTTATTTACCATTGCATTGATAACTCTTTCTATCATACAGTTGTTTCTCCGTACTAATTAGGTTAACTGAAGCAAGACAAATACACATCGGGCTGTTTTATATAAAATTAACATTTCACACATGAAGGTGTTTTTCTAAACGTATATTAATGTCTTCTACACAATCTGGCAGATTCATCCACTGAAGAGGCTCGATAAGGATTTTAGACCTGTTCAGATTTCAAATTTCGAGTTCTATTAGGCTCACCCTTTTCCATAAGTATGCTGTCATAGATTGCACACTTAATAAAACAGGTCCTGAAAAGGGAATAAATCTTGGACTTGATCTTGTGTTTTATCACAACATGATATAAATACAGTTTCTTTCAACTTAATTATGCCCTGCGAGCACCAGAGTCAGAGAAGAAGGAGGAGGAGGGGGTGTTCCAAGTGCTGGAGCAGAGATTCCCCTGAAGCCCCTGGAAGAGACTGCGGGGGAGCAGGTATTTCCGTGCAGCCTGTGGAGGGGACCATGCCAGAGTAGGTGGATATTGCCTGAAGGAACTATGGCCTGTGGAGGACGCACATTGGAGCCAGTTTATCCTGAAGGACTGCAGCCCTTGGAGATGACCCATGCTGGAGCAGGGGAAAAGTGTGAGGAGGAAGGAGTGGCAGAGAGGAACTGTTATGGACTGGCTGCAAGCCCCCTTCCCCATCCCCCTGTGCCACTCGGGATGAGGGGCAGTGGGTAGAAGAATTGGGAATGAAGGAAAGAAATTGAGCCTGTTTTGCCCACGATAGTAACTGGTAATTGATCTCGCTGATCTTTGTCTCTGTCCACAAGCTTTTCCATCTTATTTTCTTCCCGGTCCAGTTCAGGAGGGGGAGTGAGAGAGCAGCTGGGTGGGGTCTGGCTGCTGGCCACGGTTAACCCTCCACACACTAAAATACTGATCAAACTCTCTTGTATAAGAACATTTTTTTCCCTGAAATGTGTTGGGGTTTTGATACATGGGTGGTTAGTATATGCTGCTGATCTTACATTAAGTCTTATCTCACTTCTATATTGTGTTTCCTGTTACCTATATCTTTCTGTAAAGTGTGATACTTTACCTGCTCTCTGGAGTTGTGTCTTTACATACTGCTTCGTTTAGAATTTAGGTGTTAGAATCAAATCTTGCTTTTGAACATGCCTAGACTTCATGCTTTAGATTTTATTAGAAACTCTGTATATAGTATAGTGATAAAATTTTACTATAAGAAATCTTATTTTTCACCTGACTTTTTTCAATCACTGTTCCTTTCTTTGGTTTGAATTAAAAATCAGAATTCATAGCAAAGTACACTGGCAATCTTCTTTTGATGTGACATCTGCAATGGGTTGTTGATTATTACTCTCCATTTTTTTCTTAGCGGGTCAGTTGGGATTGTGATTTTTCAGATACAATATAAACAATAGCCAATCCTTTTCAGAGCTTATGTATGCTTTTTTTGTTTTTTTCCTTGTTAGCTGCAGCTTGAGAGGGGTGGAAACAGTATGATAGCAGAAAGAAATGTACTCAATTTTTGTCATCTCCATTTTTCTCTCTGAAAATGTATGTTTTTACTATAAGCAGAGGACAAAAAAGTGCCCATGATTTTTTTGAAACAACTTAATAAAAAGCTATGACACAGCTGAAATGTGGCAGCTGACTACATGAGCACTCCTACTTGTATATAATGAGAGCTAAAACAGGTTTACTTATGGTAGTGAAATTCACTAATCACAAAAAATCATCAGACCGTACCTTTATAGTTCACCTTTAGATTTAAGGGACAAAATGTTCAGCAATAAATTTTGATTCCTATGATCCCCTTGCTTTCAACCTGTTTTTGTATATTCACTTTCATATTTAATATGTCTTATTATAAGCATCATTTAGAGACCACCCTTTAATGAATACTGTATTGATGATTTGCATATGAATCGTGCAAGTGCTTTGCCTTCATTGAATTCGTCATATAAAATTGACCATAATTTTTTGTTAACCCAATGAATGTAAATGAGTAAATACCTGTTATTGGAAATTCATAAATTCCCTCAATATGAACAAGCATAACAATGTCTTTCTATGGTATGGAAATAAAGACTATAGTATGCTATGGTTGTAGAGAGTATATTTGAATATTTCTTTAGCTTTTAATTTCAGACAGCATACTTTGGTGCCATGTTCTTTAATGCCATGAGAACATAGTGCTTCACCTATGTAATAAAACCAAATTAAAAAGGTTAGAAAGCTACCATCTAAAATAACAATATGATGAGCCAAAGATACATCTAGACAAGACAGTGCCACTTAGAGTCAAGAGAAGGAAACTTTCCTCATGGTTGAAGCAGAAAAGATTAATCTTGGTACTCTTTTCATGATGAGGTACATATCCCATAGGGTTTGGAAACATACTAGAAACATGGTCCAGTTCCTGCCTCTGCACGTAACAGTTACAACACATCAGAGGACGAGGTGCACTGTTCTGAGTGCATACCGCTAAGCTGGATGTACTTCTTGGCAATCCCTTCTCTCTGTCTCTCTCCCTCAAAGCTCTTCCTGAGGCAACTCTGCACTAACGCATCTTAGGACCGTACCTAAATAGTATGGTATCAGTTGCAGGTTTATGCTGGTATGGATGTTGGCTTAATGATTGACAAAGCCACCTGGTGCAGTTCTCTGGAAAACCAGGTTTTCTCAGATAATAACAAATCTAAATCTGATCGGTGTCTTATGTCAATGAAGACCTAATTCCAGTATAACTAAATTCTGCTGCTTTTCTTTGAGAGGAGTTGTAGACTGTCAAAGCATTCGGACCTGATTCTATAGGTATTTTGTTCCTGCTGTCCCTTGGGAGCACGGCCAGTTCTGTAATGGGTTTTGCTGAAAAGAGTATAAGGGTTTGCTCGGTGTCTGTATTTTTTACTACCTGCAAGTTCTTGTAGGCCTATCAACTCATGTAATTTCTGTCTTTTACACAGAAAATTTGGCCAAATGTTCTGCTTGCTCTGTGTAAGGATTATTCTTAGTTGGCAAATCTAAACTGCTGCCGCCCTTTCTATTATATTTTGAGTGGCAGTCAGGTGGAGGAATCTTATCTCCCCTGAAATCGGTATCTGTTAAGTAAGCTAGAACAGGAAAACTTTTAGGGTCACCCCCCTCCCCCTAGGGAGTTCCAGTGCTTAAAACAAATCTTCATCCTCTTCATTCCCATAACTGACCGATAGTTAGAAAATGCATTTTTTTTTCTGTGACGCAGAAATTTTCCAGAGCTCAGTGTAAACATCACCACAAAGGGGAATCTGAAAATGCAACATTGAACTTCCTGAACTACCAGGTTGCTTTTGAATTTTGAAAAGCAGATAATCATCTTGAACTGAAGCTCTCAATGCTTCTGAAGTCCCCAGTTCCAAAGCAGTTGTCATGGAATAGTCGTCTCAGAGTCATAGATCCTAACAATCTCTGCTCTCCTGCAATTCACTGGGCAATTTGGCAAGAATACTAGGCAAGGTTTTATTGGATACTTGTCTGTGTTTTGGCAGTCATTAGTTGAAACAGATGTTTATATACAACATTTTTATTTCTGAAACATGATCTTCTTAAAACTAGTTTGGTTTATTGCCCTTGCTACTCTGATTGGAAAGCTGTTGCACAATATTCTGGCTCTGATGATTACAACTTCTAATTTCCAACCCAAATGTATTTATGGCCCATCTAGAAATATTTTTATTAGGTCAACATTGTTGTTTATTTTAAATAGCTTTTCTTCTTATCTTGTGTTTACCTCTAACCACTCCATCTATTTATGTAGAGCAATCTTATCACGTCTCAGTTCATTTTACTGAATTAAACAAGACAAGACCTTTTTGTCTTACTTCATATGGCTTGCGGTACTCTGGGGACCTCATTGCATACATCTTAGAATTTCATTTGTTATTTGATGGACGTGTCATGTTATTGTCAACAATAACCCAGCCGCGTCACACTACGTTTCTTCTCTTCCAACTGTTTAGAGCAGAACTTACTTTTGTTCCTCCTTAATGGTATCAGCTTGCTTTAGTGTTGTTCAGTGCCATAGTCCTCCAGTTACTTCTATATCGTGCTGTGGTCTGCTTCATGTTGTGTTACTAACAAATTTTATCAGCTAGCCTTTACTTTTTGTGCCTGCATGAAATGTAATGTAATGAAAATGTTAAACAAGATCTGTACCATGACTAATCCTTGACTAACTCTATTAGTAATTGATCCCGACTTGATTATTCCCTTCTCAGATCTGTCAGTTGCCAGCTGCTTTCCAGTCAGCTCACTATCCACCGCACAATTATCGCACCAGCTCTTGTGTTCTCCCACTTGTTAATTCCCATAGGTAATCTATCAGATGTTTTACCATATGTCTGACAGATTAACTATATTGTTATTTCCCCACTTCTGTTATGTTATAGGCTATAGATATGAGGCTGATCTGATTCAATGATTCTTGGATAGATTATTTTGGATTTTATCCCATTTCCACTTACCATAGGTCCTGTATTACTTCCCTAAATAAATGCATTCCTTACTTTAGAATAACTTGGTTTTAACCTGTAATTTATGAAATCATTACCTTCAGATAAAGAATGCATTTATGTAGAGTAGGGAATTCTATGGGGCCTATGGGAGACATATGCTGGAATTCTTTTTCTGTCAGGATAAAGACTTGAACTATGTTTTCTCGACTCTTCAATCTGTCAGTTTCTCACATAGGATATGCTAACGAGTGAATCTCCCATTTCCCTCCTTCTGAATCTTCTGCCTTTCAGATAAAGTACTTAAATAGTCACTGGAATACAGAATGTGAAAGTGAGAATGAGTCCAGTCTGATGCTCTTTGGAAAGAGGAGGCACCTAGCCTCCGTTCCTAACCATAATGAATATTGAATTATTTATACAAGGTAGAACAGACTAGACAGGAGAGATTAAGGAGACTTCCTCTCCTGGTTTCCCAATGTATTTTTAACCTGTTGGGCTTCTTGAGACGTGAGAGCTGGAGTTTGAACACTCAGAGGAAGAGAAAAGAATTGAATTTGAGTGCTCTTACTAGTAAGCAATTGATAAAAAAGGAGTGTAAAATAACTTTTCATCCTCTTCTGGCAACTTCGTGAATATGATCTTATATTTTTCTCTAAATTTCTCAGAAAACCTGAAAAGAAACATATTGTTATAGATCTAAAAGAGTTTACTATCTCACTTCATTTATATTTGTTTAATCGTGAGGGGAAGTGACAGTGAAGTGATGGTTTGTTTCTTTTGGCAAAAGATTTATAAATAAAAGTGGTTCATTTCCCACAACTGAGAGTAAAGGGGGATGGTTTTATTTTGGCTTGTTCGCTTGCTGAAATGAAAAATCAGTTCATACATGGCTACAAACAACTGATTTCTGTTTCTTTGTCCAGCTTCTTGTTTTTCATAGAAATACCTAACATATTGAGCTGGATTAAATACTTCTTAAACTAAATATCTAGGAAAACACATAAAGAGTGGTTCGGGATTCTCATTGATGAAGCCACATCTGTCAGGAGCTGCATGCACCTATGGATTTATATACATTACTTACACTATTTGCACTTGCAAGTGTTATATTTTAGTCATCATGATGTTCTTTTTAAAGTCTAGGATCACCAACAACCTTCTAAGGACAAAATCTGGTTGTATCCATGAATATAATTTAATGGACTAAGCTTTATATATGACTTTATATTCCTGAATTAAAAAAGAAAGAGATGTTTTCAAAAATAGCTAGGGAACAGTCTGCTCTTATATGTATATTACAGGTATATTACAAGTTCACTTTGTCTGTTTATTAACGATAATACTTGTGATGTAAAAAAATCCTTACCTCATGTTAATTTACACGCTGAGAATGCTCCCAAACGGTACAGTTTTATTTCAATATTTAGTTACTACTAGTTGGGGAAAAGATTAAATATAAACAAATTAAGATAATAATAGGAGAGTATAAGGAAATCATTACATTGTAATAGTGATACATTCTTTTAAAAGATGTCTCACCTTTTCCCAATTGTGGAAAATTAAATTAACAACTTGATGTTGCCTTATAAAGAACACAATTACCAACTTGTCAAAAAGAATCTGTATTTACCCTTCAGAGAGTAATGACTCATTGTGTCTTTGTATTGGCTTTTCATGTAAGATGATGGGACCCACATATGAAACTGTTATTTCCTTTATAATAAACAATGAGCAATTATTAAATAAAAGGAAATCTATTTTTTTTCTAGGATGTAATAAACCAACCTTTTCTCAGCATGGGAAAAAAAAAATCTCTTTTCAGCCTCTGTTCTTAGAATAATAACCAGAAAGCTCTGATTCCATGCGTGTGACAAAGTTAAATCTTTTGTGTGTGTGTTATCACACAATAGTGTGTGTTATCACACAATAGTGATCTTTAGTTACCAGCCACTAAGGATGCTGCAATTAGGCCTGAGCACTTGCGGATCACCCAAATGTTGCTTATGGCCTTGGACTCCTTACTAATAAATATTTTTATTACTTCATTGAAAGCCCTGAATTAACATTATTTTTTACTGTTTCCTTGCATAACCTTGGAAGAGACAAATTAGACTTTCACAAAACCTTTAATTAGTGTGCTGCATTTTAAGATGGCAGTTTAATTGTTTGAAAAGATATGCAGCATAATTTCAGATTTTTTTTTTTTTTATTCCACTACTTTCCTGTTCATTTATCTCAAAGGTTATACTGTAAAGTTAATAACATTGGGTATATATTTATGCAACATTTAAAATCGCACAAGGGAGACAGTGTACAACAGGCAAAGTTTTATGTAAGAAGACTGGTATTTCTGCACCTGCAAAAAGGTTGATAAGTTACATTCTCTTCTGGTGGAGAATTTGCTGAGGGAAATGTGATAGTTTGGTCAATGAGGAGCAAAGCACTGTAGCTTCCTATGGGAACAACTCCTGTCTAGGAGCTGCAACAACTGGAGCCCCACCTCAGAGATGAGTGTGAAGTGTTGCCACCAAGTAAACCTACATAAAACCCAATGTGAGTTTTAGTCTTTGAAACCGAAGTGATTTGTTTTGTAAAGAAAACAAAGTGATGTTTCTTGACAATGTAAGTCCCTAATAGTTACCCGCTGAAATCAACGGGTGCTGTAATGGTTCTGTTGCATAGAGATATAGAGCTTTCTTTTTTTCTGTTGCCATCACAGGTGCCAGCATTATTAGGCTGGATAATGATATTGACTGCATAATGCTGTTGTAACATTATGTGGTTCTATTGTTCCCTAGCTGTGCAGATACTCTCTATCTAACTATATGAAATACAAAGAAGGGGGGAAAAAACATTTTTTTGTAATTTTAGGCCATTTGAATGACATTTTCAAAAGAGATACTTAAAAGAAGAGGTTAGTGTGTACATTTCCATGAAGAAGAGGCTTTCTTTTCTCAGATTCACAGGAGCTCTTTGGGAAAACAGATTCTGATTTAATATAGCTGCCTTATCCAATGACAAATAGAGGAGCTTTACTTGTTGTCATAGAAAATTGCGTGCCTGTAGGCAGCGCCTGGAAAATGAAGAAACGTTTGCATCTTTCCTAAGGTTCCTGGATAACCTTTTGCCACAACAAATCCCACAGGTCCCTCAGAGTTTCAAGGAGCAAATAGCCAGGATCCAATGAGTTTTTGAAGAAAGTATTTTGCAATTGCCTTTTGTAGATTTTTCTTAACTTTCTGTGGGGCAAAAAGTCAGAATTTGTCCTACACTTGTACATGGAATTGAGCATGCAAATAACATGTGAAAATGTTTTCTAAAATTTTATTCAGTATAAAACTGACAATTGTACAAAAGGCCCTTATTTTGTATAAGAAAAAGGAAATCTGTGTTGTGCTCTTTTAAGTTGTGTTTCAGCTTCTAAGCATTTGCAGGTGTCTAGAGTTTTCACTCATTATTTCAGGAGGGATGAATTTACATTTACTATATAATTACTAGAAATTTCTATTTTCAGCACAACACTTGTTGCACTTTATTTATCAGGCTCCTCCCTAGAGTTGTTCAGTGACTTTTACTGATGTTTCCTGTAATTCCCCTGTTTTATCAATATCAGAGATTTGAGTCCTAATCTTCTGGTGATTTGTACCTAGCATATATATTTCTAATGCAGTAAAATCATTAAGAATGCTAGTACTCTGAGTCAGCAGGGGTTTGTTACACTTTGAACAAAGTAAATGACTATGTAAATTACCAGACAGAAAAGAAACAAATGACTTTTCACTTACATCCTTCTAGCTACTTATTTCAAAGATGGAGTCAAATATGAGTAATGAATTAATGGTAATTTCACAATTCCTTTTTCTTCAATGTAAAGATACCTTTCTTTTAAAGAAGTTTTCTGCTTTGCTTCATGTTGTTTAGATTTCAGAGCTTCATAGCATTCAGCATTTCTCCAAAATTCCTTTGAGGATCCATATGATAGTTGAGCTCCTCTGAAAATCTGCTGTTAAACATCAGACAAGTCTTATATGCACACTTGAAATGCACTATTTCAGCAAACAGACCTAAGAAATCCATTTAGGTGAACTGGTCTGGAATTAACCCCAGACAAATGAATGCCTGCTGACCTTGGTTTGTTATTGCCAGTTCTTACAGTTAAACTGTGGTCAGCACTAGCTCAGCTAAACTGACTGTAAAAATAGATCAAGGGTAGATAACACCATTGACATTACATTCTTTTCTTTTCTCATTCTAACTCAGCTTTTCCACAATTTGCCAAAACTACTGTATGTTTTGTGGCTGCTTCTTTTAAGACACTCATTGGCTGGTTGTCTTTTCTCCCTTTCCCCTCCTCTTCTCCCTCTCCTTCCCCTTCTCCTTCCCTTTTCCTCCTTTCTTTCTCTCTTGCTCTCTGTCTTTCCTTGTTTGTTTCTTTCTTTCTTTTTCTCTTTTTCCTTGCTCTTGTCCCAGATAATGCTACCTTCATCTATGAATTGCTAGCTGCCTAAGTTATTACTTGGTTTGATGTGAATTATTCCATTCTACATGATGCTTGAAATGAGAGAAAAAAGCCTGCATAAAAGATTTTGCCTCATGAATGACTGTGATACAAATTCATAGAGAGAAACTTCACTTAGACTCTCAGCTCCTGCTACCTCACAAAAGGTAACTGGGTCCCCACAAACTGTTGACCAGATATGTCATGCTTCAACCAAAGGTAGCAAGCCGTTAAGGGAGCAATTCCTCCTCTCCTCCCCAAACAGCAATATACACTGTTTTCTAAAAATATATAAGGCTTAAGTGAATAAGGTCGGCAATAGCAGAGACTCACGTTTTGACCACTGCTTTCACATATAAGACAAAATCAGAAACACCCTGAGTTTCAACTTTCATCTTTTTCGAGAAGAATTGGGGGTGGGAAGGAGGGAACTATGGCTTTGCTAATCTGCAAAGGTGGATCCACAAGAATTCTGCCTTATATACAAAGACATCTATAAAGGAAGCTTGACCCAAAAGCCATGGACATCAACAGAAAACATTCTGGGAACCAGCCTGAATCCCCATTTCATAATTTGTCCAGTTTGTTGTAGTTTCCCTTCTCTCAGTCAGCATTGCCCACACAATTTTCAAAGTCCATTTTTAACATCTTTGGCTCATTTTCAAGCCTCTTCTTTAAACCAGACAATTTTCTGTAACCACAAACAGTGCATTTTGAAAAAATAATTTTTTCACAGGAAAGTAATAATCTGAACAGTCTCTTTAGTCAGCAATACCAAGAGGGAAACACAGCTCTACTTGAGGAGATTGTACAAGGATATGAATTAACTAATGATGGAAAACATAGCCAGTGTTTTGAAAGGACAAGTTCTATTTCTTGTACTTAGCATCATGTTCAGTACTTGGCAAGTTTAATACCTACAAAAATGTCATCCAGGTAGGTAAAACTGGAATAAGTCGTCTAACACAGAATAAAGCATTCTATAGATCTATCAGATGAAACTGGAATAAGTGGTCTGTTCTGGAATAAAGGTTTTGTAACTCATTTAACATCTGTAATTTGGTTGTGTATGTAAAAAACCCAAATCTTCTCTTCTTGTCAGTAGCTCTGAATACTGAATGTAGGAGATAAGCATGGCAACAGGTTTCTTTCTTCTCAGACAATGAACTTCTGCTGTATTACAATTAACCTTTGACACAGATGGGAATTTTTTGTAGAAACAATTAATTGAAAATTAGTTTCTTTTACAGGCCATGGCCATTTAGCGCAAGTTTCCTCTGTCAGCATTTTATTTTTATATTTTCTAGATGAGAATTTTTGGGTTTTCTTTTTTTTTTTTTCTTTTTATGGGAAAAGCAAATAATTACAATAGAGAAAAATATTAACAAACATAATTGAAACATTCTTGAGCATTCTTATGAGAAAAGAAACTTCTTTTTCACCCAAGTTCACTGTAACTCCGTTGCCTTCAAACTACGACTTAAGGTTCATAATTCCTATGCATGAAAACTTACTTGGAGTAAGGTAAGGTGTCAATTTAAACTGGCTTAACTCATCTTGATTAAGTCTGTCTGCAATTTCTCTGATTCCAGAAAATGTCTTATTCCAATTATCTCTCTTATTCCAGAAACTGAGGGTTTCACACATGGAGTTAATCAGGAAAAGCAGCTGAAGAACTGCTGTTCCAGAGTAACCTCTCACGTAGAGAAGTCGTAACGCAATGCTTGAAGGTAATGGGATTGAGCTGGTGGTAATGGATTCAAATTTATTAAACATTGAAATCCAACACATTCCTTCCAAGATACACGACTCCATAGGTCTAGCTAGGGAACAAAGCACTAACAGTTATTTTTGTGACATAAATTGGTAGGTTTCGCTCTGTGTATGCAATAAGAACAGATCTACTCTTTTTATGTAAGCATTTCTTAGGGCTCTCCAGTGGATGAACCTGTTGCCCCAAGGCAACTTATTCCATCTGCCTCCTGCTCTGTAGTAACTGTATTTGTACATACTTGGGACAGGGGAAAAAAGAAAGTAACACAAACTAGGTTATCCCCCAGTGATAACTGAGCCTATAACAAGTTAGCATGTCTGATCTTTTTAGACCCATGGCCAGCAACTGCACTACAGATCAGATGGTACTTCCTAACTTACCCATACCTCTAAGCCCCCAAAGTAGAACAACACTGTACGTGATCTGATTTGATTTTTTTTAGGTAAGGCTTTGGATTTCATTCTCATTTTCCATGTCATCCATTGTGTGGAACAACAGCACTTTAATATCATTGATCCAAGAAAAAAAAGAGAAACTATACTCAGCTAAAATGTTTTCTAGATCAGTGATCCAAATCTCTACTTTCTCTCTCCATTTTACTTGAGATGATTTCTAATGATTCCTAAAATGGGCAGAGTGACCTATGAAGCAAACCTACATTTTTAGTTACCACAAGTTTCCAAACCCTGAAATATTGCAGTTTGAACAGAAGTGAAAATTTTAGATCAAGTACACAGGTATCAAAATTTCTATTGTAGTGAAATTGTTCATTAAACTCACTCTATATGCTAGCATTGTAATTGATTCCTATGTAATAAAAAACAAACTACAAAAAACCCATCATGAATAGAAGCTAGAAAATTTTCCACAGAACTGTCTACAGCTGTAGAGAAAAGAAAAGGTAAAAATCCATGGATAATCTACAGCTTGTTCATGTGTATTCCTATTTCCCATAGTTTACATAAAGAAGCTTATCACGGTTAAAGTGTCTTTCTGATACTGTTCTTGCTTGAGGCCTTCTTGGCAATTGGCTAATGATCAATCATCTGATCTATTCTGCCACCATCACAGAGAACATAGTCAAAAGTCTTATTAGCAGCGTGTGAAAATACAGAGTTTTTCCCTTAATGTGATTTTTTTAATCCACTGTTACTTAGTAATGCTCATTTGTGCTGTATAGCAAACTCACAGAATTAGTATATGACAGTTTGTCTACACAGAAAAGAAGAATAATTAGCATCAGATCTAAAGAGGATAATATTTTAGTTTCACTCAGGAAAAATGGGTGATTTAATACTGACCATTCTGATAGGGAGGTCCTAGCAACGTTGGGGTTCACTTATATGGTCTGTTTATAGCCCCCCCCTGTTTTGCACTGAGGAAGTACTGGTTCTTTTTGGATCTCAAGAAGAAAGTCATGGACACTCAAGGCTAATTAACTAGTTTATTGAGCAAAGCATAGAAATAGTAGAAAAGGTGATAGCAATAAAGTGGTAGAAAAGATGATAATCTTATATCCCTTCTGATGTTAGTAGAAGCAATAGAAAAGGTAACAGCAATCTGACGTCCCTTGTGATGCTGGGAATGCTGGTTGCTGCAGCATCAGACGAGCCCTTTCATGTTGATCACAGCACACTGCGCAGATCCTGTCCATGGTGAGGTGCATCACTATTGTGGTCCTTACAGATTTACAGGATTTTCTTAGAGGTAAACAAGTCTATTAATCATTTCTGCTGTCAGGTAAAGGACTGTTAGGTGCAGGTATGCTGCTTAATCTCAGGATAAGACAAGGTTTGTAGATGGTGTCATCCACATGTACTGGCTGGGAACCATGTACGGGCTTCTCCATTACAGTTAATCAGCCAAGTTCATCCAGCGGTCACTGAGGTTCGCTGAGAGCGGTATGCTCCTACACATTGCCATAGGAACGAGTCAAAGGCAGTCACAGTACAGGTTATATAGTGGTTCTTCATGCTAACATACAGGTCGCTACAATCAAGGTCTGTGGTTATACTCTGCCCAGATTCTGCTCAAAGATAATGTCTCCTTACAATGTCTTCTGCAGTGGCCCGCTACACCCACCAGCACAACAAGGCACATTCTTCCAAGATACGATCTCCTTATAAGAATATCTTTCCTCCTTTCTTGCAGTCACACACATCGTATCCTAAAACATGTACATTCCTTGGCTGATAGTCTTTGGCAGAATGCAGCTGAGAGTGCTTGTGTTAGCAAATCGAAAAGTGCAGCGAGACCTTCCTGGTGATCCAGCAAGTATTTTTCTTTGCTCTTTTCTTTCCTTAGGCACTACAGATGATCAGAATAATAGACCATCTGAGGGGGTGCTGCAGTACATGAAACAACACTGGGGAAAACCAAGTAGATCATGAACAGCTATTATAGTGTAGAGAAAACAGCCACATATTTCAGGAGTTACCGGACTCTGGTAAATTAATTTTATGGGGGGGGAGCGGGGGGGGGAAAGTAAGTACTAGATGCAGTGTGACTTTTCTGGTTCCATAGAATATGCTAGATAATATCAAACAGATTGAGATTCAATCTTTAGGCTATCCTAGGTAGGAAATAGAGCTGAGCTTTCTTGATAAAAATGAAAGAAATTTAGAGCTTGCTAAGCTGTTGTGGTTTAACCCCAGTCAGCAGCCAAGCACCACACAGCCGCTCCCTCACTCCCTGTCCCCCCACCCCCTGGATCCCAGTGGGATGGGGAGGAGAATCGGGAAAGAAGGAAGAACTCGTGGGTTGAGATAAGAACAGCTTAATAACTAAAGTAAAATATAATACTAACAATAGTAATAATGAAATATAATAATAATAATAGTAATGAAAAGGAATATAACAAAAAAAAGAAAGGGGGGGGAAGGAAAAAAAACCCAGTGATGCACAATGCAATTCCTCACCACCCACTGACAGATGCCAGAGCTGCAATCCGCCCCTCCTGGCCAGCTCCCCCCTGTTTATATACTTGGCATGACGTTCCATGGTATGGAATACCCCTGTGGCTAGTTCAGGTCAGCTGCCCCGGCTCTGCTCCCTCCCAGCTTCTTGCACACCTGCTTGCTGGCAGAGCATGGGAAACTGAAAAGTCCTTGGCTTAAGATAAGCGCTACTTAGCAACAACTAAAACATCAGAGTGTTATCAACATTATTCTCCCACTAAATCCAAGACACAGCACTGTACCAGCTACTAAGAAGAGAGTTAACTCTGTCCCAGCACATTGCAGTGATTTGTGTCTCCCTGGAATTGTTGGGGTGACAGCATACTTCTTCCAAATGTTCTGCTGGTTTTTCAGGATTCTGCACTTATTCAAGGGTGAAGTTCCAACTTTGTCCCAGCCGAAACCAGGACATAAGCCAATGCTTGAATAGGGGTTTCTGAAGGTGGGACATATCCTTTAAAAATAGACATAGCTAGGCAAGGTCAATTTTGAACGGATATATGTAATTCTAAAGAAATTATTAAGGCACAATAAAAGAAGCCGTTGAAAGACTGAAATATTTGTTTTAGTTACCTGCTTATCAAAACTAAACTTCATTGCCTTCTGTAAGAATGAAAAAGGCACTCTATATGAAAATATAGCACATAGAAAGTTCTCCTAAGTATATTTTCTCCTATAAATATAAAAATTCCTTTTCTTTGAATGATGACATACTTCTATAAACAATGGAGTTGCACTGCATTGCATAAAAAAATGCACTGGTGCTTTATCGAGATACTTAAAATACAGAACTAGATTCAGAAAGCTTATTTTGCAAGATTCTGATAAGCATGTGTGTTGTACTGAAGCCTGTCATTTCCCACTGGTCACACTCCTGGCTATTCAGGATCCTTCATGAATGGAAGAGACTTTTTTCTTGTTGCTGACATAAAGGACCTTATTTCTGTTGGGATTTGTTAGAAACTAGGACAGGAAAAGCAAAGAGAGGGCATTTGTTTGCAGTCTCAGTTTAAATAGTATTGTTTTGATCTGGTGATAATAGGTGAATACAAAGAGCACAGTTGATTTTGCAACTATTACCCATGTCACCTTTAAAGCTGAAAAGCACTAAATGGAGTGCTTAGCCTGAGAAATGCATTATTTTTCCTGTTGAGCCCTTTACATGTCTAGGTTGGTATTGCAAAATCCGTATTTTCTTCTTAAAAACAGAAAAAAAGAGAGGAAAAGTCCAGACTCTGTACGCAGGAGATAACAAAGTATGTGTTTTCATAATTAATTTGAATTTAAAACGTCAAAATGTTATGTAGACAATAGTGAGAAATAAAGCAGTAAGGATTTTCCTGCTGAAATAATTGGAAATGGGAGTAGGCTCAGTGATACTAAAGTATCCTGTATATTGACAATGTTTTCTTTGACTACTGCACATTTTGCATCGATATCGGACATGCTATTGCAATAGTAGTAACTAAACTAATTGAAAGGGATCCTGTACATGTACAGATAAAAGGAATTTAATGCATTGCAAAAGATGAAAAACACAGTAGGGGAGATCAATAACAGGAATTAACTGCAATGGACTGTGTCTGATAAATGCTTACCAAGAGTTAATAGGAAGTGGCCTAAAAGCATTTAGAGACAAGGTTATCTGTATGTCAGCTAAAGATATTTTATAATGTGTAACTTTATATGAAAATTCTATCGTTTTTCTCATTTCATTGCATAAGTTGCCCTATGTTTTCACATACAGTCCAGTTACTGGTCTTGCAGTGTAAAAAGCAATGCAAACATGAGTGCTGGGTTAGAAATCAAGAAATCTTATAGGTTTGTAACTTCTATGCATTTTAAAAGCATTTTTTTAGCTTTGTGCAATATACTGTAATACATGACATCTATTAAATAAAAATCCAATAAAATGACATTAGGAATGCTTGCATTCAGCGAATCTTTTTCAAATTTGCAACCTAAGACAACAGAATGTCAAGAGATCTTGGATAACAAGTTGGAATGTCTGCTACAAAGAATAAAAAGCTTTCTTCTGCTACATGTTCAAATATTCTTATCGCTTTATAAAAAGACTATTGAAAAAAACAGTAATCAATCCCAAAAATGAATTTCAGTCTCCAAGACAAGATTTTTGTTTTACACATGTATTAACAGTGATATGTACATTGGGCAAAGATTAGTATACAATGGATGCGGTTTCCAAAAGGTGGGGAAATTCAGAAGTAAAAGTCACAGCCACCCTTTAGCCCCTGTACTTACACATACTTATGAGGCTGATTAAGTCACGGGCCTTCTGAACTCATTGCAAGTACTGTCATTGATTTCAGAAGACAATACTTCACCATGTGACTTTTTATACAAGGACAACTGATTTGTCGGTAAATATATATCAGGTCAACATTTCTCAGTTTTCTAATATTGAGATAAGCACTAAATATATTTTTTTTCCTTCTTTTGCACTTTTTCTGCTGAACATATCTACAGAGTAAGTGTCAGACCCTAATCTTATGAAGTGTTTTATAGGTAATCCTTCTGCAAAGAGACCCTTTAGTTTCAGTTCAATTACTTGTAACAGCTTTCATTTGCTAGACCTCTGGATCTTAAGGTGTAAGACTGCTGACAAATGCAAGCAACTACCTTTCCTAATAATATAATGCTCTCTCTATGGCTTTTCAGGGCTGCAGTGCAACTAGTTTCAAAATGGGTAGAGTGGCTGTTCGTAACTCAGAATTACATCCTTCCATCAGTGGACGTTAGTAGATGCTTTCTGAAGAAGAAGAAATGACATACGTCAGTGGAGACAAAGGAAAGGTCCTTGTTGCCAGTTGGGTTTTTTTAAGGGTGATTAGAAGTAACTAGAGTTTGGATTATTTTAATAAATCTTTCATGACACATTAGTAAGCAAGAAGGATCTAAGAGTGCAGGATTAATTCCTTTTGCTCATAGTATTTTATCACTGTATGTCCATCCTGCACAAGCAGTGGTGATACACAGACAGAAAGCAGCAATGAATAACATTTTGAAAGGCAGTATTAAAGCCACTGACTAAGACTATAGGGTAAGACTACCAAGGAACTTGCAGATAACATAAAAAAAAGCGTGTAAAGGCATACTTTCAAAACCTCAGTGCAGCAGTACTTGTATCTTTGAAACCAAACAGTGTTTTTATATGCAAAAATACGTTTCATTTAAGAACTATTCAAAACAATATGGGAGGATATAAAACCATGATGGATTTTTACTTTTTTTTACTTTTGCTTGTCTATACTGAGTTGCTCCATTATTGCAACTACTTTTTGTTTTCTCCCATATAAGATGCTGCAACATAAGTGATATTTACTTTGCAAATATTTTTTGGTGGACTGGATTATTATCTTTTTCCCCTTGTAACTAAGTTGATTATATCCTGAGTCCTGTAAACTACTGTTGCTGTATTTTTTGTACTGGGATGATTTCTACCATAATTTGAGGTTAAAGAAAAGCAGCTGGCATCACCTTCACAGAATAATCTTTAGTTCTCAAGTCGTATTCTTTCCTTTCTATGGTTACAATATTTTTATCATTCACCCTACCTGGTTATCTGAATCTCTTGGTCTTGCACAATTTAAACAGCTGGAGTTTGTTGACTTCTAAAGACCAGAAGCAGAGTCTTTCATCTTTCTGCAATTTCATTAAAATTAGCATTGATGAGTAGGATCTGGTAGAATGCTTTTGTCTTTTAACTGCTAAATATTCACTCAGTGAAAAAGGTCTTTTCAATGACATCAGGATTTGTTTTGTTTTTGAAGTGTTCGTACTAATTATAGCTAGTAACTCTTTTGCCACTTGAAAAACAGGGATACTACTTTTTAAAGGACTTTTTTTTACTTTCACATTTGGATGAATTCCTAAAAATAATTTAGTATTTTTCAGTGGACTGCTGGTGGGTATTTTATAAATATGCCAGTTACTATTCTTCCTTCTTTACGTTCTTTTCTAGTCTTAACAATTAATCTATGAACTTAATAATTTTGTGTTGCATGCTTTGGGACCCTTCTCTTTTCTGCCTTTTTGTAGAAGACAAACTATACTTATATTTTCTGAATTAAGTTTTCTTCTTTGTGTTGTGCTATTTAATTACTGAGAGCTAGTTAAATGGAGTTTATTCTGCTGACTGAAGAAAAGTTGTCGAAAGCTGCAGTAGTTTCTAGATTTTGCTGAGGGTTTTTCTCCATGCTGCTAAATATTTGTCATTTGTACAAGACAGCTTTACTTCTGAAGTTAGTAAAGGTTACTACGGCTGTTATTGTTACTTGAAATAAGCTTTATTTGCCACAGTTTAGTAAAGCTTTTAAATTTTTTTTTAATGGCATGTTATTGTAGCAAGTGAGGTAGAATTTTGATTCATTAAATGCTGTTCACTGTATAAGTGATGGGAAATGGAAAGCGGAGTTCTTACTTGTCAGTCACCATTTATTGAGGAAAACAAATAATCTTGTCAAAAGTTACAGTTAAAGGAAAGAGTACACTCAGGCATCATTACATATAGATAAGAAAATGATACAGTAGGTGCAAAAAGGAAGACTGTGAGGTTAACCAGAGCTCAGCATTTAGTCTGCTTCTCCAGGTACAGAATTTGTCATAAAATTGCCAGTAGTGTGCACTCTCAAGCGCTTCTTAATGATGGGGTTAGAGCAGCATTACAGCCTCAGAAGAGACAGTCAGCCCTTTTGATCTTAGGCTGGCACATGTAGGACGAGGCAGTGAGTTACAAAGAAAAGCTGGTACTTGCAAAAGAAAGGGTGAAAGCCCTTTGGCCTGATCTGCCTTGAGATAAACATGTTCTTGAAGTCTTTCCCTCTGAGAAATGAAGTGGTTCATGATGTGTGTCCTGGATGACAGTCCACCCACACTGGGGTCTCTGGGTCAACATCATAAAGAAAGAGATTGAAAAGATGCTGGCTTTATGTCACCATTCATATTGCATAGCCTGCTTGACCTCTGCTCCATCCATCGCATACCTACCTGTCAGCAGCTCAAACTGGACAGTGCATTCCTGTCGCTAGAGGAAAATAATGATTATCCAATAGCCCACATAGCTTTGCCAAAAAGCATGACTACTGGTAACCTACAGTTATGCAATAGAGTCATAAAACATCCTGTACGTAAACATTTGTAAATCTTCTTGCCAGGAGCAACTAATCTCTCTGTCACCAGGGAGATGACCTCTGCCAGTACGATTGAAAGCCAGTAACCGATTACTCTGTTCAACAGACCTATATCTTGTATTTCACTTCCTCTGTGGCAATCTCCGTTCCTAGCTACTCTCTCCTGCATTATAGGGCAAATCAGTCTATTTCAGTGTTTTTGGTTTTCTTGCTTCATGACTTTAGAAATTATAAAATGAAAGATCCAGTCTTGCAGACATGCACAGGAGTAAATTCATTTTCCACATGTCATTTCATTTACCTTTGTGGAAAAACTAGCTCTCATAAAGCTCTATGTGCCTGTTCACGTTTGCAGGATCAGGCCCTGAGCAACCTGACAGTTTTCTACAGTTGCTTTACTGTTAGCTGTCTGCTTAATGCACCTAGAGCTATAAGTTTGATTTAGCGTGAAGTGTTGTAAGGAACAGATCTTGGGCAAGATTCCATTTTCAGTCACACTCCTTTAAAATGGTAGAAGCTCTATGGTAACAGAGACTTTTCTCAGCTTTTTCACTTTATCTACCTTTTACCCTATAGTTGCCTGCCTATGTGCATATGTCAGAAGTTATATTAAGAGTTTTATGGGAAGTATTTCAAAGAGTTGAAAAATAAGTGGGGTTTATGTAATTTCCAAACAAATTTAGGGGTAGATATATGCACTGTACAAGGGAGAACCAAATCTTCCTGCAGCTTTGGAGAAGCAGATGAAGTTGGCTCTGCACACATTCCAGTACTGCTTTTCCGTGGGCCCTGAAGGGAATACGTGGAATGTGTCAAAGAGTTCATGTCAGCAAGTTAACAGTGTAGGACCATAATTTGTTGCTGTCATAGGCTAACAGCAAACAACTGCTAGTTCCCAAACTAAGGAAGAATCTTTTAGGCCGCACCTTAAGATATAACCTTATTATGCCATCATTACAATAAACTGTGTCTCATGGGCACAGTTTAGCCCTTATTATACTTAAATTTATTTTAAAAGTAAATGTAATCTTCGTGCAAAAATAAAACAAACCAAAAACATTGTTTACAGGAAAGCATTTCAATGAGACACAGTAAATTTCAGCATTTGGACTTCAGAATGGTTAAAATAGGCATTAAGAAACACCAGTCTTGAAACTATTAGACTACGTTTATTTTTAATCTTTTTTTATTTTCTTAGGTTTGGATCAGGTGACTCAAATACTTTTCTTCAAACAGCTAAGAAAATACTCAGTAATATCATACAGGTAAGTGAATCTGGAGTTTCCATATATTTATAAATGAAAGGACATACACTGAGCTCAGTGCAATTGCAACAGTTACACCAGCTAAGGATTTTCCTCAAACTGTTCAAGAGGAAATTAGACTCGAACAAGGTTATGATGAGAGTATTCATTTTCCTGCATGGCTCATTGCATACTAACGTGTTAACTAAGAATACAAAGTAGTATAATATTCTAAAAATGACTGTAGCAATCAATATTTTTACATTTGTCTGGGAAAAAATAATGCAAAGTGAAGCAGAAAGTGAGTGAGAGTTATTGTGTCAATTCATCCACCTACTAATGTATGTATGCAGGGATTGCTTGCAGCTATGCTTTGTGACAGCACAAGAACTTACAATAGATTCTCAGAGCTGTCACAAACTAGTCACAACAAAAATACTCAATTTCATTTTTTTATAGCATGTAAACATTATCAGAAAGGCTTGCTTAAAAAACCACACTAAATTCCTAAAAAATATATTCCTTTCAATCACTGCATGTGACTATGGGCTATTTCCTTCATTCTCTCTTTAAGTTCAGCTGTAAATTGAATCTAATATACTCAATTCTAGCTCATAGCTCTCAGAAATCACTGTTTCAAAGGTACTGACCAGGGAGATCAAGACAAAATTTTTCTTTATATTTTCTTTGAACTTTCCAGGACTCTACTACACTAAGTGTTATAGAAGGATATAGTGCTAAAATATGGTCACTGACCCAAGAGGCCTACCAAATAAATACAGAACAAAGAGCAGAGAAATTTAGATGGGAGAGAAGATGGGAAATATAGGACAGTGTTGGTCAGTGAGATTGGTAGTGACTTCTGTGAGGTTTTTTTCTAGCTGAAGTTTCTCATAGGCATCTGTATTGGGTTTGCATGGCAAGGTTTTGGTAGTGGGGGGGCTACAGGGCTGGCTTCTGTGAGAAGCGTCTAGAGGCCTCCCCCATGTCCGATAGCGCCAATACCAGCTGGCTGCAAGTCGGACCCGTCACCGGCCAAGGCCAAGCCAACCGGCAATGGTGGTAGCGCTTCTGTGATAACATATATAAGAAGGGGGAAAAAACCCTGTGCAACACCAGCAGCAGCCAGAAGAGAGAGGAGTGAGAAGATGTGAGAGCAACAACTTTGCAGACACCAAGGTCAAGGAAGAAGGAGGGGGAGGAGGTGCTCCAGGCGCCGGAGCAGAGATTCCCCTGCAGCCCGTGGTGAAGACCATGCTGAGGCAGGCTGTCGCCCTGCAGCTCATGGAGGTTAACGGTGGAGCAGATATCCACCTGCAGCCCATGGAGGACCCCACGCTGGAGCAGGTGGATGCCCGAAGGAGGCTGTGACCCTGTGGGAAGCCCATGCTGGAGCAGGCTCCTGGCAGAACCTGTGGACCCATGGAGAGAGGAGCCCACACTGAAGCAGGTTTGCTGGCAGGACTTGTGACCCCGTGGGAGACCCACGCTGGAGCAGTCTGTTCCTGAAGGACTGCACCCCGTGGAAGAGACCCACGCTGGAGCAGTTCATGAAGGACTGTAGCCCGTGGGAAGGACTCATGTTGGAGAAGTTCATGGAGGAATGTCTCCTGTGGGAAGGACCCCATGCTGGAGCAGGGGAAGAGTGTGAGGAGTCCTCCCCCTGAGGAGGAAGGAGCGGCAGAGACAGCATGTGATGAACCCACTGCAACCCCCATTCCCCATCCCCCTGTGCCTCTGGGGGGGGAGGAGGTAGAGAATTTGGGAGTGAAACTGAGTCCAGGAAGAATGGAAGGGTGGGGGGAAGGTGTTTTTAAGATTTAGGTTTTATTTTCTCATTATCCTACTCTGATTTGATTGTTAATAAATTGAATTAATTTCCCCAAGTCGAGTCTGTTTTGCCTGTGATGGTGATTGCTGAGTGATCTCCCTGTCCTTATCTCGACCCACAAGCCTTTCATTATATTTTCTTTCCCCTGTCCAGCTGAGGAAGGGAGTGATAGAGCGGCTTTGGTGGGCACCTGGCATCCAGCCAGGGTCAACCCACCATAGCATCACAGAAAAGAAGAATTTTAAGATGGCTTTGAAGAGAGAGAGTACATTATTGTCCCACATACTTCTGAGGATCATCCCACTATACGGATGGCTGTGGATACTGTTTACCTGGACTTTAGTAAAGCCTTTGAGACTGTTTCCCACAGCTTTCTCCTGGAGGAACTGGCGGCTCATGGCTTGGATGGGCGTACTCTTCGCTGGGTAAAAAACTGGCTGGATGGCCGAGCCCAAAGAGTGGTGGTGAATGGAGTTAAATCCAGCTTGTGGCCGGTCACAAGTGTTGTTCCCCAGGGCTCAGTATTGGGGTCAGTTCTGTTTAATATCTTTATCAATGATCTGGACGAGGGAATCGAGTGCACCCTCAGTAAATCTGCAGACAACATCAAGTTGGGCGGGAGTGTTGATCTGCTTGAGCGTGGAAAGGCTCTACAGAGGGATCTGGACAGGCTGGATCGATGGGCCAAGGCCAATTGTATGAGGTTCAACAAGGCCAAGTGCCGGGTCCTGCACTTAGGTCACAACAACCCCACACAACGCTACAGGCTTGGGAGTGGCTGGGAAGCTGCCTGGTGGAAAAGGACCTGGGGGTATTGGTCGACAGCTGGCTGAATATAAGCCAGCAGTGTGGCCAGGTGGCCAAGAAGGCCAATGTCATCCTGGCTTGTATCAGAAATAGTGTGGCCAGCAGGACTAGGGAAGTGATTGTCCCTTTGTACTTGGCACTGGTGAGGCCGCACCTCGAATACTGTGTTCAGTTTTGGGCCCCTCACTACAAGAAAGACATTGAGGTGCTGGAGTGTGTCCAAAGAAGGGCAATGAAGCTGGTGAAGGGTCTAGAGCACAAGTCTTATGGGGAGCGGCTGAGGGAACTGGGGTTGTTTAGCCTGCAGAAAAGGAGGCTGAGGGGAGACCTTATTGCTCTCTACAACTACCTGAAAGGAGGTTGTAGCAAGGTGGGTGTTGGTCTCTTTTCCCAGTAGCAAGTGATAGGATGAGAAAAAGCCTCAAGTTGCACCAGGGGAGGTTTAGATTGGCTATTGGGAAAAATTTCGTCACTGAAAGGTTTGTCAAGCATTGGAACAGGCTGCTCAGGGAAGTGGTTGAGTCACCATCCCTGGAGGTATTTAAAAGACTTGTAGATGTGGCATTTAGGAACATGGTTTAGTGGTGGACTTGTCAGTGTTAGGTTTGCGGTTAGACTTGATGATCTTAAGGGTCTTTTCCAACCTAATTGATTCCAGGATTCTATTCTATGATTCTATATGAGTAAATAGTAGAATGTGCATAGGTGGTGGCTAACCCTGAAAAACAAATTGTTTCTACTTGTTACAATATGATTGAAGTGATACGATTGAAACAATGGCTAGGAAGTAATGTAGAATATTCTATTAATGTATGAGAACTGATATGCTTTTATGTGTTGAGGTCAGAAAATCAAGTTATATTAGTTAGCAAATCAAAAGTCAACAATGACATGGACAAAAAGTTTAGTTGAAGGAATGGCTAAGAAAATAAAATCTTAGGGTTGTTACGGAGAGGAAAACAGTATGCACTATTCCGCAATAACATGAGTTTGAGCATAGAGAGAAAACTCCAGAAGGTAAGTCCTAAATGAGAAGAAAGCTGGAGAGGGGTGAGGTGGGAGAGGAGATGCTCACAGAGATCAAGAGACAGTGCAAATGGCTTAAAGAAAAAGACTGAGCTAGTTTTCTTCATGTTGGCCTTGTATTGATGGCCAAAAATAAGAAGTGTTGAAAACACAGTTTAAGATTTATTTAGTTTGGACAGAAGAGATAGATTTGAAGTAGGGAAGTAGATTTTTAGATTTTCAGCATGTAAAATGGTATTTGAATTTAAATTTGCCAGTAAAGGTGCCCATGTTTCAAGTTTGTAGGGAGAAAAAAAAGAAGAGGACCAAGAACCAAATATCTGGATGAAGATGGACAAAGAAATCCTTTAAATGAAGAATGATTAGAGAGTAAGAAGAAATGGAAAAGGACTGATTTTCAGAAGAGGAACAAGGATACATTTTAGGAAGAAAGGTTTAATAGGCTGTGTCAAAAGCAGTGGAGAAATCAAGAAAAGTAATTCTGATTTCTGTTTAGGAAGAGATCATTAGAGGTAATGGGGAGTAGAATTTTATTAAAGCCTGCTTAGAGACAGTATAAATTAAAGATAGGGAAACTATTGCATTGGTATCTAGAACAAACAAAGAAATAGGAAAAAAGTTTTGCATCAAGCAATACCAAACCCATGTGTTAATTCATGCTTACAAAAATGGAGAAAAAAAAGTTTTAGTCTAGGATGAATTATCATTTATTTTAAGTTATAAATACCCAAGTTTAACCTTAAAATAATATTAAAACTAGTAAAAGCAAGCATTTATTCATTTTCAGTATTCCTATTTTTTTCCAGGAAAAACTGTTAATAGATGCTGCCAATAATTTGGTTTAGTGTTTCACCATTTTTTCTGGTTTTTTTTTGTTGTTTGGTGGTTGGGTTTTTTTTCTTTTTTTCAAGTGACAAGGTAGTTGTAGTTTAAAGGCGGAATTCTAGCACTCTAGGTAGTGACTGAAAATAGTGCATTTAATGAAAGAGGACACTAATACGTAGACATACAGATAGAGTTAAGGCTGCATTCTTAAAAATGAAGAGATCATGAGATGCTTGTATTTTGATTGAAATGACCCAGAGGACAAAGAAAAGTTTTAGAAAGACTAACAAGGAAAAGGATAAGTGTAAGTGCAAGAGAAGTTTTGGGAAAAGTGATGGTGTAAATGAAACAATCACAGGTATTACAGAAGAGCAGAGAAGGAACTTCTGTAGCTCTGATTGACAGAGGAAAAAAAAGACATCAGAAAAGAGATTCTAAGAGAAACCCAGAGAAGCAGGAAAAACACATTACATTTTTTAACTCTCTCTTGAAAAGAATCATAAGTTCTTGTGCAGGGATGGAAACAGAGGCAGTAAAAAGGGCCCTTGAAAGCTAGTCTGGCACATGAAAGGTGCTTAGAATTGTGAATGTATGAGGTGCTAGCTCAGAGCAGGGAAGAAATGACAGAGGAAGGGAGGTATTACTGTTGCAGGATGTTATCCAAGAGTAAAGGCAGAAGTAGTAGATATTCAGATATTGCCAAGGTCATGGAATAGAAGAAATATCTTCTGAGAGAGAAACTGAATGTGAAGGAGTAGGAAATATGGATAGATTCATTAATCATACTGGTGGAAAAAATAGGAGAGAGGGTAAGGAGAAGAAAGCAAAGAGTACACACAGAAAATCAGCAGTGATGGTTTCTAAATCAGTGAAAGCATGAGTGGAAATATATAAGTATTTGTTGGACAACGCTGGAAGAAACTGAGTGATGGTTGCAGTGAAGAAAGTTAACAAAAGGAAAATGAGAGACCAATAGTTTAGGAGATGCTCAGCTAGCTTCGAATAAGTAGTACTGCTGTATGTACATATAAGTATGGAAGACAGTAGTGTTAGCACACTGATAAACAGGACTAGTTAGTCCACGTGAAGAATAAGCTGTGAATAGCTCACTGGACAGTGATTCAGAAATAGCTGGTTTGGGTGGTTGAGAATACCCTTTGTTGTGTGAATGGACCTTTTAATAATCAGAAGACTTGAACCAAAGCCATAAGGCAAATAAAGCACTGAGGATGAGGAAACTTCTGGCTAAAAGTTTGGAAAAAATATTAGTGGGAAAAAAGGAAGTTTCAATCCTGACCAAACATCTAAAAGAAGAAGAAAAGAAATTTTAACTCTCAAGTACCATTACTCCACTACATTGTAAGACAATAAATACTCAGTAAACTTATAAAGTAAAATATTTGTAAGTAGTATCTAAGTACATGAAGGTAGAAGAATTTGCTCTTCAAAACAGTTGCGGCATTTGTCTTGTTACCAAACGAGATGTGATGACAGTTCTCTTGTAGGGTTGGGATTCAGCAAACAATTCAAGCACATGTTTAGCATTAAAAACTTGGGTAACTCCAAAAATATAACAGATGTTTACCTGTCTCACTGGGTCAGGAGTCATAAAAAAATAAACTTAATTCTTTGAAACTTCTCCCCCCCCCCCCCCCCATCACTGTGATATTCCTGTTTTTCATAAATACAATAAGTAGCACTTTAGGGAAGTGCTTTGGAAGGAAGAGTATTTCAGAAAAAAAAATAGTAAAAATGAAGTGCCAAAGGAGCAAGTAAAGTTGTTCACAATTACTTGCATGATGGTTAAATATTGTGTCACCAGACATTCACTTAAACAATGATTAAATTTATTTTTAATTTATATTAAAGTATTAAAGTTAAATCTGGTTACTATTTAATAAAGTATTTTTTGAAAAAAACCACTTTCTCACTGATGTGATTATAAACTAATTCTACTATAACAACTTCTTCTTTCTCTAAGTTTTTGTTTTTCTTGACTAGGACAAATAGCTGTGACCTCCATGAAATCAGTGTTCTCACTTCCTGGCATTAGGAAGTGACTTCCCTTTTTTGGTTCATTCATTGTGTCATGATTTAACCCCAGTCAGCAGCCAAGCATCATGCAGCCACTCCCTCACTCCCTGTCCGCCCCCCCCGCTCCCAGTGGGATAGGGGGGAGAATCAGGAAAGAAGGCAAAACTCATGGGTTGAGATAAGAACAGTTTAATAACTAAAGTAAAATATAATGCTAACAATAGTAATAATGAAATATAATAATAATAATAGTAATGAAAAGGAATATAACAAAAAAAAGGGGGGGGGGGGGGGGGGGAGAAAAAACCCCCAGTGATGCACAATGCAATTCCTCACCACCCGCTGACCGATGCCAGAGCCGCAATCCGCGCCTCCCGGCCAACTCCCCCTGTTTATATACTGGGCATGACGTTCCATGGTATGGAATACCCCTGTGGCTAGTTCAGGTCAGCTGCCCCGGCTCTGCTCCCTCCCAGCTTCTTGCACACCTGCTTGCTGGCAGAGCATGGGAAACTGAAAAGTCCTTGGCTTAAGATAAGCGCTACTTAGCAACAACTAAAACATCAGAGTGTTATCAACATCATTCTCACACTAAATCCAAAACACAGCACTGTACCAGCTACTAAGAAGAGAGTTAACTCTGTCCCAGCCAAAACCAGGACACATTGGCACTGGTACTTAGTGGAATCAGAGTGGCAACAGAGGACAGGATTTGTATTGTCTATTGTGGTAATAAGACTGGCATCATGTCTTTGACAAATCAGTTAAATCAATTTTCTCTGTCATTTAGTAGAGACGATAATGGCAGTTAATTGAGGTGTCACAAACTTTGTTTTTCTTTCTTTATGGCTAGACCACCTCTAGTTGTAAGCAAAGGTACTAAGCTCAAGAACAAATAAGGTTTTCTACTGTTATCTTTTGCTGCTTGGAGGGTGGGTTAGGGTGTTCTGTGGAATGAAGCTAAGGAAGGATAATCAGGGTGTGAACACAGACTTGGTTGCTCCTGCCCCTTTGTTTCAGCTCTGTTTACTGATCTACTTCATGAAACATTCCCACAAAAATTTATGCTATGATGTGGAGTCAAAAATCTTCCAGGGAGAAGGGGACACCTTGAATCAGTACTGTTGTCCTCATATCATGAAACTACAGCCTTAGCTTTAACCATGCAACTTCTTTTTCAGAGCTCAAAGGTTCTGATTCTATCAAATTATAGATGTTAGCTCACCCTGTAAACCCTGAAGAAAAGTTTCTGTAGAGGCGTAATTTAGGGATTAGAAGATAGCTGAAGATTAGCAGGAAAATGCATACCTGTTGGTTTCCAAAATCCACAAGAGTTGAAGACCTCAGCTGACTAAAATATTTTTGAGCAGTCTTCCCAATCTTCACCTCTTCTTAGCTACAGTTGACAGTGCAGCAAATGTGTGCAGATTTTCCCAGTTCACAGTGTCATAGCCCAGTGTGCTACACGCAATGCAAATAGTGGTTTTGGCAGCCGGGTTGCCCTACTCTCCCTGTAGAGACAATGGACATGTAGCTGCACTTTTAGAGGTCAGTTCAGCCTGTTAAGATTTGAGTAGTGATTCGGTGTTTCCTCTCCCTGGATCAGTGCTGCATGTAGTTGGCATAGAGGCAACCTAGAGCAAGGAGGCTTCACCATTAGATATTTCAGTTAAGAACTTCAGATTAGATGAATCTGATGGAAAAATCATTCAAGTTGTCATATAAAAGTTAGCTATGCAAGGAAAGGCCTATCTTTTGGTGCATCTAAATTTGAATCAAGTACTAGCAACAAAAACAGAAGTTTTACTACCTAGAACTGGATATTCAGTCCTTTCTGTGTATTCAGGCTAGGACAGCTTCTGGAACAATTCTCAGAGACAGGGAGGCATTTGCTGACTTCACTGAAGTGACTCATACAATACAGTACCAATGTGGTACAACAGTGAATACAAGTGGTGGACCATGGACATCTGTAAGCTGTAAGGAAGTCAGCTCTCCAAAACAGGGAGTATTTTCCATTCTTTCATTCCCCAAGGCAGGGCCAAAGGTACTGAGGAGGCCAGTGAAGAAGAAATGTCACTCCGATGACACATGCAGCTGGACTGATGAGCGCTCAGGGGACCAGTATCAAGAACTCCTTGCTAAAAGACAGTTGCTGCAGTTCATCCGTGTAATGTAGGATTTTTCCCCTCATGTAGTCTCTTTCTGTATAACTCCTGCCTGCAACACTGGAGTATTTGTGTTGAATGCAGACTATCAAAATACTAAGAATCCATATTCTGTGTGTGATTCTGCCATTTGGCTTAAAATTACCCTGATGTTTCATATTATTATGTGTGATTCTAAGATTATCAGTGATGCAAAATTGCTTTGGGAAAAGAATAACACATCTTTGTTTTCCATTCAAGACCTTGGAATAATTACAGCAATCTATCTGATAATATTTTGATGACAACACTACACTGCCAAAGCTGGACTATATAGCTGTTCTTAAGCCATGTATTTTAGTTTTTTCCTGGTCTGAAACTTAAAGAACTAATTTTTTCAAATTACTTTACAAAATAAATATATTGAGAAAAGTAGAAAAGTAATAAAGGCATTTAGAAAGACAATAAATGTATTGTCCAGCAGATTCAGTCATCAGAAGTTGAGTGACATGGGGTTGTGGTTTAATTCCAGTAGGCAGCTAAGCCCCACACAGCCGCTCACTCACTTCTGCCGTGTGCGCAAGCAAAGCAGATTCAGGAGTTCATTCACCACTTCCCATCGGCAGGCCGGTGTTCAGCCTTCTCCAGGAAAGCAGGGCTCCATCACGTGTAACGGTTACTTGAGAAGACAAATGCTGTAACCCTGAATGTCCCCTCTTTGTCCTTCTTTCCCCCAGCTCTTGTTGCTGAGGATGACGTCATATGGTATGGAATATCCCTTTGGTCAGCTCGGGTCAGCTGTCCTGGCTGTGTCTCCTGCCAACTTCTTGTGCACCCCCCGCCTACTCACTGGTGGGGTGGTGTGAGAAACAGAGAAGGCCCTGATGCTGTGTAAGCACAGCTCAGCCATAGCTAAACCATCATTGTGTTATCAACACTGCTTTGGTCACAAATCCAAAACATAGCCGCATAAAAGCTACTATAAAGAAAATTAACTCTGTCCCAGTCAAAACCAGTACACAAGATCACTGTCCTCTTTTCATAAAGGTCAGTGGTCTGCTGCCTTGGTTTTCCTATCTATAAAAAGAGGGTGATAATGTTTACTCCCCTTAATTGTGATGAACTACTAAGTATGGTTTAAGAACACTTAGAACAAAGAAAACTTTAAAAAAGTGTAATTTTAAAAATACAGATTGATATCATGTGTCTGCTTATGTGTTAAAGAATTTTGAAAGTGGTGAACCAGGTCATGAGGTTTTATATAAGCAAATTCTCCCATTTGATATATCTGGAAGAAATAAAAGCACAATCAAAGCAGCTTCTACCAAAACACTAAATGTCACCCCAAAGCTCCCACATTTTCCAAGCTGATGAAAGAGAAATGTATACTAAATTCATTCTTACAATCAATTACATTAGACTACAGTTATGGATAACATATTTCCTTTTTTGTTTCATTTTTCTTTGCAGCTTTGTAATATTAGCTTTCATATTTAGTCATGATATTTAGTATGAGTTATGTAAAGAAAAAGCAAAATTGGAAAATATGTTTGGATACATATAGCTTGAACATGGTGTGCCGAAGCAAAGGATGGTCTCAACTTTTTTTTACCCCGCAGAAAAGATTGCATCACTGTTTTTCAGTACTGCTCCTACACTAGGCATTAACTAGATTCATCAACAAAATGAATGTTGTGACTATATTTATGCCACCACGATGCAGTTTAAACATCCAATCCATTTTCTGCACAAAGCATGCTGATGAAACGAAACAGGAACTATCAGAAATACAATGGATTCAAATAGAGTGAGAGAGACTTAATTTGAATATCCAGTTAACCAAGATGTTTCACAATGATGCCTGATCTTGAGTTAAGATCATAATTCTGTGTCTTGTGAATTGTTTTGGTTAGATAAATTAAGTTAATTTATTATGGCTGAGGTGACAGTGTACTTACATATGCCAAGTCATGACTGATCTACAAATCTTTTAATGTATTTGGGAACTGCTTTTATGGTGTTTTACTGAGTGTCATGAGTGACATGATTCTAGTTAAAGAGACAGCTTTTGGTGAGGCAGTCTGAGGTACCCATTAAAACAGAATCTTGAAAATCTGAAAACAACTATATTTTTTCTTGTTCCATCCCATTTAGCTTTTAATTCTTTTCTTTTCAATGCATGAATTTGCTGCTCTTTATGTCCAAAGGAGGTTGTTGAATTTGAAATTGCACTAATGTGCAAATAACAAATGTCAGCAAAAGATTAATTTAGTGTTAAGAAGTTAAGAAAGAAATGCTTTCATTGTTTTAGTCACTTAATTGAGAAGTTTTAGCAAATGTGCTCCAATTAACCAGATTTCACCTATCTTTTTGAAGATGCTCTGTTGTATAGAAGGTATTTTTAAAAGTATTTGTCTTAACTGAGACAAAAAGTATGGTGCAAAAATGGGCCCCAAAACAGGCTACTTTTTGTAGCATACACTAGTGTTTATACAGAGCGTAGTACACAATAGGTGACTATTACAGTCCTCCAAATAACAGGTCTTATGATAAGAGATTTCAGAACTTTTCCATTCAACTGTTGTTAATAGAAAATCCTCTGAAATACCAAACAAGTGGAAAGGTACTAAAGTTAAAAGGATTGGTACCGCATAAGTTTTTCAGTGGTGCATATTAATACTAGTAATAGCTTTTAAGAGCAATAATGTTTACTGAGGACAAACAGATATTAACTGTACCTGTTTGACATCTGAAAATCCTCTCTTAGTGTTAGAAAGCATCATTTGGCAGCAGCATTGTTTTAAGCTATAAATAATTTATCTCAAGGTTTTTTGTGATGTGCAATGCTACTTGTAAAATACTATACCTGCTACAAGGAAGAGCACGATATAGAGATTTAGTTCCATTTTCAAATGGAAATTATTTAATGCTAAAAGTAGTACAACACAGGAAAGTTACTAACAGCTATAGATATGCAGTTGCTAAAGATTGTTGACACAGGTTTTTTGTCAGCAGAAAATTTTGTATGCATGAGAATTCAGAGCTCATGAAAGATTCTCTGTTGACACCCTTAGAGACTAAAGTCTACAGTTGGGAGAATTCACTTGGCCATTACTGGTTTTGTACTCCACTTACATGACGCTGTTAAAAAACCAAAAGAGCAGAAATATGCAGACATTTCTGGTGAAACTTAACCTGTATATTTAGGGGAAAAACAAACCTTGCTTTTTCACTACACTGCACTGGAGGTAAAAATAAGTCGTGAGGCCACTGAAGCTAGGTGGGAGCGAGGTCTTAAATGGTGGTCTAAGCACGGTGATTCTTCACCAGTGCCAGTTTCTCTCGCTACAATAATTATATATGGGAAAAACGGATAGGAAAAGTGGACAAGAAAAGCTATGGCTGGAATATGCTGCATGGAAATGCCTGACAAGACAGACTGCAACCTGGTGCAACTTCAATAGCTCAGGGATAATGATCAATTAAGTAGGTATAGTTTAACCATATAACAAAGCAAATTATATTATATTTGCTAGTCTCAGACCAGTGTAGTGGTTATAGATGTCACTATTGATCTAAATATATCACTGTAGAAACTGAGTAAGTCATGGCAATGCAGTGTCTGTATGTGGATTGGCAGGAGAACAGGAAGCTATTGTAAGAGATAAATTCAATTTTAGAGAATTATATTTCAGTCTACCAGAGAAGCACTTTTGAGAGGACTTTTCTGGGTATTTGAAAGGGAAAGAACTTTGTAAGGCTTTTGGTAAGAGCTTTACATCTGTCTTGCATTTTTCTCATTTGAAAAGCTTGATTTACAAAATTTTTTGTCACTCAAATTGACTTTTGTGTTTTGTTTGCACAGTTCAGAGTAGTGGGATAGGATGTAAGATTTTGGATACTCTTTTTTTTTTTTTTATTCAAAGAGCCTCCAGTTCCTCTATGAACTGAAAACTCAATCAGTAGTTACTTTCTATATTAAATTAATTTAAAAAGAGAAGATAAGTTGGTCATAACCATTCCCACTCCTACACATGTATTACGGAGGTGATGAGTGGAAATAATTTTGCCATCTTGTATAAGTCTGTGTTAACTGAAAGCTATTGTTTTTCACATTAAACAATTACAGCTGGAAATGACAACATATGTTGGCTCATAGGGATGTGAAAACATCTTCCATGCTCTCTATAATTCCCCTGAATGTCTTATGAAATCATAGGGCTTGTGGTTTTAGATCTGCTGCTTCAATCCAAAAAATTGTTATAAAGTTAAGGAGTTTTATTTTAAATAATGAATTAATAAAATCATACTACTTTATATGTTATGATCATTAAACATGGATAAACTAAAATGCCCTGGCCATGGAATTTGACTACCTCATTAGATGTTTTTGTTTCCTACCAGACATTAGTAAAATGGCATAGGGAAGTTTACCATGCAGATCTCATGGAGAAGGGAATATGAAAGTCCCATACATTGTTCTGTAATTACTTTACACAAATGCTGTTTCCTTGGGGATTTTGTTTGATAAATAATCCAAGAGAAGTGACATAAATCTAAACAGTTGGGGAGCTTTATTCAATTTATTTCCCAATCAGTGTCTCTTTTGAAGGTGCTTATTGTGTAGTTTTTAACATGATTTTTCATACTCAAAATATGGCTGGAGGACATTTTATGAGAATAATTAGGTTAGGTCAACCTGTTTTTCTTTTCATTGTTGTACACTAGTTATTCTGGAACATACCAAATATTGCTGTTTGTTGTCTGCCAGATGACGTTTGCAGAAAGAAGGAAGCTAAGAAAATGAAACTCCACCCCCCAAAGAGCCATTTTCATTTTTCATTCATTTTCATACTAGGAAAAAGGGATAGAAAACCCTCTATAAGTACCAGTCATTAGTGTGACTGTGACAGTTTTGTCCATGTAAACTCATCTGAAGGTTCAAGATGCAAATATACAGCTGTCATTATATCTAGAATTAGACTTCAGAGATTAAAACCACTTCTGCTACTGATTCAAAACTTCCTTTCTGTAGGTAATCAACAAAATGCAGCCTGTTAGAATATGCTTCCATTGATTTATTGTTTGACATGGAAATGTACATTTATTAAAGAAAAAAGAACCCTCTGTAATGGTTAAGTGTTATTTTGGTGACTTTCCTAGGTGTTGATGCCATATTTTATAGTCTTGAAATGTTAGTCAAAAAAAATATGTTTTTTGAAAGACTAAGTGTTAGTGCTAGAGAATTCAACATTTTGGGCGGAAAAAACTTGGAAGCAAAATATTATACCATAGTTGGAAATCAGTAAACATTTACTGTTCCCATTTGACAGCGATTCAAAAAGAGATCTTTCCAGACTCTAGAGACAGCAATGAAGCCAAATGCTTTCAGTGTTTCCAGGGACTAGAGGCCTGAACTGTTTATCCTTATTTTTAAAGAATAATGTCAAACCCTATGCTAGATTCAAGTTAGAAGAACTAAGTTCCTGTCTGTTTCATGATACAAATGATTATTATAATGTTATATTGAGCCAAGTTATTTTTCCCCTCATCTGCGAAGCTGTGGAAAATGGATTCATTAATGCGTCTTTCTTTCAATGATTTGGTTTCTTGTTCTCTTCCACATTAAGAGTAATTACTTTCCCACAACCTGGCCTCTTTTGATGAGGACTACTGTTTTCCAAATGTAAATGGTTATTGATTTGCCAAAAAGGGTCTAATTTAGAAGTCTAAGAGTGTTGCACAGCTGGGAAGAAATTGAAAAACCGGCCAAGTCATTCATACTGCACTTGGCAGTCACAAAAGCAAAGCAAAGACTGATTTTTGAACTTGTTTTCCAGTCATTTTTATTTTCATGATTTTGCATGGTTTTAATACTAGGTATCAATTAAAAATCTATTTAAAATTTAGAGTACAGATTTGTATTACAATAGTAACTATCCATAGCGTCTTTTCATGTTCAAAATTTCACAGCAGCGAATGAGCATCTGTGTTTTTTTCAGATTGGTAGACTTGCATGGTATTTTGTTTTGGGAGAGATTCTTATATTAGTGGCCTCACTGATACCATTACAACTATTTTTGAAGTAAGATTTAAGTACTGTTTTGCAGGACTAAATGAGGCACCGTTTCTTCATCTCTGTTTTTAGATTTAGAAGCCTACATGTCATCACTGTTATACTGAATAGGAATGAACTCTTGGAATAGCATAGTTAGCTCAATGTGGCTATTTGAAATTTAAGATATTTTCAAGTGACAGACAGTGTCAGAATATGGTCATTATGGAATCAGAAAAATTCTGATCTGTGATTCTATGATTTTGACCTATTCTGATATATGACTGATCTATGGAATTTTCTAATGCTAGTGTTATAGTACCTATGCCTTTTTAAGATTGTATAATGATTAAACCATGTAACACAGAGTGTAGGAATGTTGTGGATAAAATTATGAAAACATCTGAATCCCACTTTCAAGAGTGATTTAGAGGAGGTAACAACTGACCTGTAGATAAATGAAGGCACCTCAATACATATTTAACAGGATGTTCAAGAGCATCTTTCTATGTCCTTTCTCTTTTAGAATTTGGCTGCTAGTTTTGAAAATGGTTAGATGCCTGATAACATTTTAAGCATCTAATATGCTTGAAATGGGGTCCTTCAAAGCATGCCTGTGAAAAATCAGTGAACCTAGGATTCAAAGGGTAGATTCATCCTCACTCTCCATGAGAAATCAATAAAAATACATGTTGACACAGCATGTGGCATTTGTCTTGCTTCTTGGTCTCTTATCCTTCAGAGAGGAATCTATAAACCTCATTTTAGGCCTTGAAACCAAGTTCAAAAAGAAACGTGGTTATTACGATGTTCAAGACCGCAAAGTCCTCAAATTATGCTGATAGGGCTTCACTATGGGGAGCTTGGTGCTTAATCTTGCGTGGAGGGAATTAATGAGTTTTAGCATGCTGGGCAATGGGAAATGTAAATCAACTGATAGAACTGGGAAAGAAAAAAGTTAAATTCTAGCTTTCTTCTGGACCTGAGCAGCTATTTCAGTTACATGTCACTGTTAAAATGAGATTCAGAGCTTTAGAGAAACTGTATTCATGTTTCTTTTTACAACATAACTGTAACTGCATAGTAGCTCAGTTCCTGGGCAAATACTCTTAGTCATCAAGTAAAAAGGTATTCTTTACCAGAGTGTTCACTTTCTCTCTTCCTGAAGACAGTTTGCATGGCATACAGGAATACCAGGTTTCATTCAGAGGCAAGTGAGAAATCCTAAAACCATAGCTAGGGGTTTAGGATGTTCAGCTGGCAAGGAGAAGACTCCTAGGCTACATATATACTAGTAAATTGAACGATGCGTGAGTGTGGTCTCAGATAGATTTAATTATTAATATAGATGTACCTTTGAGGTCCAGATCTCCATTCCCAGAATCCTTATGACTTTTAGATTATACAAGAAATGGATAAAAAAAAAAAGAAAAAATTCAAGAGGGCTGAATTAATGTGTTAGATATGACCAGTCTTACAAAAGTACTGTAAATCCAGCTTCTCATGGGACTTATACATAATGACACACAGGTTAGGATCACTCTCCATATCTTTAGATATCTGCAATGCAGATATCTGCATCTGTTCTGATGACCCCAGGCATTCTCTGTAAGAACAGAAAGAAACTTTTAGAATGAGATTCATCTGACCCATGTTAGATATCTACAGTAAGACGAGGGAGAACTGTGTTGCAGAAGTACCTCTTTTTCTCTACTAACACAGGGACTTTGAACAACAAGCTTGGACATAGGCACCTTTTTCCGGTCATTTGAATACTATACCCAGCTTAGGAGGGAGATTAGCTGCTATAACATCAGCTCAGATTCGACAGTACTACTGTTGGTGAGGCAGAGCTATATATTAAGTGCATCAGCTGCAAAAAACTGCTCTCAAGAAGTAGATCGTTACCTGCTTGCTTCCCCCAGCCGCTCCACACAACCAGTTGGCTAGATTGGACACACAGGGCTTCCCATCTGTGTGTTTCTGTCTTTGAGTCTAGCTAATCAAAATTAGCTGTGTTCACAAAGAACTAATATTTTAAAAAATTTAGGCTAATAAACCTGATTTTGACAGTAACTAGCTGTAGAGAGCTCAGCCTCCTTTATTACCTGACCACAAGAACAAATCTGAAAACCCACAGACCTGTAGGAAGTGAGTAATGACAAGCAGCTGGGGATTGTAACTGTGGGTATCTGAATCTGTAAAATGACTGGCCAGATGCAGTATTGCAGGCATCAGCCTTCAGTATCTGTATATCTTCGAGCTACTGGCCTTGGAATATTATGTTGCTTATGCAATATCATTTACCAATCCTTCCAGTTTTCTGTGATAACTTGGTGAACCTGATGAGTCTTCCAGACATGATTTGCTAGGCTTAAAAACTACACTTTCAACAATACCATTGATGTACAGAAACCATACTTTGTTAATGCCATTTAAAGACATCATTTAGTTATATCTTCTCCTTAATAACTACCTATTTCACTGCGATTTTTGCTATTTAAAAAAAAGCTTTTGGTCAAAGTACATACAGTGTTGCATTACCAGTGTGCTCAGATATTTGCTAACCAATATATTGCTACGTTATGTGAGGGTAAAGTGATACATACAGTTTAATTATTCAGGCTCAGTTTGTCAAGAAAACAAGTGTGTTATGCATCCATAAATGATTGCATCCCACATCAGAAGTAACCTGACAGAAAGCTGTGCTTGTTGTGTATTGTACTGAGTCTGGGTATGTGAAAGGCTAAAATAATTGCTCTGGGGAGTACAGAACATGCTCAAACACTTAATTCATTAGTGGTGCAATTACCAGACAAGAATGTCAGCAAAGGCAGGAGTAAATGGAATTCAGTTCTTACTTCTATTAAAATCCATGTTTCAGAACTGATCATAATATGGCAAGGGGAAAGGGAAGACTATGTTCCAATTTATTTTGGTTTAGATCTATGACTATACAGTAAACTATTTAGGAAAACCCACACTGTATGTCCAGTCCTGTTCTCACTGTATTCAGTAGTGCAGGTCTCATTCAGGCAGGCTCTCCTGGTTTCAGCCCCACATTGGGCGCCAAAGGACTGTCATGGTTTAACCCCAGCCGGCAGCTAAGCACCATGCAGCCGCTCGCTCACTGCCCCCCCACCCCTGGGATGGGGGAGAGAATCAGGAAAAAAAAACTCGTGAGTTGAGATAAAGACAGTTTAATAGGACAGAAAGGAATGAAAAACAATGATAATGATAATAATAATATGACAATAGTAATACTGAAAGAATTAAACTATACAAAGCAAGTGGTGCACAATGCAATTGCTCACCACTTGTTGACCGATGCCCAGTTAGTTCCCGAGCCGCGATCTGCCCCTCCCAGCCAGGTCCCTCAGTTTATATACTAGGCATGATGTCATATGGTATGGAACATTCCTTTGGCTAGTTTGGGTCAGCTGTCCTGGCTGTGTCCCCTCCCAGCTTCTTGTGCCCCTCCAGCCTTCTTGCTGGCTGGGCACGAGAAGCTGAAAAATCCTTGACTTAGTATAAACACTGCTTAGCAACAACTAAAAACATCAGTGTGTTATCAACATTATTTTCCTACTAAATCCAAAACACAGCACTATACCAGCTACTAGGAAGAAAATTAACTCTGTCCTAGCTGAAACCAGGACACAGGCCTATTATGATTGAACAGATAAAATTTGAATTAGTGTATTCCACAGAAATCAGAAATATTGTCTTGAATGTAGGTCACTGCAGTTCACCTCAGTTTGTTAATATGAGCTGTTTTGCTGTATGGTTATTTGTACCGATGGAGCAAAGCCCCACTACACTACACCAAGGAAACAAATTAATAACCCTAAGTCAGTTTTGACCAAACATACTTACTGCCAGGTTTCTCAGTGAACAGCTTATATATTCTACACTGGAGATGAAAAGCAGTTCTTGTGCTCAACTGCTTGATTACACTGAAAACAGGAGACATTTGGTAATATATTTGTAAGGATCTAAATGACAGAAGTTCCACCTTGGTTTTGGAGCAGTTCTTTTTTTCCTGTTCTCTTGTTAGGATATGTAAATCATTATATTTCTTGCACACATTCACAGCAGGACAATTGAATTTTTTTTGCCATTGTGACCAGCTGCATTGAAATACCAAGTAAGGTAAGAAAGGATGTTTCTCCCCAGTGGAGATGTGAGTGAGTTCCCTGTTAGTTAGACACTAATCAGATTGCTGCGGTGAGATCCAGTTGTTCAACCCTTGTGTGCCCTTAGCTTTCTAAGCTGAAAAAAACTGGGCACTGTTTCTAGCTCTGGACCTGTAGGAACACACTAGAAGTACAAGTCTTGTGCCTTATACTTCTTTTATCTATGGGACTATCAATCCAATTGTCTGACCATAGGACTAATGCTGTCTGAAATATATCCTCTTTTACCTCAGCAGCCACATACACTTCAGCTCTCCCATGTCCTCAGGGATCTCCCTCTTCTGGTTTACCACTTAATTTTTTTTCAAGGATATCCAATATATTTGATACTTATTTAATACCCAGAGTTTGTGGAGGTTTTGATAACACCTATTTTATCTGCTTATCTGAAAATACAGATGGAGATAACAAAAATAAAAACAAAGCTTGTCTATATTTTCCTGTCTCAGTTTCCATACCATTCCCTACGGAATTATTCATGTTCAGGATCATTATATTTGGGGGTATGCTGGGTCTTTTTCTAAAGTCCATGGATTGTGAATTGCACCATGGAGTTTTTTTAGAACATGGAGTGTTCCCAACATCTTCTGTTGACCCTATTTAGTCCCATAGTGAAGCTACTTTCCATTACTGCTTTAAAATACTAAAAAATACCCCCAAACAACCCACATTTAAATCCATGGTTTTTCCTTGCCCAAAGCTTTCCTTGCTTTGGAAAAGAAGTTGTTATTTACTTATGGTTTTGGTTTGCAGAGAATATTAAACAAAGATTGCTGTAATCCTCCAAGTTACATGATCATGGGGTGCTTAGGGCAGAGGTGTCTTTGATATTCAGGCATATCTTCTATGTTCATGCTTCTACATTTTGTTTTCATGCTTCTATATTCATGCTTTAGACAGCGATGCTCAATGCAGGAGGTTGTTGAAATACACTGAATGAGACCACAAGTCGCAAAGAAAGCTCAAGTCATGCATTTAAATACTAACTTCATATCAATTTAGATTTTTTTTTTGGCTGTGACTACAGTTTCTTTTTATGGACACCTGTTCTCAGAAAACCTCAATTTAGGTTACTTTGCTTTTGTCCTTAGCAGATGTTTTGGAACTTGTATTTCAATACTGTATTTTATCCAGGCATGGTGATCTCAATAGACTTTGTGGTGTCTGCCACTCACATTGTAGGAGCTGTTACTGTAGTCAGGCAGCCCCCAGCTTTGCTTCCAGCACCTACAGAAACTGGCTAGCATTGATCCTCCTGGCACCTTATGGGGGAACAGCCTTGCCATGATTCTCAGAAATGTCACTTTCTTCTTCAAGGTTGCACTGTAGTGGGGTGGGTCAATTTGGTCTCTAATTTCATGTTTTAATAGAAAGGAAATCTTCTGAAATGAACACCGTTGGATTGGTGAAAGTCTGGTCTAACTGTTGTCATATATAGGCTAATTCCCTGATTCTTTATTTAAGGAATTTAAGCTCAGATTTGTTCAGATTGTTCAGGAACCTGATCATTGATTTAGCTGGGATAAATTGAGGCTTAAGGATCTCTGTTGAATACCAAGAATTCACCCAAAGATCAAGTATTCTGAAATGCTATTTACTTTGTATTGAGAAAAAGATCGGTATATTCAGTACAGCTTTATCCCGTGCAATATATGCTCATCAGAATCGAAAATTATATGTATAATTTAGTTTTGATTCTTAATAGCATGGAATTGTAGTGTTTTAGGAGAACAATTTAAAACAACAGCAGGATAATCTGCTCTATTTTCATATTTATTAAATACCCTATAAATGCCCCAAATAACCCTAACTTCTCAGGTTATTTTCAACATAATAATCAGATTCCTATTCAAAAAATTCAGTAGTAAGGGGAATTTGGAGTACCTGCTCACTAGCAGAGGTTCTTGTTTTTTCACATATACTTGAAGGATTTTCTGAAGGGAAAAAAAAATTAAGTACAGATGTTCTTCCTTTTATTATCCACAGACCCCTGGGGAAATAAAACATTTTAATCGAATTTGAAAGACTGTTTGCAAACTGCTGACCTAGAAGAAAAACTCTGGAAATCATTTGTTAGACAGTTTCTTACAGATTCACTGAGTAAACTGTCATGTCGTTCAGTTACAGACAGAAAATACAGGAAGGGTATGCAGATCTAACATCTGTATTCTCTTGAAAGGTACAAGAGGAAATACAGGACATAGTGGAACACCAGCAGACAAAAAAAAAGTACACCGTAATCTGATATAATGCTAAGTACCCAGCATTCCAGTCAACTCCTGCTAAAAAATGTAGAAAACAATGGCCTTTGAAGATACAGTTTAAGAACCAACAGAAAGAGGGAAAAAGGGAAAGAAGAATATTAGTCTTAGCTAAGTACAGAAAAGAAAGTTTCTTTGTCATAGTAAAGTGTCCCTCGGGTAACTTCTCTCCCAAGGTACTATGAGAAAGACGGACCATCTTTATACACTGAAAGTTCCTTTAAGTGACATAAGCTTGTAATTTCTTTATTATATTTGTGTTGCATTTACCAAGATATCAGATATTGCTCTTTTATGTGATTGTTAGACTTACTATTTTTCCACTTGTAAACACTATAAGGGGTTAATAGAGCATTATTGTTTTCTGCTGACAGTACTGAAGTGTTTCTCAAGGGCAAACTACTAAATGTGGAGAGGTTAGTTCCACTGAGAGTTAACTAGAGAGAGCAAAATCATATTTCGGTATTGCTGCTGTTATCTTTTAGTCTTATATGATATCAACTGGACTGGACTGATAAGGCTCAATTTGGAAAGAGGAAAAGGGTCAGCTGATGTTGCCCTACCCTGATGACAGTAGATAACACTCTGAAAATGTGCAGTATGTTCTGATAAGAGAAGAAAACAAGGATAACCTTTCACATTTGTCCCCTCTGGAGTGCAATGACTATTATACTTGCACTGGAAGACCAAATTTAGCTGCTAGTGATACTTACCTATTTAAATATTTCTTCAGAAGGAATATTTTATTAACACTCTTGAGAGCAGAGATACCCTTTCATTGATATCACATAAATGGAGAAGAAAAATGTCAACTATTAACATTTGTATAACTAAATTGCCCAGAGATCAACACAGTATTTCCAAATTTCATGAGAAGAGATTAAAATGCTGGCAGTAGCCTCCCTGTATTTCTCATGTCTCTTGAAATTCAGTTTTCCTATGGAATCCAAGGATTTATTGATTTGTATTCCACAGTTATGATTGTGGATCTCTCTACAGAGGTGAAGGGATTCACCAGAAACAGTGAATTCTTTGTATACAGTTCTCATTTTTAAAAAAACCCCAAACTTGGCTCCTCTTCTGCATGCATATATTAACATTGACTTTGGAAAGAACAAGAGGCCTGTTTGATTTTTTTCAGATGTGGAGCCAACAGGGATCTCTCTGGCTATGGATCTGTAAAATGATTTGAAATTTTTTCTGCATTTTACTCTAGAGGTTTGCAAGTTGATTATCAGGAGTGCTGTGTGAGTGGACGTCATAGGATGGTTTATGACTGGGTTATGTTTATTTTGGGCTCTAAACTGACATAATTCGGCTAAGGAAAATAGAACAAGTTTTCTAGCAGTTCAGATATTTCCTGGAAAGACATGTCAGTTGAGCTGAGAAGTTTTCTAGGAAAATGTAGATCATCTTAGTTTTAAAGCCTGGGTATATCTAAAAAGAACCTGCCTGATTCTGACCTCAGAAGCAAAGTTGCAGTTTTCGGTTAAAGTAACAGGGACAGAAACTGATCTTCCAACCTGAGAATTACATATTAAACCTTTTGAACACCCTCCTGATGTTAATGCCGTAGCAAGTAAAAGCACATCAGGATTACAGTCAGATTGTATTGTGTGCTGCATAAGTATGCAGAAAGGCATAAATTTACTGTCTTCTATCAGCTTTTAATCTAATTTAAGTAAGATAATACACAGAAAAACAGAGTGCAGTGATAAGGTGTGGAGGAAATTGATAGAATTCAGATTTGTTTAGTTAGCCATTAAAACATAAATAAACAAACAAACAATAGAAGTGCCATTAACTGTCAATGACTACTGAAATATGAACAGTCATTTTAGTTGAAGATTGTGAACAAGTGGATAACTTTTCTTCTACAGTAAATCACTTTAGTGCCTATGAATAGATATGTTACAGGAATACTCTCATATGGTTGGTTGGAGTTCCATGTACTACTTTGCAACTGCTGTTAGAATAAATTTCAAAAAGCGAGAAAGTAAAGTGATTTTCTGATATAGAGAGTTTAAAATCTAAAATTTCGGATCTTGCTGTTTCAGCTTAGTAGTGAACCCTGAGCCATGGATAGACTTGGCAAAATATCTTCCACTGTAGTTAGACAAATAGTGTTTTATAACATGTAAAGTATGGAAATCTTCTTTCTGCCATTTCTGTTAAGTTAATGTAATTTTGTTTTTCTTTCATACATGGCATTCCAACAAAATGTTAATTATTTCATTCTGCTAGTAAGAGATGCAAGAGGCATAAGAGGAAGGTGAAAAATCCATGAAGAAAATATGAGCTTTGTCTCCTTTTTAAATTTTCTGCAAAATTTGTGTTATCTTCAGTGAGATTAACTGAATTACAGCCTTAAATTTTTGGGCTGAAAACAATCTGGACATTTCATCCAGTAAATCATTTACACAGAGTTTTCCTGTTCTCTGTTCCCACAAGCATGCTTAATCTCACCTGCTCAGTGAAGTCATTAGACTGCAGCACCTCCCTAGGTAATTTATTCTATTATTCAGTCATGTTCACTGTTAAAAACCTCTTCCTGATGTCTAATCTAAATTTTAAATTCCAAGCCATTTATCTTTGTTTTATAGCTCCAAATCTCTACAAGTAGGTCTCTTCCTTTTATTTGGCTAGACTATTTAAAAAAAAAAAAAAGCGTATTCTTTAAGAAAAAATAAATAAATCTCACTGGAGATTAGAGTTACAGGCAATCTTTCTCATTTGACTTGGGCATGTCATGGTGAAACCTAAAACCTTGGAAGACCTTGACACATTCCATGTCTTTTAGAGGAAAGAAAGAGATAGCAGTGGCTTATTAATAAATATTATGACAGCCCAAGACAGCCCTTTGTCCTCTGGCAAAGACATTTCAAGGAGAAAGGACTTTGAATGTTGACAAGGAGGCTTTGGAAGTGACTGGGAGTTACAATATGGTGGGAACAGGCTAAGGAGACAAGGAATAAAAGGGTTCGGGCAGTGAATATAGGAATGGGATGCAGCAGGTAAAAAAAGGAAACAAACAAACAAAAAGGAGATAGTGTGTGAGATCAGCATAAGCTAAAAAAAAATTCTTAATACTTTTTTTTAGTGGTTAACATCAACATTAATGTCACAAAAGCAAGAATATATCAGATCTTTCTGTCATTGTTTTCAAAACAATGTGACCTTCCCTGGAGCATTTTTGAGGGTATTCTTGGTACTTTTATCCCATTTGCATATGGAAATGCCTTTTTATTTTAACAAATATACTTCAATGTCTTGACTTATTTCAGTATTCTATCTTGGATATAATCCATCTAAATTACACTCCTCATCTGTTTCATCCTTTCCAGTGATTGACACAGTAACTCAGATTCTTCCTAGCTGCTGACACTTCACCTTTTCTTTTTTTTTTGTGTGTGTAGAAATTGTTCAAAGTGACTGCTGGTAGCACTTTAATTTTATCTGGCAATTACCTTTAGAATTTCGGTGGTTAACATGTCAGATACTTAATGGATCCAAGAACTCTTCCACTTTTCTCCCTAACAGCATCTCTACTTGAAATTAATATTTTTTTTACTTGAAATTAGTATTCCTTTCTCTGCACTTCCGTCTCATCATTTTTTTAATTAATGTCAGAAGAAAGGTAGTAGTGATTAATCACAGGCATTTTAGTTTAGGTAGCAACATATGTAGGAAAAGTAATCTTACGCACTTCTGGAGTGTACCGTTCTAATGCTTTTGAGAGGCAAGAATATGAATATTCTGTCTTATACACTTTATGACAAGGAGAAAATAATGTTATAATACGGGCTGTTCTGCTCTCCATCCTTGTAAAACTTAGTGGTGGATTCTGAATGGTTTTAAGTGATTCTAAAGTATATTTATAGCCTGGCACAAAGCCACCCTGTGTGTTCAGTGCGCTCTTATCAAACCTTCGGTGACTCAGACAGGACACAATTACCAAGCTGTGTGCCAAGGTTCTGTTGTCTTTTCTGAACTGTTCAGCTGTTCCTCTCAAGGGTAAAATCTTGGCAGAATTGCCAATAGAAATTACTTCCATGCATAGACATACGCTGCAAGAAGCTGACATTTACAGCAAAAGAATGGGGACAGTAGGTTGGACCCAAAGCCTCTGGCTTCCATGTTCTTGATTCCTATTTTACTCTGACTTCCCCATTCCCTTTGATAAGTTCACAAAACCAAATTTTTGAACATAAGCTCTAATTTTCCCTGCAGTGGAGCTAAAAAGGTAATTCCTAGGACTCTTGGCAGACTTCACCTGTGCTGAAACCCCTCTCCTTATTCTTCTACTTCCCCCTCATGTATTTTCTGCATCTCTCAGCTCTGGCTACAGCCCACTGTGGTGTGATAAAAAGGACTCAGTATGATAAAAAGGACAGTTTTTGAGCTCCAGAGAGGCCTTGCCTCTCCCTCCCACTCTTCCCCCACAGGGCCACCTGAAAACAACACCAGCTATCAGATCCAATGACATTACTATCAGCTGATATGAACTTTTATGGGGATCAGGTTTGCCACATTACCATCCTGGCTGTCCTTGTCCTCCGCATGTAAGAAGCAAGGATTACTTGGACTGAAGATTTAGGTGCTGCAGTGGTCCCAATGGAAGCTGGGACCTCTTTTGATTCTCTTACAATGATATCTGATCAATTATTTCAATTTTTTTCTTTTATCTTCTTTTGGACGTAGATTTCATCCTTTTTATATTGAAATTTACCCAAAGCCTGAAACAATTACATCACCAGAACCCCGGAATAAGAAGAGAATTAGCAAGATGAATGTTTGGGCTAATACTAAATTAATGGGATCATTAATATGTGTACTGGGACTTTTAAATTCTGTCTGCACTCAACTTGTTTTAGAAATACAGCTGAGGCATTTTAAAGTGATTCTTTACCATTACTAGCAGTTAAAAAAGACAGAACAAAACAGAAAAATGAAGTCTCAAGTTCTTGGAGGAACATATTTCTGGTTTTGATTGTGGCCTCTCCAGGTAATCAACGGAATTATTTGTAGAGAATAGGTATTTAACACAGTTTCATTATCTGATAAAATTTTATTGCTCACAGTTTGTGGTGATATATTTTGTGTAGGAGTATATAAATTAAATCACACAGTCTTGAAGGGATTATGAAATAATGTAGTAACTGAAATTAGACCATAAAAGACTAAATAATCGAATAAAAGATTGAATCATCAGAATAATTTTGTATTCATTCAGGAAGAGGTCAGCCATGAATTCATAAAAGGAGAAAGGTAAAGAGAATGGCAGAGTATCAAGGTACTACAAAATGTTTTATTATTAGGGCATTGTTTTATAGCATCTTACCATTGTTCTGAAATATCTTAAAAAGGAATATTATGAAGTTTTGTAAATATAGATCTTTAGTTATATTAAGTAAATTTTTATCTGAGGCTAAGTGTTATCAGTATATCCTTTGTTTCTAAAGGAAAAAAATCCTAATAAGCTATCAACTTGTTTACCAGTGATAATGTTAATTATAGCAATGAATAAACCCAGCAATCAGGACAATCCACAGTGGCCAACATCGAGAATATTAACATTCATGTAATTAAAAAGCAATATGTGGATGTGCCTTAAGCAGCTTTGATAATAGAAGTAAAGAAAGCTTCGTTTTCTTTGTACAGTAATTAGCTCGGTCACTGACATTTGCATAGATACTTATATTATCCTGTAAAGTGTGGTTGCCACATTACAGTCCTACAGATATAAAGTCAGTAGTATCCTACTGTCATCTCCCTCTTGAATGTAAAACTCAAATCTCATTAGTGTTTACATTACCAGAATGCTTTTGCCTTTCCCTGGAACTATCCTCAAACTTCTGTTTTATTTGTAAAAGTTGTAACTGTATGATATACAACGGAAAATTCTAGTGAAAACTCACCACATATTGTGTTTAATCTGAGGACAAGTGTAGTCATTGCTCAGTTTAAAAGTGACCAGATGTCCCTCTGTGATGAAGTGTGTTAGATTCTAACAAATATCCTGCTGTTATTGAAAAGACTATTATTAGATTTATTAATGTTCTTAAAAAGGAGCCAAACCAATAACAAACACAGGAGCAAGAAAAGAACTACCTCAAAACAAACCCATATTAGTTCTTACCTTCACATTATCAATCAATCCTACAAAGACTTCTCTGTGCATAATGGGAGGATCAAAAGCATTGTAGAAGGAAAATTCAATTAATAATAAAAAATGAACAAAGTGAGAAAGCATGCCGTAGAGATGAAAATAGATGGATAGAAAAGTAAATAGGTTAAAAAAAACCCCACCCCCCAAAAAAACCCCAAAACCACGAAGGCTACAAGACCCAAACATCAAAGTTCCAGTTCTGGCAAGAATTAGCTTGCAGTGCCTAATACAAAAAATATTTAACAGGTTCGGTTGTGTGCAAGTAGCTACAACAGGCAATGAATTTCAACTTGCTTAACAGAATTCATTATTGCTTCTCTCAAATGGCATGTTTCATGGTGAAACAAAAACTGGCATGAATACAAAGATATTCCCAATTTGCAAGGTCAGAAACCAAAACGGTGGAGGGTTTGGTGCACTTGGGAATCATCATCCATTTAAAAGCCCCACTGTGATATACTAAAAGCTGAGGTAGCTCCTGGTCCCTGCTGGTACATTCAGTACAAAATGGTGAAGTCTGAAGGCTCTCTCAGCTGGGCATGCTGAGATATAGTCCGTCCTCAGCCCAAAGCAACCCCTTCTACAGCAAAACTGAGGATACAGAAAAGGACTGGGGAGAAAGGCTTTCTTTTAACCTCAGTGCTAACCTAAATGACAGCAGTTTCATCAGCCCATTTAAGTCACTAAATCATATTATTAAGGCAGTTAAATGGGCCAGAATCTGTCAGAAAAGGTGAATTGGATTTCTCAGGCATTCATTTCTGAAAAAAGGAAAAAAGAAATGCACCAGATCCTCTGCCATGTATTCAAGCCAATATGGTGAATAGAAACATCTTGTTCTAAAGTTTCCTGTGAACAGGAATCAACCAGTGGGTCTCTCATTGTGCAGGATCTGAAACATTAATAATTTCAGAATAAAAGTAACTTTTCTCCAAATATTTTTTAAAAAAATCAGGAGCTCCTTACAGTATACATGCTTAATGAAATCTTTAGTTCTGAGGTCGGCTTCTCCACCCAAATATGCAAGTTATAAACCAGTGTATCGTCACCATTTGCAATAGACTTAATCCCAATATACTTCAGCGTTAGCAGTGGAAGAAGAGTCAAGTTTCCATACTGCTTACTGGAGCTTATCAAATTAAAAAGAGCATAACACAGCACAGATTTTGTTCTGTGTTTAGACAAGGCTAACCATTAAATTTTATTAAATTACCTTCTCATTTTCTTTGACACTTCTTAAAGGACAGGATAGTGCAAAAGGTATTGTTTTATGGAGAAATTACCCCTGGTTTGGTGAAACGGAGATACGAATGGAGTCCATCAGTGAGAGATGGCAAATGTCAACAGAACAGACATAACATCACTGATTTTTAAATTAAATTGTTCCACAAGAAGCTTGGCACTTCAGTGGAAGCCAGCAGTCATCTCATTGCGCTGTTCTCTCTATTCTCGCAGCAGCCCTCCCAGATTAACCATCTCACCCACTCTGTTTTTTCTGTAGACCAGCATACAGCTGTTAATTATTTCTACTTGGCGATCTTCTTTTTCTTCCTACTCCTTCTCCTTTCTGCACTATGACCTATTTGGGTTTCTTTTTTTTTCCCCTGTGGAAGAAAAAAACCATCCATCTGTACATTTTTTCTGAACATTAGTTACCCTGAGAAAAATTTTAATACAATATTAAAAGCAGCAGGGATAATAATTTTCTGAATTCCTAACAAAGCACTTGAATTAGCCAAGTCATTCTTTTATTAAATACAATGGTAAAGAAAACAGGTTTGGTACCCTTTCAGTTGAAGCACAATTCTGTGCACCACTGAAGACAGGTTCTTTAGAACCTGCAAATCACTGCCTTGTCAGCGATTTCCTAAGAATAAAATAGTTTTGATCACTCAGTTTTATCTTTTAGTTTTTAACTGCCTTTTAGTTCTGACTATTTGAGGACTTCTCCTCAGCTTATTCCCTTATTCCCCACAGCCTTCCGAACCAGACCCCACCTCTTTTCAGCCATATGCTCTGACAGCCAACTCAAAAAGGGCAACATAACGTGTTGTTTCACATTACACTCTATCCAATACAGCTGTCAATTGTTAATGAAAGGGGTAATCTTTTACTTTTTCCTGTGTCTCACATGCAGGTCACCTAACCAATCTAAAAGAAAAGAACCCAAATACATATTTACTCACACACACACACTCACTCGCACAGTCACACTCTGATCAGGTTTATACAGCCAGAAGATCTGATATGAAGAAGAGGTTGGGAATAAATGTTATTAGGCCTGGGAAAGTGAAAGAGGGGAGCATAAGATACGGTCCTCTGGAGTAGTCAGATCAGATGATGTGAACATAATGTGAAACTGCATCCTTGTCCTGAGTATGGCTGGGATGGTGTTAACTTTCTTCATAGTAGATCATAAGGTACTGTGTTTTGCATTTGTGGTTAAAACACTGTTAATAACACACCAGTGTTTTGGCTATTGCTGAACCGTGCTTGCACAGCATCAGGGCTTTCTCTTTTCCCCACTCTGTCCCCCCAGTAAGTAGGCTGGGGGTGGGCAAGACACTGGGAGGGGACACAGCTGGGACAGTTGACCCAAACTGGCCAAAGGGATATTCCATGCCGTATAATGTCATGATTAGCAACAAAACAGATAGAGGAAGAAGGCAGGTGGGGTGGTGGGTTGGTTTCCAAGGTGGGCAGTGTTCAGAGAATGGCTGGGCATCCATCTGCCTGTGAGAGATGGTGAGTGATTTCCTTTGCTTAGCTTCCTTTTCCTCTTTCCTTCACCTATTAAACTGTCTTTATCTTGACCCATGAGTTTTCTTGCTTTTTTTCTTGTTTTCTCCCCTCATCCCCTTGGGTAGGGGGAGTGAGCAAGTCGCTACGTGGGTGCTTGGCTGCTGGCCAAGGTCAATACTCTGCCATCCTTAATGTACAGAATTATTCTATGTGTACATCTGATGGTGCAGAGGACAGACAACCTGCCTATCTCTGACTTTTCCAAAGAGAGATGACACCTTCCTTCCAAAGCCTTCCTGAGTTGGGAGATTACAGAAAACCTCAGTGGAGAAGAAGAGAAGGAGGAGACGTAATTTTGTCCTCTACAACAGTGTAAGAAACCTCCCAAAGCAGTTGTTCCACATTATCTTTTCATGACTGCACAAAGAATGCAGATTTGTGTAATGATCTTATGACTCAAGCCAAAACAAAAAATTGTGGTCACTTTTCAGAGGATCAGGAATATGATGGGTCTCACAGTATGAGCAAGAGTTTCTTGGTTGTTGCATTATTCTTGTTATCAGCAAATGGACTTGGATTTGTCTATGATCTCCTGCTATCTCTGTGAGCAGTTTGAAGTTGGCATTCCCGCCTCAGGATCAGATCTATATGTTGAAAGTATTGGGTTACTAACTAGCACGGTGCCTGCTCTGCTGGCCTCTCAATCAACCAGGTTTGAAGTAAGGACATACATGATAGGGTAGTGCCACAGATTCAAGAGGAGTAAAGGAGGGGATTGTTGAGAAGGGAAGTGCATTTGGACCAGCTCCAGGATTCCTCCCAGTGTCATGAAACCAACATTTTCTGTGAGGAGGCATTTCAAAAGGCTATATTATCACAATAGTATGGTGCCTTCTTAATGAAAGAGTGTGTTCTTGAGTGAGTACCACCACTGCCTTTTGCAGCTGTCCCAACAGTTGGCCTAAAGAAACTAGGCTAACATTTGAATGGGTTTTCCACAGATTAATTGTTCAACACGAGAGCTATGACAATAAAAGTGCTTATGCCAGCTTTAAAACAAGCTTTTATTGAGGAAAAAAATAAAAACCAACAAACCAAAAACACAAACCAAACCAAACAAAATCCTCTGGATATACAGTTCCTTTCCTTGTATTTTGCATGATGCTCTGTCTAATTCACATTAAATTCAGAATGATCTTAACATCAACTTGGGGTTATCATAGATTTTCAGTGTAGGATTAGGACATTTGGTACTTGTTCCTAGGAGAAGCTTTTACTTAATGTGCTTATGAAAAGCCTCTCCACCTATCTTACGATTGAAAGTGCAGCCCACAAGTTGCACTTCCATTTTGTATCATGCAGATGTCTATCAGGTTTCTTCTGGAAATCTGATAATTAGACTTTTGACTTCTCCAAACTGAGTTGTAATTAAATGCAGCTGCAAAGCAATAGGTACAACTGGAAATAACTACTTCAAAATCAGGCCTTATGTCCCAATTAAGTCCTCTGCAGCTGATGGAACTTCTGCCTAAATAAAGACTCCATTTGGTACAAAATTATTTCTTTTTGGCTCAAAATAGATGGGTCTGTGCATATCCAGTCTTTCTTCAGGCCACTTATTAGATAACATCACCACATTTTTTACGTTGTTGAACCTTACTGTTTTTCAACTACAAATACCAATTCATAACATCTTGTTCACTCACCCCTGCCCCCGGCCCACCAAAAGGTATGTTATAGCCAGCGGCAGTTTTAACTCTGCAGCTCCTGGTGTGAAAATAAAAGCACTTTTCTTTACTAGGACTTCAAACCGAGAACTCATTAGAAAAAACATACACAAAACCACAACAGAGCTATTTTATTACACCCAAAAAAGTCAAATATTCATTAAAATATTGTATAATACATTTCAACACTCTTATTCCTTGCAAAATGTAACAGGATATAAAACCTGAACTGATGATGCTAGACAGTCAATGCAGTGAAAGGAGTCATTGAATCTAAGAGTAGCTCTATGTTAATAAACAGTGATATGAACATAAATAACATGTCTAGAATCTATGCAGATGGAAACTCCCTTGTTTTTCTATTCTGAAATAAAAAAAATAGGTCATTTTGTATGTATTTGACAAAGATTCTAATCATATGTATTACAAAAAGATTCACACTTTTTTCCTCTGGCAGGTCTCTGATTTTGAAGGAAATTAGCCATTCAAAATTCTAAACTCATAACCCTTACTGTCCCTTTAATTATATAATTGAAAATTGTTTATACTGAAATCAAAACCCAAATCCAGGAATTTATCTGCTTTAAAGCAGTTTACTCAGTCTGACTAAGTGTTTATGCACTTCATTTTGGTGCTGTCACTTCTTTGTTGTATCTCTGGGTATATGAATAAGAAACAGGATGTTTCTTTCTTTGTCAGATAATAAAAACAAGCACATAAAACAAGTGTAGGATCTCAGTGTGATTCTTGGCTTGCAGTGTAGTTTTGAATAGTGTCATCTGACCAGAACAAAAGGCTATAGAAACAGGCTCTTAGCTGTTCATTGTAGGTCATTCCCTGTTTTGCAAAATATATCTGCTTGTTCAATATATAGATATATAAGAGGCATGTTGAGAATGATTAATTGGGATCATGGAAATTTTCAGCTTTTTAACCTCTTTCAGGATAAGATGTGTTTTCTCAGGGATATGACAATCCACACAAATGAAATACTGTCTAATTTATAATCTCAGATCAGAAAGTTTGTCTGACTTGATAACTCCACATAAGATAACTTAATTACTTCCTGATACAATACAATTATCTGGTTTAAACTTCAGTATAAATGCCTGAAATTATATGGAATAGATTCTCTGAGACAGATTATGTTTTATTTCCTTTGGATGAGCGCAATATAACATCCAACGTATGCCCATAGTAATGAGATGCAGTAGGAGTGCCATTTTATAATGATTATGTCAATACTTAGACATAATACCTAATTTCTGCAAAGGACTCTCAAGAAATTTCTGTAAATTACATGTGCACAGAGGTATGAATGTACAATAGGACATTTATATAAATACCAGAAAATCCAAGTTCTCAAATACATTGAAATCCAGGTAGTATTCTAGAGGACCTAGAAGGAAGCTGGTTTCCAAATGAGTTCAATTAATCACGTATTTGTCTATATGAAATACAAGGAAAAGAAAATAATTTGAAGAGGAAAACAATCCTTTGATATGGGCATTATGTTCATGACAAGCCTACATTCTCCTGCCCACACACTAAAATATAAACGGAGATTGAATAATCTAAGCGGAAGGGTGGAGGAGTCTGCCATTACTCAGTAAATATACATTTTAATGATTTCTTTTCAACATATAATACATCATCAGAGGAAAAAGAGAGAGAAGATGTCCTAAGCTACAACACTGGTGAGAAACACCCCACAGACACATGCAGGCTTCGAGTGACAAACTCAACTTCTACCCCTGCATCCTTCAAGCAAAGGGTCGGAGGTGTGAAAAAAACTGCCATCTGCACTCCACTCATAGCGGGAGGGAAGAGGTAGGGAGTGGCTGGAGACTAAAGCCAGCAGCTTTGTGCACCATTTAACCTAAAATTATACTCCCCCAAACTGACATTCTACTAAGAGGATTACTGTAATGCATGTGTCTAACCAGACTCCTTCCTCTGGTTGTTATTCCTTACAGAGACCAGTATCTCTGTCTTGCAAGTGTCCACATAACAGTTAAAAATAGATAACAGCAATGGGGAAAAAACAAACCACTCTACCTCATATCTTTCATTATGCATACAATCTAAAAACCTTTCAATAGAAAGCCAGAAGTCCAGTTCTTACCTCAAAGACTGCCAGCAGCAAAAATAAATCTTATGTTGGCCCTGAAGTCCAGTTTAGCTTTAGCTGTAATGTAAAATGTCTACTTTCAGTTCACAGAGTGTAGGAGGGAAGGAACACAGTCATCTGCTTATGGAGACAAGATAGCTGGTTGAAAGCATCCTTTCTGGCATCTGAGTTCATTCCAGCGTTTTAACAGCTTAAGAACAGTTGCTGTTTTCTGGTATTTCTCATGCCTTGAAGGTCAATTGTGTCTTAGTACATAATGCATCAACCTGAGGAAAACATTGTGTCGTCTAATTGCCTATTTTAGAACCTATTGTGAAAAAACACAGGTTAAATGTTTTGTCAGGGAGAAAGAGACTGATGAGTTGCTTGGAAAACAGCAATAGCTCCAGCCTGGATATAACATCCTCCACAGGTGTGGGCACAGTATCTCTGATAGTTCAAGGTTTGTTTGTTGGCAGTTTTTATTTTTTTAACTTGACAGCAAATGCTAGGTTGTGTCACCAGGAGACATCAGTGAGTATGCGTTGTAATTTAGGGCAGATGTCCTTTTAGGAGAAAACTCATTCAGTTGAATTATTAATTGGTGTCATAAAAAAAGTAATACAGACTTTCCAGCTCACCATCATTTAGACTATTGGGTTTTTCAACTGAGTCCAAAAATCTGTAAAACTATGGAGGGAATACATACATCATCTATAAACACTTCTCTCCTAAGCATGTAGCTGACTATTAGTACCTTTCTAAGAGAGCAATCTGTATCAATTCAAAGTCCTTTGCCTTTTTATTTCTTTTTGTTTGTTTGTTTTTTCCACCAAAGAAGCTTTTGAAAGAATCCCATAAAGGATATCTTTTGCCTTGTGAGGTTACTATGCCTCTGTTTAAAGACAACAAGTCAGCAAGAGTGTTTTAAGGTGTTCTGAACTACCTCCTGCAAGACTCCTTTCTCCCTCTCCCCTTGTTATAGCAGAAGGCCCCACTAAACTAAAGTTAATCTTTCTAAATTGTCCCTACTGTCCTCCTGTTATACACAAGGGACATTTAATGTAGCTGTTTAATTTCCATTTCTTGAAGATGGGGTAGGTATGAATTATATACTAAATTTTGGATGAAATTTGCTCACTGTTTCTACTAGTATTTGGTATACACTTAATATATGTAAATTAATATAGAATATAGATAGATACAATGTTCTTTTCAAACCAACATCTACTAGACTGGCTGCAGGGAGACTGCTTCCCTTTATGATTGTTAAACAAGTCATTAATAGTATTCTCACTGTGAAGCTGATGTCTCCACTGACTTGAACTGCTGAATACTGAAAAACAGTTACTGTGGAAGAGGATGGTGAGGACTCTAGCTTGTGGAATAGAGATTTATGGACCTTATTTCCTCGACTTCTCTAATTAAACATTGTTTTGAAAAGCAAAAATTGGCAACAAATTGCAAAATTATCTGTATATATGTATGTGTGCATATATATATATATTGCTTTAGCAAAGAAGAATTTTAAGAAATGTGGCTCTTCTACCACAGCACTTTTCAAACTGGATGGAAAGAGAGAGGGCAAGCTGCAGCTCTACCAGACGAGAAGAAAGAGTTGAACAGTGGAAGACAGCCGAAACTCTTACCTGAATCCTCTGGGGCCCAAAACTGGACCATGCAAACACCTCTTTTTCCCTAGTCTGCCTATATTTGAATCTCCTTTAAGCTTACTCTCTTTTTGACATTATAATGGAGGCAAGTGTTGAGCGTTTTGCTGCACACATGAGACAGAGCTACATCAGGTGGGGAAAGCTGAGTCAGTATTAACACAATACAATAAAATCTTCCTTAACTTCAAAGACAGAGGTTGGCAAAAATCTGTTCTGCTGTGGTGGGTTGACCCTGGCTGGATGCCAGGTGCCCACCAAAGCCGCTCTATCACTCCCCCTCCTCAGCTGGACAGGGGAAAGAAAATATAACGAAAGGCTCGTGGGTCAAGATAAGGACAGGGAGATCACTCAGCAATCACCATCACAGGCAAAACAGACTCGACTTGGGGAAATTAATTCAATTTATTACCAATCAAATCAGAGTAGGATAATGAGAACATAAAACCTAAATCTTAAAAACACCTTCCCCCCACCCCTCCATTCTTCCTGGGCTCAGTTTCACTCCCAAATTCTCTACCTCCTACCCCCCCAGAGGCACAGGGGGATGGGGAATGGGGGTTGCGGTGGGTTCATCACATGCTGTCTCTGCCGCTCCTTCCTGCTCAGGGGGAGGACTCCTCACACTCTTCCCCTGCTCCAGCATGGGGTCCTTCCCACGGGAGACATTCCTCCACAAACTTCTCCAACATGAGTCCTTCCCACGGGCTACACTCCTTCATGAACTGCTCCAGCGTGGGTCCCTTCCACGGGGTGCAGTCCTTCAGGAACAGACTGCTCCAGCGTGGGTCTCCCACGGGGTCACAAGTCCTGCCAGCAAACCTGCTTCAGTGTGGGCTCCTCTCTCCATGGGTCCACAGGTCCTGCCAGGAGCCTGCTCCAGCGCGGGCTTCCCACAGGGTCACAGCCTCCTTCAGGCATCCACCTGCTCCAGCGTGGGGTCCTCCATGGGCTGCAGGTGGATATCTGCTCCACCGTGGACCTCCATGGGCTGCAGGGCGACAGCCTGCCTCACCATGGTCTTCACCACGGGCTGCAGGGGAATCTCTGCTCCAGCACCTGGAGCACCTCCTCCCCCTCCTTCCCTGACCTTGGTGTCTGCAGAGTTGTTGCTCTCACATCTTCTCACTCCTCTCTCCAGCTGCAATTGCTGTTGCGCAGTAATTTCCCCCCCTTCTTAAACATGCTATCCCAGAGGCGCTACCACCATCGCTGATGGGCTTGGCCTTGGCCAGCGGTGGGTCCGTCTTGGAGCCGGCTGGCACTGGCTCTATCGGACATAGGGGAAGCTTCTAGCAGCTTCTCACAGAAGCCAGCCCCATGGCCCCCCTGCTACCAAAACCTTGTCATGCAAACCCAATACATCTGCTGACCCAAGTGCATCCAGGTGTGACTGTGCTTTAATTCTGATTGACTATATTTTTATATTGACTGCTTTGTAAGCGTACCCTGTCTCAGTTGCTTGGAAATGTTCTTATCTTTATTTCTGCTTAGATATTGCAAAAATTGTTTAAGTATTTACAATCTGGTTTTGGTTTTCCATTTGGCAATGGAAAATACATTTTCCCTGTAGCACGAAGTCCACATTTATACTGAAATCACTACTGCTACCATTTTTATTAGTACTCAGCTGCCACATTTCTCTTTTCTTCAGGCACATATATGCTCAGAAAGCTTCATGGGATCCTTGCAGCCATCTAGTGACAAGCTGTACTGACAAAACGCATGCTGCAATGTGGATTAGTAAAACTAGTACCCTTTGCATAACCATCTGGTGCAAAGCCTGTGGGGTAGATTAACAGTGCATTGTGGGTTGCCAGCACTTTCACAGAAAAATTGAGACAGCTTGAGGTCAGGTTCACACAGTTCCCTCTGTTATATGACCTAACAGTAATTCTGAAACAATCCTCTCAGATAATTCATTGCATCCTATAATCTACTCTTCCATTCACTGATTTTAAACTGTTATGGTTTTTGTTGGGCAGAAACTTGAATGCTGAGTGGATCACTTAGAGTCACCTGGGTTTACAACACCAGGCTTTTTTTTTCACGGGTACTTAATTTATGAGATTAACAGGACACATATTAAACCCAGAATAATAGAAGTGCTCAGCCCAAAATTCTGTGACATATTCTGAGCAAAAGTATAATTAAACATTTTAGAGTATGCCAGATCTGGATTTAGTTACACATCAGCTCAACAAGTGTGTAGCCTTTATCAGAAGAAAAGCATTTACCTTGGGAATTCTTTTTCTAGCAGAATTGAATTGAAGTATTTAAATATGCTTTTTAAGTCCAAGTGGCATGTCTTAATATGTAATAACTATGTCCCACCTGAAGAAAAATACATTTATTGCAAAAGCATTCTTCTCTAGTGTACAAACACGCTTTTTAAAAAAATGTAAAGCTGCTTATAACCTTTCTGTGCTAAATATTGTATTGGAAAAATATAAGTTATAAAGTTTCTAATAATAGGACAGACTACACCTACGCACACCCCCACACCCACCCACCCATTGAGGGAATTCATGTGTTCAGAGATCTGTTTCAGGTATCTCTTCCTCGGTACCTTAGCAATTACTCATATCAGTTTTGTTTTTTTTTTAAGATTTTGCAGCAAGCTTTTCTGTTACAATGACAATTCCTTACTGCTTCTGTTATCTTAGTTCTTAGCGACAATTCCAACTTTCTCCTGTATAAAAGATATTCTCTCCTACCTCAGAAATAGTCAACTTTCCTGACCCTACAAGCCACACATGGAAACACTTACAAAGCATCTATGAAATACTTTGGAGAATTAAGAAACGGGGTTCCTTAGTAATTCTTCCATCTGCAAGTGATGATAAAAGTTTCTCAGGGGTGCTGGAATGGTGTGGCTATGCAGCTGGTCTCCAGATAGATCATAATATCCTCAGCACCTTTTGCTATCTCATTTCTGCTGTAGCTGAGGATTTGGACTGCCTACCAAAACAGCAGATCCACTGACAGCCATGTGGTACAGCCTGGCACTGGCATCACAGCTGAATTGCTCGTGGCTCATTAGCTGCAGGCCTGCTGCACTGACCTTTTTTAACAGATGAAGAACCTTTAGTCTTTGCATTTCTCATTGACTGTCCTCTTCACTCTGCATTGATCTTGATATTTGACCACAGTATTTGGATCAATGAAGGAGGTTCATATTAGGTCAGAAATTTGTTCCTAGATTTGAATATCCTTTTTGTAAAGGAGAATACTAACTCTGTAACAACAACTGCCTGAGACTTAACTGTGGCTGTTAATACCGCCTCAGAAATGTTCCCAGGCAATGTTTAAAGGTTGGATGATGTGACATTTTGGACTGGCCAGGAAAAATACATCAAAACTTTTCCCCACAAAATTTATTGTTTAAACCTCCTTTAAGTAAATATTGTATATACCTAAAAACATTCAACAAAACTCCCTAACAATAACATACTACACTGCAAGTATTCAGCTACTTGCCAACAAATAATTCTTATTTTAAAACATATCTTTGTTATATACTTACCAAGGAAGGCAACAGATTTTTGTGAGGTATATAGGCTTTGCAGAATCATGGTATCCTGGTACACTTAGATTAAAAGAAACAAAATATCTCCTTTGAAAAGTCAGTGTGAAGAAAAGGCACCTAGTTTCATGTCTTCGTCATCTGAATTAAAAAAAAAATAAATCTTTTTTAATAGTACAGCATACACTGTACAACACTTTTGCCAGATCTTTTTCTGTGTAGGCCAATGGTCTTCATGCACTGTAGAATAATTTCACTGCAACAGTAATAATCTTTTGTTTACAATAGTAATATTGATTTTGTTTATTTAGAAAAGGAAGCTATAAGATTATGTAGGTCAAGATTTTTTCAAATCACCTATTTTATATAAATTTAAAAGCTTAAGCTATTCTCCTGAAGAGCTAGGCAATGGTCATATGCATACTCTCTTTCTTCAAGAAATTCTAAGAGATGTTAAGAAACAACGTACCAATTCAAATGGAAAAGAAACTCAAAACGATCAGATGAACCTCCCTCTCAATACATGCTCCTTTAATTCCTTCCTAGAGGCAAGCACAAGAGCCAAGGACCTACAATCATCAACATTATCTGCAGTTAATGTTTACTTCAGTGAAAGTCAGAACGTTGAGGTGTATCTTTCCACAGCTTTTTCCTTAATATGTGAAGATTAAAAGGTTTTGCAGTCAGCCATTCTAGGCTTTACTGCAAAAAATCCCTGCTTAGTAAGAGAAAGTTTAGGTCTTCTGACCATTAGACTTTAAACAAATCTGTGAGCATTTTTGCAAAATAAGCTTCCTTTAGCCTGGCCGTCAAGTCCAGTCCCTTCTGCAAACCAGGTAATCTGTTCAAACTCTATAGGTTGTTCTGCCTTTCCATCATCTCAGAGGCCTGGCTGCTGGCCCCTGCAGACTTTTTGCTTTGTCTCCCAAACCGTATTTCAGAACTATCTTTCAGCTGTACCTGCACATTCGGTTGCAGCCAGGAAGTTCCCCTGATCCCTAGAGAGCAGCAACCAGCATAGTCAGGCTTACAAAGAGAACAAAAAAAAATCTGTATAACAAATTGCAAGCAGAAAAATGAAGCAAATGTAGCCTCTCTGCCAGATAGACTACCTTCAATCCAAACCATTTTTAATGTGAGGGTCTTCAGAAGCTTCTCAGCTAATAGTATCAACACATTTTTCTTCTTTCACAAAATAAATTCAGGAAACTGCCCTGCTCCAATCATGTTTCAGTGAAACATCCATACATAGTGCAGCCAGAGAAGGTAGCTATGCTATCCACTTGCCTGACCAAAAGCAATTCTTCACATACTCTCTTTCACATATAAATAAGAAAACAAGTATTAACCACAGAACTATATTTCTCTGCTTTAGGGTCCTGGTTCACTCCTCTAGTTCTAAAAGTTGCAAGGAATGACACTGTATTCACTATTAAGGGCTTCTACTGAAAGAAAGCTACTGGTGGCCTGTCCCTCTCTGGCTTACCCATGGCTCAGTCAAGCATATACTTGAATAATAGGTGACTAAACTTGCAGCTGTTGAGCTTTTCTGTTGCCATTGTCATAGAAAGTACATGAAACTGTGTAATAGGTTCTTAAACTACTCTAATGAATTGCATTGCAGAATTATTTAAAGGATTATTTTTTTCAATTGTGGAGACAGTAACAGAAAGATGTTCTACTGTGATGAGAAAGCTTAAATCCATTATGAGTAGCAGCTCCTGTTTAGATGTAGACGGTCAAGAAAGGCCAAAATCAAGAGGGCCTTAACACAGAAACAGGAATAGAAAGAAATCACCCTGAAGTCACACAAGTTAACAGCAAAGCTATGGACAGACATTTCCTCTACCTTTCAATAGATCAAGTTATAGGACATAAGAAGAGTGTAACAGGGAAGAAAAAATCCATAACAGCTAAATCATATGTATGTATCCAATATCAATCCAATACTGACAGTGACCTACTGTCTCTTTGGTATGTTTTCTCCATTGTATCTTTGTCTCCTCCATAAATACAGAAAATTCAATAAGGGCTACCTTACTAGCTAAAGAGTCAGGCCTTTGTATAACATGGCTATGCTGGCTCATTTCAGTGAAGCTAAAAACGCCAAAGACACACTGTGGAAGTATTATGTAGGTTTCAAATCATTACCTGATATTTTAGCTGCCTAGCTTTGAAAAAGCTATACTAAATCACTTGAAACACTTTTGTAACAGCCTGCTAATAATTTGTTTTGAATGGAGAAAATTTTGTAATGAGACAGGAATCATCAGCCTAAAAAGAACTGTCATATATGTGAGATTATGACACCAACATAAGACTTTATAAAGAGGGAGATGATGAGTTCAGGGATGAAAATTTGAATGTTGCACAATTATCTGTTAAACTGCAAGAGGCAAAAGTGGACAAAATAATAGTGCTCATTTTTCAAAATGTTGTTGATTACCTTTGTAGCCTTAATTGCATGGTGTGCAGAGCTCTTCTAAGCAGGGCTAGTGAAACTGAGTAAGTGGATTCTAAGTTAAACACTTTTAGACTTTAGTGACTGAAAAACTTGTGTAAACTGAACAGGTAACCATTTGACATAGTGCTGGTGTTTTAGAAAATATGTTCAGTAAGGACTTTGCCATGATATTTTGGCTATAGTGTAGAGGCGTTCTGGCATCTACTTTGAGGAACGTTCTTTATTTCATTCCTTACGCAGGTGGGAGCTGTCACTGGAGCGAGGGCACACTCAGTGCAGGCTTCTGTTTGGTGCCTGATTTCATCCTGGGCTCAAGCATGTGAGGCACCAAACACTCCGGTCTACTCTGGGAAGGCAGATGAACATATGCTTAACTTTCAGTTTATAAATGCTTCCTTGATCTCTGTCGGAGCACTCTGTGCATGACCACAACTAAAGTTTGAATCAAAATACTTGTGGTCTGTAGGCAGCAATCCCACCACATGAACCATTGTGTTCTTTGGACGAGCTTTTGGTAACTGTGCTAAACTGCTCTGGGCTGAAATCCACTCTGTTACTCCTATTGTTCCTCTGTATCTGTGCCTACTGGTTAAACTTTTCCAACACTGTGCTATTTTCCATGTAAGTAGCAGGAGTGGAAATGAGTGACTTAATTTTCTGCTTCCATTAGGTGTGTGTGCTTGTGTGGAGCATGTAACTACATGGAGATGTTTGGTGCCTGTCTGCTTTTCTTGACTTTGGAAATAAACCACCACCCTTTTAAGTGCAAGTAATCTTCCTGGCAAGCAGTGGGAAGTGGTCTTACTGTGAGGTTACTGAAGATGGAGGCAACTACAGAGAGAGGGGGTTCAGTGAATTACAGGTTTTCTGCTTTAGTTGTTTCTGTTTTCTCCCCTTTTACTCTAAAAGAAGTCATCTATAAAACACGTATTGTCTTTCCATGTATGAAGACATACAACCGTTCATAATCTCCTGGAACAATGCGTGGCACCTATTTAGTTAAAAGAAGCCCATCCATCTTTGCAATATTTCTCTTTTGTAAAAAGACCCTTATTTCCACTGGGAGAAGGATGTAATGAACTACTAGTAGAACAGCAAAGGCTATTTTGCCTTGACACAGTACCTAGTTTCCTAGATGAAAGATCAAAAAGAATTGAAATACCTTTATTTTATAACTGATTATGTGGAATTATGTATAAATCTGTTGGAGGTCTTTTCAGGGATTTTTTTTTTTTTTTTTTAAATTTAGGTATGCCTACATCAATCTTTCAGGGCCTTTTGTCTCTTTGCTTCTGTATCCCATTGCCTGTCCTCTGATTCTGTGCAATTTCTTTACTAAACCAATATTTATATGAACTGATCATGACATCTTTTTTGACATTTCTTTTGCAATGTTTAATAAAGGTTAGAGTAATTGTAATGCCAAAATTACTCTGTAAAAAATCATTGCAATGTTTTGCAAAGTGCTATAATATGAAACAATGGGAAAAAAGGGGGGAGACTAATTCCCTTTATGTAAAACTGTAATTCTGATTAAACTCACACATGGCTATTACATGTGGTTTTATTTTGGGAAATGTGCTACACCATTGTTTTCTATAATGTCTGCCACATGCTGCCTGTTGCTTTTGCATAGAATAGTATTTTGTACTCCAGACAAAATAAAGCTAAGTTATTTTCATATTTCTAGACAAACCAGTGCTGTGACGGTTAAAACACTGGCATTACTCATATAATTTCTGGTTGAAAGGGTCAGTGAAGAGCCAAAAATGCCTTCTCTGTGGGCTTCTATGCTACCTAATGTATGTTGTTATGTACCCTGGGTTTTCTAGCCAGTGCTGTTTATTTCTGCTAAAGTGCTTGTATGTAACTTTGAAAAGTTATGAATGGAATTATCAGTTTGGTTTAAGATCAGAAGGGCAAAAGCTAAATTCCTAATCTCTCTTTCCCCTTGTTTCTGTCACCTTGGATTACACCACCAGAGGCGTGGAGTCTGGACATCTTTGACTTCATCTTTGCTTTCCTTCATGATCCGTACATCCAGATTGTATCTGCATTTACCATGTTTAGTTACATAATCTTTCAGCTTCTTCCAGAATCTAAGGATCTTCATTCAGGCCTTTTCATTTCATACCTCATACACCGCAGCTTACTTTTTCTGCTCTTAACATCATACAAATGGTTCCCCTTCAAAATGCTTCTGTTAGAATCATCTTGATTCTTTCTTCATCCCTTTCTTCTTAGCTGTTGGCTTCCTTTCTTCTGCTGCATTAAATGACTGTGTTTATGAGTACATCCTCTCAATCTTTTACTAAACACTGTTTTAGTAAGTTCTGCTTTCTTCTTCCTCATCCCTATAACCCATGCCTTTCTCTTTTCCCCTTCCGTCTCTTTTTTGACAAAAGAGTTGGAGGTTGAAGTAAAAAATGAAAATAAAAGGTTTTCTTTGCTTGTATAATAGCACAGCAGGATCTGGGTATTTTGCCCCTAGGAACTACAGTAAAACAATAAATGAAGGTCAATCAATGCAAATTCTGATACACAGAACAGAGAGGAGGGAGGATAGCCTAACTCGTACAGCAGTGGTCTGAAATGTTTTTTTTCAGTCATCTGCTGTTAGATAGATGCTTATCCATTCATGTGTGCAATATCTGTGTTTCCTAAAACTTTGCCCTGCAAGAGCTGATAACACTGGACCTGCCACCTTAGTAGGGTCTTGATGCTAAATATTGTTTGTACAAAACCAGAATTTCTTTCACAGCATCATACTTAGAAAATATCAATAAAACGTATTAAAAAAAAAAAAGAAAAAGTACTTTCCCCAAAATCTAAGCATTTATGTACTGCAAAAGGCAGTAGATTGATTTCACTGACTTGCTTTAACACTACAAAAACAGAATCATAGTATCATAGAATGGTTTGGGTTGGAAGGGACCTTTAAAGATCATCTAGTCCAACCCCCCTGCAATGAGTAGGGACATCTTCAACTAGATGAGGTTGCTTAAAACCCCGTCCAACCTGACCTTGAACACTTCCAATGATGGGGCATCTACAACTTCTCCGGGCAACCTGTTCCAGTGTCTCACTACCCTCAATGTAAAAAATGTCTTCCTTATGTCCAGTCTAAACCTACCCTCTTTCAGTTTAAAACTGTTGCCCCTTGTCCTGTCACTACAGGCCTTGGTAAAAAGTCTCTCTCCATCTTTCTTATAAGTCCCCTTTAAGTATTGAAAGGCCACAATAAGGTCTCCCCGGAGCCTTCTCTTCTGCAGGCTAAAAAACCCCAGCTGTCTCAGCCTTTCCTCATAGCAGAGGTGTTCCATCCCTCTGACCATTTTTGTGGCCCACTCTGACAGGTCCATGTCTTTCTTGTACTGGGGACTCCAGAGCTGGATGCAGAACTCCAAGTGGGTTCTCACCAGCGCAGAGTAGAGGGGCAGAATCACCTCCCTTGACCTGCTGGCCACGATTCTTTTGATGCAGCCCAGGATACGATTTGCTTTCTGGGCTACAAGCACCCATTGCTGGCTCACATCCAATTTTTCATCCACCACTATCCCCGAGTCCTTCTCTGCAGGGCTGCTTTCAATCCATTCATCCCCTAGTCTGTATTGATATTGGGGATTACCCCAACCCCCATGCAAGACCTTGCACTTGGCCTTGTTGAACTTCATGTGGGCCCACTCCTCAAGCCTGTCAAGGTCCATCTGGATGGCATCCCTTCCCTCTAGCATACCAATACTTTGGAACAAGGAAAGGCAATAAGCATGTGTAATCTGAGAAAAAACATAAATTGTATCCACACTATCTTTTTCATGGATTGTCATAGCAATTTAGAAAATAGTCCTGAAATGTTACTCATTAAAAATTGAGCTTTTTTTCCCTCTAATCATGCTGTTGAAACACATGTAACACAGATGCTGCTACCATCACAGTACACTTTACATGATTATGTTCTTTTTGACATTAAATTGTCAGAGAAAGATAATTCCATAGAAGTATCCTAGTAAAGTGTATCAAATGGTATACTTTCACTTGATTCTCATTTCCTTTTTAATAAGTACTTTCACATGTAGGCTCACTGAAGATGAATCACTGCCTGTGACTATTTATCTTCTGATTTGGAAGTGGATATTTGTTTCCCCTGGTCTTTTTGGAAAAGACCTTTAGAATTTGATTAAGAAGAATGAAATGAGGAAGTATTCTAAAAAGCTGTAAAATATAGCACAGCATTTAATACTGTGTTTTGGACTGTGCTGGAGGAGAGTAATTCTTTCACATTCTCACAGTTGCTAAAAAATTATTTTGTACCATCTTTTTTTAATAAGTGAAGTCAAATAGGTATATGAGACCAGAAATCAGCTGACTTATGAAATTAAAACTTCTTTGGGACAAAACAGCTTGTGATTTTGCATATGGGTTGGGGGAGAATATGAAAATGATGTAAAATTTTGGCACTGCTTTCATCTTGGGACTTAAACATAAAATAGTGGTTCTCTAGTTCACAGTGCTGAGGTCAGGGTACAATAATTGCAGGAAAGGCTGATATAACGAGGATGCTCTGATCATGCCATCTGTGCAAAACCAGAAATGCTCTTATGTCTCAAAACTGCTTTATACATTTATGCATTTCTCAAAATGCCAGCTGAGCAGCCAGAGTTATTTGATGATATCGTAGAAGGCATGATGCACCATACTGACCAGAAATCTTTAACTGTCCAAAATCTTGACTCGTCTCTCTGATGGACTAGTACCTTACACTGAATACAGCCAAATAGCAAAAAGATAACTAAATAGGACATTGTAAGTGGCAGGAGGAGCTTAATATTTTGGAGGCGGATTTTTTCCTCTTGGCTCTACAGAAGAGATTTGTGCAGAAATGCCTTTAACCAGCTGATTTCTTATCACAAAGCTGTTTTGTTTTTTTTCTCATTGGTTCCATCTGGAATTTTCTTTCCAGTAAAACCTGTGAAATGTTTCATTCAAGAGAGGGTGGGAAGCAGAAAAGATAAATTACTGTTCAACTATAAATTATAGCTAGTCTTCTCTCATAGTTTTATATAGTATCTATATTCTTACGGTGTCTTGAACTGAGAGGTTGTGTTGTTTTTTTTTAATAAAACAAAACTTACAGGTTTATTATCAGCACTAGAAAAGATACTTTTTATGACAGCAGAGGACCTTTATGATCATCTAGCTGGTCTTTGTAACACAAGGTCTGGTATTTTATTTGAAAATTTGTGCATTGAATTTGGAACTTTGTGATCGAGTGAGAACATATCTCTTAAAAAAAATCTAATCTTAAAGATTTAAGGTTATAGATTATCAACTGCCCCATTAGTTGGTTGTTTCAGTGGTTAGTTTCCTAACCACCTGCCACATCCTAGCCAGGTTTCTTTTTAAAATTATCATTTGCTAACTGGTTTTAATTTGCCTAGTTCTTGCTTCATTTGCTGTTGTAGTTCATTATCCTTTTTTCTTCCAGATCAAAAAAACTACCATCAGAACTCTTCTCTCCCTGTGTGTACTTATAAAATGTCATCAAGTCTACCTTGTAATTTCTCTTTGAAAAGCTAAATAAATTACGCTTACTTAATTAATGTAAGGCTGGCTCTCAAGGCTGTGAAACACTCTATTGCTGGGTTGTGAATGATGTCCATGCTTATAACATAATATTAATTGGAGAGTATTTTTCAAAACTGGACTCAGTGCTGTATGCTGTAGAAGATATAACACCTCATTCATTACTTTGCTGTAGTTTTCTAAAGGTTTAAAATACCGCCACTGTCTTTTTTGGATATCACATTATAAAATGGACATCATCTCGGGCCCAAGACTCATTTGCTTTGCCCATATTATTAGCACTTGAAACTTGCTGAGAGAAAGGCATGACTTCAGTAAAGTACCTCTGAGTCTAGCCAATCCTTACACAGCTGCGATCGGTGAGACGTCCAGCAGTACAGTGAAGATTTTAAAAAAGGGACAAGTTACGGCCTTGTACTTATACAAGGAGTATGTGTATGTGGTCCTTGGCCACTTCAGTGTGAAGTAAAAATGGATTAAACAACCACTGATGAAATCCTGGTTCTGACTCTGAGTCTGTTGACTCGAAGAGTCTGATGCCTCTCCTTGGACATCAGTCAAGCTTTTCAGGTAGACCAGACATACTATGCACATCTAACATTTCAAAGAAGCAAAAGCATCCATAACTACTCTGGAGTTGCATTTTCCTGTATATTATACTTTCAGAAACTAGTATGTTTAGAAAGTATCCAACTCATAATGGAATTGCTTGGGCTGTTATTGGGAAATGACTCTATAGACTGAGTCTTTTTCCCTTTAATCTGGACATAGCCACTCACAGACTCACAGTAATCCCTTTCGGTCTGGAGCCCAAAAGCTGGTATCTTTTTATTAAAAAAAAATCTTCATTATAAGCAGTGTTAATGCTGAATAATGACAAGAAATGTGCAAAGGTTGAGTAGGTAGGGCTGTATAGCTGGGAGAGACACAGTGACCCACAGATGAGATAAAAGAGAGAAGAGCATCTTTGATTTTACAAAGCTTTTAATCAGTTGTGTTTCATAGTACATCTCACATGATTCGATCTAATTAGCCACATTCTGAAATGATCCTTTAAAAGATCCTGAAATTTCAGGAAGGTTTTTCTATTTGTGTCTATACCTACTGTGCAGTAATATGAACAATAAAGGAGTGACTTCAGTTTGAAAAAAAATAATTGTTCCTATGCTCTGCAGTGCCATCTACAGTACTTCGGTCAAGACGGAACCACTTAACAGGAAATAGTGCACGTTGTTCTATAAAGGAAGAGTAAAGTGGAAAGTGTGAATATATCAATATTAAACAAACATGAGAGAACTGACCTACAAATTAGCAAGAGACACACTAGATTATCACTTTATTTCCAAAGGCTTTTCACCTATGATTTAAATATGATATTTTATCAGAAAGGGTTTGAATTGTTTAATAACATCTGAACATAATCAGCAAAGTTAAACTCCCATGATATTCAAAAAAGTGAAATGATGCCATTTTATAGGAATATGACATCATCATGAAAATTACAAATGTACTTGTTACTGCTTTTAAAATAAATCTATTCAGGTTGTCTTTCTTTGCCTCCTGCCTTCAGTCCTTACCATACCTGTGTTACTTTTTCACACTTTTCTCCATGTCTATGAGAACTAGAAATGTAAAATAATACATAGAAATAAGTTTTGTCACATGTTTCTATGAGCCTTAAAAAGATAAAGTCTCTTAAAAGATTAATATTAAAATTTTGAGAATTGGCAGCACTATTCTAAATGTTGAGAAAAGATAACTGTTTAGGTTATAAACTAAGATTTCATTCTATTTTGACTGAAACAGTGTGGTACCTGACCTCATATGAACTCCATTTTTTCATATGGTCTGGGAGTAATTTTTCATTTAGAAGCAAGCTTATTTTTATGATTTGGTAACTATAGATGTTGTGGTCAGAACACTAATTCTTTTTTTTTTTTTTAAGTCCTGATCTTTAAACACTATACAAACAGTGCTCCATACAATGTATATACAGATGAAAAATTTTTATTAATTAAAGTAGGTTTAATTAGTTCTCTAAAAATTTATTACTGAACAAAGTAAACAGTGGTGAACATTATTAATTAGAAGCTGGTTTTAATCATTACAACTAAGGTAATGTTTTCTTGACCACTGAGCTTAGAAGTAACTTTGAAATTTTTTTTTTTAAATTCTTTAAACAGTAATATATAAATAAAAGCATTATATATTCATTTATCTGCTTACTACTGTGGAAAAGTTTCACAGGAACATGTATGCAAGAACTTGTTTTCCAAGTAATTACTCAAAAAGTAAAATAGTTGCCTATGACACATGAGGACATGCTTTTCCTGGGTTTTGTTGTTTACTGCCCTCTAAATGTTGCAGAACACCAAATTTTTGTACGGTTTGAGTGGGAAGAATTTTTCCTGTCTCTTGCTTAAATACTACCAAAAATACTGAGAACACTGGGTCCCAGTGCAAGGTCAGAGCAATTATAATGTTCTTCAATGATGACAAATGAGAACTCAAAGTTGGAGCTTATCACTATTGTGCAACTTCAGTGTAACATAAAATGAATTTTTCCTATGTTACATACCTCAGCAGCTAACTCTAACAATTGACCTTAATCATAAAATTCCTGGAGATCTTGTTATCTCAGCAAGTTATCTGGATACCAAAGTCAGCGTCAAAACTAATTCACTTCAAAAAATGTATAATCTGCCTGTAAATCATTAAAGGGAGCTGTTAGTTTCTGGTATTCCTCATGAGCAGATGGGATATACTGACGGGTATAAGTCCACTCTCATGATGTGTGAGGGCCTACATGCAGGACTGTCTGTAGGGGAGACTTCAAACAGAGGTCCTTTGACCACAGTTACTAGATATCATCCCTTAGGAGAGAGGCCAAGGCACAGATCTGCAAGGGACTGTGGTGAAGGGTTAACTCCAGACTGACTGGGCAACTCTTGCTGTTTTTTACGGTAAACCACAAATAATGATAATAAATGATAATAATACCTGTAATATACATATATATATATATATAAATAAATGTCCTGTTCAATTGGAATAAAGTGTTCAGACACAAATATTGGTAATTATTTTAAACTATGTATCAGCAATTCCCTGTCACCTTCCTTTAATTGTATGTATTAGCAATCCCCTGCCACCTTCTTTTAATTGTCCTATCTGGAGTTTATAATGCAATGAATTAAAAGCGATTCTAATAAACTTAAAGTATAGTTCAACTTTTTAAAATTGTATGTGAGTCTTGGAAAAAAACAGTTACATTTTTTTGTTTTCTTCTTGTATTTTAGCTGTCTCTTGCATTGGACCTAAAATTGCGAGAGAGGCACTTCTCTTTGCATGGTCTCTCTGAGCCAGCCAAAACCACATAATGATGGAAACCTCACAAGAAAGCCTATTCTTGCAAAAAAAGAAAAAAAATTGCCTGGTTGTCTGCAATGTTTTTCCTTAGCCTGTTATTTCAGGGAAGGGGTGGGAACAGGGATGTTGTTCTTTGGGTAATGTGTGGGTAGTGATTAGTATTGCAAAAGCTTACAGCTGGACTGCTTAGCTGACAGAAACAGCAAGCAGACAACTGCAAGACAACAAAAAGGCAGGGGACCAACCCAAAACCTCTCATTCTCTTTTTTGAAGAGTCAGGAACAATAGCCAGTTAGGCTGTCAGTGAGCATACAGTCTGGGAAAAATGCTACATATCCACATCTTAAATGCTGGGATGTGCACAGCCTCTAGCTACATAGGGATGAGGAGCAGTCAGCACAGCTATGACTCTGCCACATGACACAAATAATAATATTCAGGAGACCTGAACTGTTCTGGTCTCAATGTGTGAGTTACGTTCAAGAGCAGCATGACCTCTGTTTAGAAATCAAAAAATGGTCCATAAAAAGTTATCAAACTCTTTGTTGGAATATCTTTTTTCAAATTTGCATGTGTATGAAAGTTGCTGTTCTTTTTCATAAGTCACTGCTCATCATCTTCTTAGTTCCTTCATGTATCTAGCTGTCCATTTGCAGTTGGCTCAGAAAATACTAGTTTTTAGAAAAATGTACTGAAATGACAGCTTTGTTCAAATGAGTAGACCTGTAAAAGAAACTTAGACCTTTATTCAGGAACACACTTTTAACCAGATGAAAGCTTCTCTAAGTACGGCTGGACTTATGTACAGTTCTGCTGTGCCTTTAGAAATGGAGACTGGAAGTGCTGTCGGGACAGCGTTTGGAAGCTAGACCATGAGAATAAATGTCAAAAAAACCAGCTAGGCATGCAACAGCAAGCATAATTCCATCAAAACACTTCAATAAAGATTAGGCAGGCCCTCTGTAATTAGGGAATATTTAGGGAATTTGGGGTAACAAAACATGACCATGTGGGTAGGAAGATTTTGCTGCTTTGGTTAGTGCTGTCTGCATTATCTCCTGACTAGAGGGATTGAATGCTAGCCTCCATTGCTGTCGCAGCTAGGAAACAGGTAGGCCTTGAACCCTTCAAGGACTCCATCTTGTCAAGTGAGAAACCTGTCAGATTCTGATCAAGGAACTCTGGCTTTTATGTTATATTCCAGCTCTACCCATTTTGACCTTTTCAATAGCCTATCTCAGTTTACTGGCTTTCAGTGTCTGGTACTGTACAATTGGTTAGTTTGTCCTGTGTTTGAAACGCTTCATTCTCTTTCTTCTCGTATTCCTTTTCTTTTAATCTACCCCTGTTACCTCTTGGAGAAAAAAAACCCAAACAAACCCAAACCACCTCTTGGATTGTGATTCCTCACTCTTCAAGTCATGCTATATCCTTAAAGAATCCACTAAGGATCTAGAGCTGGCAGCACTAAGCACAGAGAAACCAAGAGTGCAAGCTAGTCTCAGAAGCAGTTGAATAAGTTTTACCTGCACAAAAGACAAGTGTTATCCCTGGAGGTGGATAGTTATGTGTTTTCTAGAACTGAGAAGAGGGGAAAGAGGAAATAAGAGGCAGGTGAAAGGACCAGAAAGGGCTGATTTAAATAGGCATGCAAATATTTCTTACTAAACTTCTTAATTCCCCAAGATATGTGTGTCCCCTGTAAGAAATCTGTTTCTGCTGAGGCTGTTGGCAGGGAAATAAATAAAAATTCAAATTATTGAACTAGCCTTGAGCAAGTTGGACTGAGTTGGAGGAGAAAATTTCATCCCCTTTTTTCAGATATGAATAAGTTTAAGCTGGCAAAACTGGAACAAAGGAATTTCAAACAATAAATTACCAGTCACAAGCGTAATAACATAGAATCATAGAAAAAAAATATGGCTGGAAGAGACTTCAGGATATTGGACTTATCTGGTCCAATCTCCTGCCTTAAGGCAGGATCAGGAATACATATGTCATTCTTGACAGAAGTTTGGATAACATCCTGAAAAAGGTCTCCAGTGAAGCTCAGTGCCTCCCCAGGGAACCTGTCCCAAAACCCCACAATCCTTGCTGTTGCAAGGTTTTAGTCCTACCTATAACATATTGCTTTCTTTAGCACCTTAGTTTAAGACTTTGAATTATTTAAATAGCATGATCATAGCAATACACTTGAGGCAATGTTAATACAGGTGATTTGGAAAAGAATGTGATGCTGGACCATTGAACAATGGGACAGATTTTTGCATAAATTAAATTATAATTCTTCATTAAAAAATTTTATAATAATTCATCATTAATTGCCATAAGTTGTACATCATTACAATGGTTTGTGTTGGTTGGAAAATGTAAATACAGGGTGTGGGAGAGATTCTGCATACCATCTGTGAGGTCAATTCTGGGTTGGTGCAGGAAGTGAATCCTGACTGTAGGATGCAACAGTTACTAATAGTAGCTGAAAAACTAATGTACAAGAATCTTGCTTCAAAATATACAAAAATGGTATTAGTGTTGAATTAATGATTCAGAAATTCATACAAAGCCTACCAATCTGTTTAGAAGAATAACCTTGCAGTTCACCTTTAAATACATTGTTACTTTTTTCATTATATTCACTATAGTGTTAGATAAAAATGTAATCAGTACTATTATAACAAGAAATTTATTTTCTAAAAATCTCAGATTTGTGTTTTAACTCTTTAAGTAAATATACACCTATATAATATTTCTAAAGTACTAATCAGAAATTTTAAGTCATTTTGACAGTCAACACAGGAATGACATTTTGCAAAAGTTTGCCCATAGTACACCACAGCAGGAAATGTTAGCTTACTCTCTTGCTCTGCTAGACTGGAAGTTTAAATAAAGAACTGATAAAGATATAATTAAAATCTGGCAAGTTAAGTACATCTCATGAATTATTAAAATCTCGCTTCTTCATATCTTGCTGTTATTATTCTGCTATACTCCTCCAGCTCTTGCAATTACTCTTCACAGGGCCAGACTGACACCTAAAGGGGCCATCTGCAAAACTCAGATAAGGGCCATGGCTCACTTGAGCAGCCGTAGGGTGGGTGGGAGAGGGGAAGGCTGGAGCCTTGGGGATCTAGGAATGTCTTGGCACTCCAGGGTGCCTCCTGGTAATATGTGGGAGAGCAGATGGATTTCCTTATTTGGTTTTAATATATGGACCTATATCTCAATTGAAGTGAGCAGAATGAAACCTTCCAGAGAAACAGTTGATGCCAATGTTGAAACATGATCCTCTGCAATAAATGCCTCAGTCCCGGACTGTCTAAAGTCCCGGACTTTTACCCATTTGTAGAAGTGCCTTGTTTGCTTTTAGGGATGAGTCAAAGGCTGTCTTCTGTGGAAATTTCTTTATTCTAGCACAGAGACCTATGGAAACTGAAAATAGCTCCGCAACCAGCAGGAGAGATGTGCAGTTTTGTCTGTGTAACTGCCGGTTTAGTCAGTACATGAAGTGACTCCTTTGTAAATAAAATACATTATTTGCCGATTGCCCCACTTTTCCGTGTGCTTGAACCATGTGCAGATGCACTGACCATAGCTGATACGAGGAGGCAGCAGCAGAGGATTGCAAAGACTTCTCGGAAAGTTTTAGTTTTGATACTATTAAACCACTAACATTTTGATTGAGATTGTGGTGTCAGGGCAACATGTGGGCCTGTGACTGTCGGCGGGGTCCGGGAGCACTGGGGTCTCTCTTTGGGGGTGGCAGGGAAGGGGCTGGTAGCCTGTCCCATCCTACCATCCCAGCCAGGAGCAAGGCAGCTGGAGGGCAGCTGGGGCAGCCCTGTCTCCGGGCTTTGGGCACTTCCCTGGGGATGGGGACAGACTGAGGCTAGGCCGGGATGTGGGCCTGCGGGTGGGCCCAGCTCAGAGGAGTCCATGGCCAGGCAGGGCAGGGCTGTGGGGAGCTGGAGACTGGCCTTGCTGCAGCATCACTAGAGCAGGGACTGATGGTTCCGGGGGGCTGACATGGGGTCCTGGGCCATGGGCAGGGTGGGGGGAGCCCCAGGGGGGCTAAGCAGAGGCAGTCAGGGCTTGTGGTGTCCTTGGGGCCCTGGCAGTAAGTTCTAGTTATTTCAAATCTCACACTGGAAGAAGACTTGCCCTATTGTCAGTTTTGTAAACCTTCCTTAGTTTGGTTGTATTTTAATGTAAACAAGAAAATGCTCTTTTGAACATTTTTACATTGCAATGTAAAAACAGTGCATAAAATCAAGAAATCAAGTGTTTTTCAGCTTCATGTGTCACTTGGATTTCCTCAGAGCACACGTCTCTCTCTGGGGAAGCTCTGGCTTAAACATAATATTAGTCAGTAATCCTAGCAATGCATGTGCTGAATTTTAAGTGTGTTAAGTAGCCTCAATGAGTTCAATAAGGCTAGTGGCTTGGTAAACGTGCACTAAAAATCAAAGTACTCATGGAGCTAAAGTCTGATGTTGAACTTCAGGAAAGTGTTCACTCCATGGAGGGAGAATTGCCCCTTAATGCTAAGACCCTGCCTTGTGTTAGTCATCTACAGGAGACCATGGTGGGACTATGACTCCTTTCCTTCACAGGGGTTCAGCTTCGCTTTAGTAAGAGGAAGCATTTACACCTAGCAGGTGTGGGTACTTTCTTCCCTTCACCTCCCTCTATCATGAATGCAAGGAGGGTTTGGGTGAAGGAGTGGTAATTCAGAGTTTCTTTTAAGTTTTGAATTGCTCTCTGGTAAAGCTTTTATTGCCTTCTTACTTCTTAAATTAGAATGTAAAGTTAGGACCTTAACTTGCGAGAAGGAGTAACCATCCCCTACCTACTCGCAGAGATTGGGTCTGAGAGAAGGGAGTTTCACCAGCAGGTTGTTTGGAGAGAGCAGAAGGGCTGTTACATTTATCTGCAGCAAATTGCTTTCCTGTCTTGGGAGCAAAGGAGAGCTGGGAGCAAAGCTGTGCTTTGAGTGGCTCCAGGCTATATCTTGCTAGCAATGTCTTCTGTTTCCTTTGAGAGAAGTGCTGGTGAGAGATGGTTGGTGTTTACTTCATAATTCATGAAGTTTTTGTACTGAGAATAATGACAATCTTTGTGCTATATTACAGACTTCTTTTTTTTTTTAAAAGAGCTTATTTGTGTGATTGGACTAAAACTTATTTATTTTGCCTGTGTAAACTGTATCCCTGCTAGGATGTTATTACTGGTTTAGTTGTGTAGCCAAAACTTTTAAACATTGCCTAATCTAAGACATGAATCTTTTGCTGTGGTATATTTTGCTGGTTTGTTACAATTCTTGCTTGTAGCTCTTCCCAAAAGGTTTGAGACAGCCCTTTAGGTTGAATAATTTCTGTGACAGAATTAGTAATGGGAGAGATACATGGAATATATTTGAGTGCACATGGATGTTTCTGCATGCAAACAGCTGATGAAGCAGGAATATTTAGTGGTGTGAAGTATCATGGGGAAGAGAAGCCAGACTAAAAATTTAAGCCCTAAATAATCCACTCTATTCAGTCATGGCTGATGGCTCGAGCTCTTCCACGATTACATAAGAAAAATAATGCTTTTACAAGGCGAAACAAACACTGTGAAGAACAATAAGCAATACAAAATATTAATAAGGAAGTACAGCAAACAGAATCACGAGTCTGGGCCCTGGATATTTTTAACTGTATGGAGCTGAACTTTGAGTTACGTAAAACATTCCAGCAGATATATGCATTCATTCCCTTAATTTATTCTGACATTGTACATACAAAGTATTTGTTCAGTGTCTTATTTTACAATTTCCTGAAACTGACAATGCTACTGCCTTAAGTTTTCTTTGATGTCTCTTTAGAACAACTTCTAAATTATTTAAAATACCAAACATCTGGGCTTTATAAACCAAAACCATCCAGCAAACCTCTGTGTGCGCAGCTCTCGATAACCTTTGACCGATATCTTATCATCTGGGTTTTTTTCAAGCCATAGTTCAAGAAAAAGGGAAGCCACTCTCTGGCTTAGATTGAATACCCAGAGTTTAAACAGAAGTACTCTTCATATTAAGTCTTTCTGAAACAATGCATCAGCTATGCTGAAACCTTCCATGTCATCATGTATATACTACCACTGAAGTTTAAATTTAACTTGTTCAAACTGAAGTTTAAATTTAACTTGCTCAAACTTTCACCAGTTCCGGTTTCCAATTTTCTGTTCCCCCTAAAGGTACTTTTCAAATTCCACATAGCCTTTCTGGGTCTGACGCAAAGCGCTGGAAGGGCAAGTAAAATGAATCACCAGGTCTAAGCAGAGGCTTTTCAGTTACAGCAGTCACCTTGAACACACGAGGTCCAATTTTAATTTTTCACTCTGCCTAAAAGAACTTAAATCTTCACTTACCTTCTCGGGGAGTATCCAAGATACAGGGCTTTTTCAGGGTAGCTCTTTACATTTCCTCTAGTGAGCCTATTTCACTTGGCATGAAATTTTGAAATACTTACTGAAGTGGGGACCAGAGTATAGGCTTCACTCTCCCAGATACACGTCTCTTCCTTTTTTTCACTTCTCTCTGGCTTAATGAATATTTAATATTGTCTGTGTAGTGAGATAGTTTCAATAACAACAAGCAAGAGAACACTGTGTGAGACTATCCTATGATCAGAGCACTCACCTGGAAGTAAGAGCGGTGGGTGTAGGTCCTCTGTGTCATCCTCACTCCTAGCAGACCAGTAGAGATGACTTGCCTGGGGAAGCAGAAATTAGCCATAGTAACAGAGTCTCCTCTTACTGCAGCAGTTTACAAGGTGGGGATGATTTAAAGTTATCTTAACTGCCAAACTCCAGAAGCTTTTTTTCAGACAACCACAAGCAGAGACTTACGTCCCCTTCCAGCCCACGGTAAGGTATTTCTCTTCTAGGGAGTGGGAGACTTGGGTCTTTTTATTTGGCATTTCATACTAACTGGTTTAAGCGTCTTGCCCATTAACAATCTGGCTTTTATGGATCCCTGTCTTAAGATTTAGCTTTGTGCATGCATAAAGAACTGTGTTTAACTTGACTTATTGGGATGTCTCCCTTGAAACAGCAGGACATAAGAAACTGCGATGCTATATCACATTATTTTAAAATCTTTTGTGGCTGCAGTGCTCATACCTTTCATTCATATTTGCTCAGCCTGGGATGGACTCCAGCAGCTCAACACTCTAGCATAATTTGGCTGACAAAAATAAATTGCAGGAGCTGTGTTCCAAGGGACGCCTCCTGCCCGGAAAGCCATTGCCACAGTTACATGACAGCTGCACTGCTGTATCCTTTACAATTTCTGAGACAGCAGTCTCCAGGGAGAGCCGTCTCACCATTACACACCTCAGGGGAATATCCTGTCAGTCTGCTATTCCCAGAGCAGACCCAAGTGTCCTTCTCTATGTATACCAACCACGTACAGCCCCACAGCTTTCTGTGCACCTGCGCTTCGCTTTCAGGGACCTGAGAGGCTGTCCATCAGTACTTTCATTTAGCAGTTTGAATGAGGCATTTCAATTGGTGATGGGAGATGTGGAAAGAATTTTTAAAACCTCCCATACGTGCACATTTAATCTCTCATAAACTCATATTTCACTGCAAGCAAATGTGGGACCTCTCTGAGTTGTGCATGGAGGGCAAATGTGAGCTTGTTCTGCCCATGCTGATTTTTCTGGGACATGTCCATGTGGCCACATTAGCATAGTGCTGATCCTGAGCTAACATATCTTGCCTCTGAGAAGGGTTTTTACCTTTAATCCAGCAGTATCTTGACTGCAGCTACATGACTTTCACGTGATTTAGGGAACAGTTGGCATAGGCCCACAAAATGTACTTGCACTTTTAGGTAGGTTTCCTTCCTATCTGATATAAAACAACTTATATTCTCCTAGTCAGCCATGAGCTGCCCTGGACTCTTTGCCTGTCTCTTTTTGTGCGATCTGCCCTCTTTAAACTGCCTTTGATCCTCCCCATGGGAGCTAGTTAGAACCATTAGGGTTCCTTGCTGTAGCAAGTGTTTCTTAATGATGATAAAATGTGTAAACCCTTAGGCAATTATTCAGGTTTCCTCTTAATTTCTCTAGCTGAATGAGAGCACTGAAACTGGCTGATCCCAGAAGTAAATGGCATTTTGGGATAAAGATTAAATGCATAATTAATACAGAAATTTATGGTTATAGTTTGTTACACATAAAGAAGCAGTGGTTGTGTTATACAGTGTTCCATTTATACGTATTGCTAGTAAGTGTCAGGTATATCACCTTGCTCATGAGCAGAAATAAGTGACTGTTTTACACTGACATCAATGCATGTGGACCCAATTGTCTTGGATTCTCTGCAGGCACATTTTTGAAAATCCAAGTATGCTGTGTTAACCAAAACATTCTTAGTCGCATGCTCATTAGTTCCTCCAAATAACCCTTACAGCTGTGTAAGGATTTCCCCCCTCCATTATATATGGTAGTAATTCCTCTCTGTTTTATCAGATTTGTCCATGTTTTTACTAATATTATTGCTTTTTATTACAGCATGAATCAATTTGCCCAGTACTGAAGATGGATATATCGATCAATACCCTCCACCATGTCCCCACTAGAATGCATATGTATACAGGATTATTATTCATACTGTGGGAGACTTGATGAATATAGAACAGAAATAATACTTTTGACAATTTAGGTAGTGACCATGTGGTATTTACCCATTTTTTTATTATTACTCTTGATTTTATTGGTTTGATTTAAAGCCCCTCCTCTTTACACTTCAGCTTGAAACATACCTTCATATTTGTCTCCTTTTTTTTTTTTTTTTAATTCCTGTGTGATACAACTTTTTTTGAGCTCTCTCGTTACACTTCAGTCATATGCTAGCCCTTAAATTCTTTGAGGCATCTCTGGATCTGATAGGTCCTTTTGGGTCATTTTAAAAATCATTTTCTGATCTTGGAGTATGAACTTAAGTACACCAAATCCATGAGGTAAAATTGTAAATTTTTTCTTGGAAGTGAGAACATCCAAAAACATCTGAAGAGTTCTAATATCTCATTCATTTTTAATATAGTAATAAAAAGATTAAGCAACAATAAGGTTGTTCTTTATAGAGCGAATTGTTGTAGCTGCATGCACTGGAATCAAGAAATAATACTTTGTCATGGAACATCACAAACTACCTGCATTTTATTCTGCCCTTGGATGAACAATCATATATGCAACATCCAGTACAGACTCCAGGCTCTTACTGGGCTTCTCTTTGATTTCTGTTTTATTTGTAAGTCATATGGCTTTGTTCCCTCTCTGTTTTCCTTATTAATATATTTTAAAATATTTTTCTCAACTTTAGAGGATTGAGAATTCCATAGATTTCCTAATTGCAAAAGCTGAGAGTTCTAATATGTCTGATTTTTTTTTTTAAACTACTGGAAGGAGTTTGGCTCCTAAATGTTGAAATGTAAAGGGGATTGGATAGGGTATTCTATAAAATCCTAGCCTATATGCAGTGTTTTCCTATGCAGGCTGCATTAATTGCTGTGACAGGCTTTAAACCAATTTTATTTCCTTTTAATAATTACCTAGAAAAAGCAATTGGTTTCCCTAAAAGATTTGAAAGTACTTCCCAGTAGCACTTTTTTAGCCAGTAAGAGACATAACAAAATATGATATAACCTTGATGCACTTTGATGGGTCATTAGTATGTCCTGAAAATACTGCATTGGGATTTTTGACATGATACATTATGACATAAAGATATTATTATGGAGATTCTCTGCATGATATATTGTAATAATTCCCAAAGCCATTGCAATATATTTGGCAGTCCAGAGCATTATGAAGCTTCTGTTAAACAGCATCAAGTCACAAGCCTGAATTTGGGTATCTTTCTTAGTATTTGTCAAACATATACCACTTTCGATGTAGACTTACAATGCATACTAAACACATACAGTGACACATGATATACATCCACTCATACCATTTATTTCAATCAGTCTAATCATGGAGTAAGAAGCTTTTAATTCTAAGGTAGGAGGGAGAGTCATGCTCTGAAATAAACCAACCTGAGAAGATATTCTGAAGATTAAATGGCCAGAAATTGCCTGTCTCAGTCCCATGAAATTGTACTTTATTCTGAATGACTCAACCACTGACTTTACCATTAGGTGAGAAAAGAAAGACAGAATGAGAATTATAACAAGTTTATGAACTGCATCTTTTGACAGCTTGAAGGCTACGTTGTTTTAAAAAGAAAAATATTTTATTGTAGACTGCACAGTTAATAAGTCAGGAGGGCAGTGTTTGTTCAATGAAGGTAGTTCAGGAAGTTGATTCAACTGGAAACTAACTCCAGAAAAAAAAAAAAGTTAGTTTTGGGCCAGATCTGTTCACTGAACCATATGAGTGCCATTACAGGCATGAGGGAGAGAACTGATGTAAAGCAATCTTGACTTAGAGTGAACTAAGCTCTTGTAGATCCAAATCCTAAAAGTATCTCTTTGCACAGTCTGAAATGCTGAGATTGTTTGTATGAACTCAGGACCCTCCAGCTATGATAATTCAGCCTTTGGATCATAACTGAGCCACACTCTTCTCTGGATGCAGACAGATGAAACACTCTAATTCTTGCAGCGGACTGATTAGACCACTGGCTACACTGTTCTCTCCTCTCTCACTATTTGTCTGGTCTTGCCTTTATAGCTATAGGTAAACTTTGGGGGAACGTTCGCCTTAATTAAGTGAAGTGCATTTTTTCCATAACAGAAGAGATTCAATTGAAAACATCAATCCAGAGATTAGTTTGCAAAATTGAATAAAAATGAATGACTCAATTGTTTTACAGTCTATGGAATCTATATACTGTTCTTGTTACGAACAGATAACACAAGCTCAATCTCAGGTAAAAAGAATGTGGCTTATGTGCTATTAGTTTTAAATCTAGTTAGCTGGAAATTCATATGTTTTCAATGTTCTCTAGAATGTGCAAACATAATAAGTACAATTCGTTCAGGTGTTCATGCAGAAGTGATGGTTGCTGTAATACCTTTGCAAAGTATACAAAGTGCTTAAGGTAAATGCAAAGCCTTCTTCCATTCCACTCAGGAGCTAAAGCTGAAAAAGATATTTAACTCATTAGCCTCAGTTATGAAAAATTAGTTTAAAAAATCACCCTGAAATATACAGGCAGTTTGCTCAGGAAGCTGGCACCTGGGTGTGATAGGTATATAAAAATGCTACCTTGCAAAAGAGCAAGTTAGACATTAAGCAGATTAGTATTCAAAGTGAAGTGATTTAGCTGAGCTCTTTAATACTTGCTCCAATAGTGGATAAAAGTTAGCCTAGTGTGTCCCTGCTAGTTCACTTTATAATATCTGAGCCCATAATTTGTGAAAGAATCTCTCAATGCATTTAAATTTGCTATATTGATCTAAGCACTGTCTGTTTACAAATTGGATCCCTGAATTGGGAGACAGATCTTTTATATGTTAGTATTAAAAAAAAAAGTGTTTCTATTTGTTTTTAAACTAAATGCATCAGCTCAAGCTAAATACAAATTAAATTCCAAACAAGGCTTTAGTTTTAGTGGGCTGGTTCTCATTCTGGTTTTACGCTGGAGTCATTCCTTTGATTTATTCCAATGTGAGATCAGTATGGGGACTGTTTTCTGCAGTGTGGTGCTGCTTTACCCTTTTAATATTCATGACAAGTGAAAGCTGGAGTGTAATTTACCTGAGTGAATTATTGCTTTATAACAAACAAACATGCTGAAATGACTTAAAGAGATTTTGAACCAGCATTTCTGTGGGTAGGGGGTCCTCTTTAATTTTGAAAACCAAAGTCTGTGGGACCTATTAAAAATGAATTACCACTTCATTTTCACTACTGGAATATTAATGTATGTGCACACATTTCCTTTTTTGCTTTGGAAGCATAAAGAAAAATATCACATTACAGGGAAATAATTATGTTTACCATCTATGTACAGTTAAGGCAAACAGGTTTAACTTGTGAATAAAAGGGATTTAGAAGCACGGGCTCTTAAGAAAAGGGACGAGACAAGACTAAGAACATATGAAAAAAGGACTTGAAAATAAAGACAAATGAATATGTTGAATTTGTATGTTGGGGAAATAGAGGCCTTAGGATGGGGTGTAAATTGTTTGGATCTTCCAAAAACATTATTTCAATACCTGTGGCTTCTGTGTTCTAGGAGGTCTTGGAGAGGATGCAGGTCAGGATAGTCAGCTAGAAGGAACGGACAGTAATCAAAATGATAGAAATAATTAGATAAAAGGTCTGATAGAAGTTAGTAAAGAAAGAAAATGTCAGATTTTTGAAACACGGCATGTAAGTATCAGATACCAGTAGCCTCTTCATCCTTCCGTATGAGCTTAGATCACAGGAAAAGATAGGGTTTATACAAAGAATGAGAAAGAAGAAAAAGTTTGAAAGTTTTCATGTGATTCCTCTTTCACCTTTGGTGTATGTCTGAATAGCTATATTGAAATTAGGAGAGTTATATGACTTTAACTCCAAGTAGACTTAGATATAAACAATTAAATTTTTCCTTATACGTTTGGGGCCTCAAGGGAAACATTGAGAAGACATGTCATAGGCAGGCTGATGTCCAAGAAGGAGAAAAAGTAGGTAGCCAAAGTTATTGGGGAAAGGTCAGGCCAGCAAGAAGGAGGATCTTAAGAAAGAGTGTTCAAGACTAGAAAGCTATTTAACTTTAAAAAGAAGTTATTTCTGCCCTAGATGGGCAGAAAAAGCAGTGTTGTGACAGTCAATTTTGATAGGATTTAAGAAGTTCCAGAATTATTTTTCTTCCTCCCGATGGGAATGTCTCAGCCATACAAACTAGACATCTAGCACAGTTCTTAAGTATACCAAATTACACTAAATAGTTATGACACACGTGCCCATGTGTCTAAAATGCATAAAGTGCTGTTTGTCTTTCTTTCTAGCTGTAACTTATAGCTGGATTTCTTCCTGTTCACTAAAAGAAACAAAAAAATATTATGATATGAAGATAATTTGCTTTCTTTCAGTTTTACCTTGCACTGTGTGGTTTAGCTGCCTCAGAGTACCTGCCTTCCCACTGTAATTTCTTCTGGAGTCAGCTGGGGCTTCTTCCCAAGCCTCATATGCTTTGCAGAGTATAGCACCTTGTCTGACAGTTCAACTTCAGGTTTCTCACTGGTGTTGAGGAAATGTAGCTTGAACCAATTGTATACCTGCTGTGATGTATGCCTTGGACTATGCTGGAAAGCTGTGGGAGATGGGAATGAAATAAATCCTTTACTTATTTTTTTCTCCTCTTCATTCAAAAGCAGACATTGGGCAATTTGTCTTAACACTTCTTACTGCTCTATGCAAACATTCAGGATATGTCACAATATACTTAATTCATTCACACGACAAGAAGTCTTGTGACGTTGATTAGTATGTTCCCTTTACTGGTGATGTGTCTTAGCAATATTCAGCTAACACTTCAGTATTCCTTTTTCAGCAGTTCGCAGCATACAGAAGGCATTATTATGTGGTAAAGATGTATGTAGACATTGTCTGAACTTTTGGCAGAGGAAATGGATGGAGTCTTTTTTTTTTTCCTCTTTAACAGAGGTCCTGAAGCTAATCAGGCTGAACTGAAGCTACAAGGAAAGAATTTATTGAGAGGAAAATTGTCAGGACAAAAAGGATGATTTAAATAAGAAGTATGCACAATAATTAGATGTACGGATGCCTGCCTGCAGACTAGTTAATCACAAGATGTGTGGTTTCATGAGGAAAAAATATCTTCCCTTTATTTCTCATACTGTCCTAACCTCCTAATGTCACCCAAAAGCCATCTGTACAGTTGTTTTATGAGTAATGTCATATGAGTGTGACAAAAGCCTAATAAGCCTTTGTGGACTCAGATGCTTTGTCCTCAGTAAAATACACAATCAGCTTTTATGAGCCTTGTTTATAGGCTAACAGGTAGAACATTTTTTTCTAACAATCAGAAGGTCAGCAGTATAAATCAAACAGATGTTATTATGTGTTTTCCACTATAAAACATAAACATTTTAAAGTATGATTTGGATATAAGAAATTAAAGAGTAAACACTGATTTTAAGAATTGTTTTGAGGACGTAGTAGGCAGTATACCATGCACAGTTTTGGGGTTTTTTTGAACAGTTATTGGGTACAAGAAGTAGTCCCAGTTGTTGCATCTAAACAACAGTGAAAAGAAAACAGTGACATAAATGAAAAGCAAATAATACAAGCATTTTTGCTAAAAGTTATTCAAGGCAATATGAAGAGTTCAAAGCTGGCACTTTTACTTTAGTAAAAGAACCTTTAACTAACAGTGCTAACATAATAATAACGCTTCCAAGCCTTGAGTATCATATGCTCCATTTGTCAGTTTCTGTGCTAAAGCAATAGATATGCTGGTAACCAAGAAAATATTGACACAGATATCTAACAACTCAACCATTTTAGCATTTTGCATTCATGGAAGTTGACAATCTGATAGTAAAAGCAGCAAGCTAGTAAGACAAATCTAAAAAAAAAAGAGTAAAATTCAAAGCTACTTTTCAGAAATATTACCCTACAGAAGGGTGCAACCAGTATTTCCTTTCTTTGTACTGTCACTTCCATTATGTGGCCAAATGTGTCAGCTTTTGTAGGATGCTTTTTCAATAAGACACAAAATGCACTCAGAATAACCTCAAAGGATGTAATCTAGGAAAGTTTGTCTTAGTCTTCAGTTCTAGGACTATACTTAGAATATGTTGCTTCCCCTCTTTGTCACTCTGTATAATCCTAGCAATACTGTGCACTGATTGCTTGAAAGTCACTGAATTTGGCCAATTAAACTGCAAACACCTCCTATTTGTATTGGAAAATGGAAGTCTATAGTGATTTACAACTACCAATTAGTTTGTTTCACTATTAGTTAAATAATAGTGAAAATTATTTAATCTATATGAAACTGTATTGTAATCAAGTCCTAGGCAATGGTAATACAATGAGGGTGAATATCTAATCAGAGTCCACAGTCATAAAGTACAGCTGCCCTAATCCAGTCTGTGTTGGTTATCATAAATTCTGCAACAGTCTTCTGGAAATGTACACTTATATCTCTGGGATTTCTGTCTAAGTAAATATGGCTGCTCAGCAGGTATAAGCCAGTGTCATTAGTATGTATGTTGACTGCTATAGTAAAATTAGGCCGCAAACTTGGTGTTTTATGTCTTATATAGGAGTATCTCTCAGCCTTATAATTATCTCTGCATGAAAATGCGTCTGTTTTGTTGACGAAGATGTCAAAGCTAGGAAGAAGGAAATGCAAATAGAGGACACAAAGAGAAGGAATGATGGTGTATTTCACTGCACTAACACCTATGATTTGGAAAAACTTTGAAGCCATTATTTTTAACGAAATCGTTAGCTGTAATAATCGATTAAAGATTCAGTAAAAATGAAAAAGTTCTTGCCTTGTTAACTCTTTTCAGATCTGTAGGGGTTCTGCAGCCTGCAAGTTCCCAGTCTTTAAATAGTTAAGAATTTAGATCTGAGTCTATGTTGCATCTACAATTTATTAGTAGCTGGTTTACGTGAAGTATATATCAAAAGCACAGTATATGCTACTCTGCACAGCTCTGAAAAGGTGCTCTTTTATTTGTCTATCTACATTTCTTTTCCTGGGTTTTGTAAAACAAAAATTTTCCAACCTCACTTTTCCCATTAGCAAGTTAATCCACTGTTGCATATTAGAAATCTTATTAATATTCCATTATCTTATTATTAGCTTTTCAGCTGCCAAAACATCTCCAATATTGCTTTCTGGTAGCTCAAAGCATCTCATTAATCTGTTCCCTAAGCCAAACAGAGAGCAGAAAGACAATAATGCTGCCAAGTCTGTCATTTCCTTGTAGCACCATGCATTCAATCTGAAAATCCCACCACTGCCAATTACAGAGTCCAACATTAAATAATGGACGTAATGAAGTCTTGTCACAGGATCAACACCTAGGCTTCACCTCAACATTTATGTTTTATATCTTGCTATTTATGTAGAATCAGGATACCATATGCTGTGACAATAAAAGTGATTTCATTCATGTCATGTCTGAAGATGCATAATTTGCAAAGAGTTTCACACTCACAAGTATTAATCTCACAGAACATAACGTGCAAGAAGAAAATAAATTTATCGGAAGAAGTCAAAAGGCAAATCAAGATGGGGCACAAGAACTACTGGCTCTGATATGTTGTATAAAGTAAATGCTAGTTGTAGCCTCCCATGAGACTAAGAACATCAAGTAGATTCACACAAATGTCCCTGATGTTCGTTTTACCCCAATAACAATGGAAGTCTTATCCAACAGTAAAAAAAAGACGACTTAATCGGGCTTGTTACCCTTGTGATATAACAGGGAAAAAGTCACTATCCATGTCAAACATATGTGTTTCAAGGGCAGAACTCTTCTGCCATATTTAAAAATGCTCCAAAATCTTCCATTGATTTGCTTTTGGGAATAGATGTTGTTAGACTGATATAGGCACTTTAATGCAAAACGTAATAGATGAAACTCTTCTGGCCTTTAAATTCTATGTGCCAGGGAAAGACTCTGAGGCAAAAGCACTCCAAAGCTTTGCAACTCAAGTAGATTTTGAAAAATTAAAAAAGAATAAAACTCCAAGTAAACTGAATGGAAGGATTGTTATGGGCTTTGGTTTATTTGTGTAGCATATGAACTTCCATTTTGTTTAGTCCTTTGAGGGTTTTTGCTTTTGTTTTCTTCACGACCATGGATATAATGGATAACAGTTTTCTTTTACCAATTATCTAATCAGTTCTACTTGTCTTTCTATTGCCTTTTATACCCTCTCTAATAAGTGTTCACTTGAAGAAATTGCCATGAATAAACCATTGCTTTTATTAACATTCTTAATATAACAATACAAAATTTTGGTTGCAGTCTACTTCACATTTCTATCATGTAATGAATCTATTGAAAGAAAGCAGTTAAACATTAGGAAATTGTTCTGCAGCTATGGGAATAAAGCAGAAAGTTTACATCGTGTTTTTTCTTGTCAGTCATGGAAATGTACCTTAATATATCACTTCTGGATGTATTAGGTTATCTCTTATTAATCTACACTCCCAGGAAGATACTCTGCTATATGTTGGAGTACTTGATGTCTTTTGTCATGTTTTACTGCCTTTCTCTGAAGCTTATGGAATGGAAAATCTTCTATCAGTTCCTTAGATCCAAGAGATTCAGGCACAGATATTTTAATATTTGCTTTTATTTAGAAAAAGGATTTGAGTCTACATAAGCATACTTAATTTAAAAACACAACATTAATTTTCAGGTACCACCACAATATTGTTATTTATCAATGTAAGTTAGGATCAGCAAACCAGGCCACTCAGAACTGGAATTATACTTCTAACTCAGGAAAAACTTTCTGGTTTTGTTCTCATCTTCCCAGGAAACTGATGTTTCCCTGGAGCATGTAAACAATTATTTAATGTGTATATATATATACACAAATATATGTATATATATACACATATGTGAAAAATATATGCATATATTTTGTATACAATATACATGTATGGTTATATATATAGTATATTTATAAGGTAAGTATGTATGCTTTTTGCTTTCTTATTAGCATAAAAACTGTTTTCTATGAATCTTCTTTGCTTGCTTTCTGTTTTCCAAGCTAGAAAATTTTTGTCTCCAAGAGCAGGACTTTGCATTAGTAATTGTTTTTGGAAAGAGTTAGCTACTGATCTCAGAACAGGGGAGAGACAAGAGGGAAAGGAGGCAAGGAGGGTGGGAAGGAGTTTGTCTTTCTTTAAACAAGAGAATCAAAATCTGGTAGCCATGTTTCCTTGCTTCTACCTACCCAAAGGTAATAAGAATCAGAAGTAATCCTTGCTGGTTTACACTGATTCCTGGTCAAGGAGGGCATGCATTACAGAGGTTGGAGGACTTCATAGGTGAAGTCCTCCTAACAACATCTTCTCCTAGAGTGCCTCTGTTGATCTCAGTTGTGATATGCCCGGCTTAGGAAATGAGGAAATCAGATGGATTACCCTAAACAGTGTAGAGTTTTAAAAGCAACACAAACATTTTCAGCCTCACCTAGATGCCTATTTACTAGCTCAAATCTTGAAGCTCAGGCATGAATATGTTGCTACTTATTTTGCCAAGCAAGTCTTCCCTTCTGTACTGTGTTCACATTATGAACTGTTCAAAGTTGTGGATGAAATACTCTAAGAGGTAGCCTTGCACTGCAAATTCCTCTAATTTTATCTTTTCTGGAGAAGAAAACAGGTTTTGATGAACAGGCTGTTCAGCTCTGGAGCTTTACTTCACTGAAAGAAAATTTTCACTTTAGTAAAAACATATTTAGATAAAATTATAAAGGCTACTTGACTATGAAAAGTATTTCAGAGCCTCAGACATTGAATTTTAAATGGAACAGTGATCTATTTACAAACAAGGCTGTGCTATTTTTACATTCTCATGTGGAATAGGATTCGAGTAATATAATTCACATTTGAATACATGACAAAAGAAACATTCAAAGCTGTTTTAGGGTTTGCTGCATTAGCATAATTATATTTTTTCAATCATATTAAAAATGTTAACATCTTCAAAACAATGCATCCAGCTTTCTACCAATTTTCCATTTATATCCAATTAGCCACAAGCAGTGCTTTTCACTGCAAACTTATTTAAATGGTTCATGAAAATACATTCATTTTACTGGATAACTTAGATTTTCTGTATCTTGTTTTCAATGGGGCAGCCTTTATTCTAATATTTCAAACTCCTGTGACTACTCGTTAAGTATTTTCATACTAATGTACAAAAAAAAGTTGGGTTTGTATTATTTTCAGTAGTGCCCTTCCAAAAATTGATTGTTCTAAGATGATGTTCCCACTATGTCCTAGAGAACTTATCAGTCTTGAAAGGCAAGAGGGAGTATATAAAATAAGGCAGTTTGTTTGGCTTTACTTTAAAAAGATCAAAGTTGTGCATAACAGCTAGGAACAAGAAATCTGTTGTTCACTCAATATTTTATAATGAGTGTAGTGCTATTCAATCTTTTGTTTTCAAGGCATGACAGATTTTCCCACAGATTTCTTTATGATTATATTATTTCCTCAATTTACCAATGTCCCTATGGGAGTTTTTAGTAATAACTGAATTGTTAATATTTGGACTGGTTTGAGATAAGCATCTCATTCAGAGACAGTTTAATCTCTAGAGGCAGATCAGTACCACATTGCAAGAGACTTTTGTATAACTGAAGAACAAATATATGGATTACACTGTTCTTTAATTCAGCCATGCATTGCTGTGTACACAGCCCACGTTCACAGTAAATACCTTTCTTAATTTTAAATTAAAATGTTGCATATTTGTAATTCATTTGTGTTATCGTATTTATAAATCAATTGTGGTATGATGATAAGAGAGGCAGTTTTCTGGAGATATGTTACAGAAACTACTATTGAAAGATCCATATTTTAAGAGCGTGGAAAGAGGTATTCTTAGTAGTATGTTCATTTTGATTCAGTGTTTGCCTTCCAAACTCATATTGTATCACACTAAAAATAATGTGTTATAATAAGAAGACTTCAAGACTTCTTGACCTTTTAAAACTTATTTTAGAGAAAGAAATATAATTGAGATTGATTCATTAATGACAATTACTTTGGAGAAGATATTATTCCTTAACATTATTACAGCATTTCAAAAAAGCATTTTATGAGGGCAATAAAACCATTTTGTGCATTATTCACATAAGAACTCATCATGAAATCTTCATGGAAAGAGTTAACCATAGAAATCCTTGCCCAGAGGACACTGAAGGGTTGGTTACAGATGGCTTTTAACCCATGGTTATTAAAAATATTATTTTGATTAATTACTCTATGTTTTCTGCATGGAGAATGCCAAAGAAGACTACAATGTAGTCCATGGTTATAGCAGTATCTGTTTGAAGAATTTTTTTATGTTGCAGAACAGCTGAACAAAAGCTCCTTATCCTATCATCTGAAGTGACTAGTAAATTTTGAGAGTTGGGATGTCTTTACAATTCTAGGGTGCAGGGTTCCTCAAAAAAGATGCCAGAAGAACACACAGTTGCTGAGGGAAAGACAGAGCTCAAAGGTGACTGATAAGCTCTTCACTGCCTGTGTGCCTGGGCTCTCTGGTGAATAGTAATCACTGTAGAACTTTCTGCTGGGTTGAGTTTTGTTCCATCTTTTGTCAAAGTAAAAAGAGAAATAAGTCTGTTTACACTGATTAACAATTAAAAAAAATCTATGGAGAAAACACATCAAACACCATGAATTTCTCTTTCAACAGGAAACTTTCTCATTGCTCAGTTCCAGAAAGGCACGACAATCCCACTTTGCCATATTACCAATTACTATGTCATATTGTCTTCTTTTTACCATTTTTAAATTCATATTCCCACAGAATGCTGCAGAATTGCAAGAGTTTTTTTTTCCTTTTTTTTTTTTTTTTTTCCCTTGAGTCTTGAGAAGAGCTGGGTTTGGCACCATTTTTTCAAAACCTTCAAGCAGTCAGTCAGTCAGTCCGTCCTGGCTGTCCCGCAGACAAGACGTGTTCAGCCCATTGCAGTTTATGGCATTCTGAACAGTTGTGTCCAATATCCTCTTTATCCCAGTTTGTGTATAGTCATGTAATCAACGGTTAAAATTAAAACCCACAAGATTTTAGTACTAAAGAGCTGTTTTGTTTTAAAACATTCAATACTAATTTTTTTAATACGTATATCTCAAAAAGGCAGTATGAATTCTGTTGAAAAATCCTTCCAAAATAATGACCTTTAAATAATCTACCAGGCCACAGTTGATATCCTCTGTTGACAAGGCCTCGAGGGCTTTTTTTGATAGGATTCCACTTCAAAGCAGGCAGTCTGAGTTGCACACAAAGAGAGCTTACACTCTTTTAGCTTACGGTGCAATCTGGCTTTAAATTGCTTGGCTCTGTATTGAACTTTTACTAAATTTCTGCTCTAGTTACTTCAAGCATAGCAGTCATCACATCAGAGGTCTGAAGAGCACTAACCAATGTGCCGTATAAAAAACATCATAAGCAGTTATCGCAGAACAGTGGTTAATTAGATACTGTGCCAATCAAACAGGTGTCAATATTGCATGAAATGGCAATATAAATTAGCCAAGACAAGTAGTCTAAAAATTTGTTTTCTTATGAAAAAGAATTGATGTCTAATAAGACATCAATGTCTGTCAGTAACCGAGTAGATTCATTGTTTACAATATCTTGCCATAATGTTTTCTATCTAGGAAAGATGTTAAAATGGAGAAAGACCGTACAGTATTAATTACAAGGAACATTATGCAACATAGGATAAATTCAGAGAAGCACAGGATAGTCTCATGTTGGTTGGTTAAGTTTACCCAAATCATGGTGCATTTCTAGTCACGCTGAAATCAGTGAGAGGTCCTAATTTGCTATACCTCAAATCAACTGAAAAATTATATATTGGGAAGAGGACTTTCATGGTTCCTAATTGTTACAATTGTACTTGCATTTGCCATACAACTGCAGTCTGAAACAACACTTTCTTAACAATCAATAAGTGTCTATAACAGTATTACATAGTATTTGAAAGTCATCATTTTGGCCAATCTCAAACTTTTGTGAAAATAGTCAAAATAGTATTTCCAGCGTTGAACCATCTAATGATAAACAACACATTTGTCATGTAAGCATTTGCTAGGATTACATGTATGTTTGTGGTATCTCATTACAGAAAATAATCATAGTAGTACATTAATACAAGATTAAAAAATGAATTTAAATCATTTCAAAAGACAGAAAAAAATCACTATTTATAAAAATGGACAACGTATAAATAGCATTTGTTTCTACCTGCTTTATTCCTGCTTAAATGTAGAAAACTTGCATATGTTATTGCAAATAGAACTGTTTGAAGTTCTGCAAATATTTTGGAAACTTACCATATTATTCAGAGATGCGACTATTTTATATCAGTAACTCCAGTAAGCTGTTGTGGCTCTAGTAAATATCAGTCCTGCTTGAATGAGCTCCATTTACTTTCAGTAAATGTTCATTCATGTATGGCACTGTAGGGAAGGCCCAGAATTTTTCTAAAAATTCACCACTGGATATTTTAAATTCAATCTTCATGTCAATACTTGAATGAAGCAAGGTATTAAAAGTGAAACATTGGTTTCTATTTAAATTCTCCAAATAGCTGAGTCCCTCTTTCTACAAAAATCTCATGAAATTGATTTGCTAAGGCTGGCCAGCAAACCATGGAATGTGAAGATGAAATCCAGTTATCAAACTGTGCTGTTTTTCTGGGGCTTACAAAGCCTTAATCTGAAACTCTTCCAATTTAAATAATTCTGTGAATCCATTGACAAGGATTGACCTCATACGCTGTTTATTTCACCATGTTTTATTCTTAAGCATTTGTTTGTCAGCTTTGCAATTTTTTAGAAGAGAAAATTTAGAGCTGTTCCATTGAGTTTGAGTCTCTGCTGGTGAACTCAGAACAGAATATCCTACATAGCAATGTATGGTTTTCAAAAAAGTCATTAATTTTTATTTCTGTATTAGCTTATTTTAGCAGCTGGTTTAACCATTAAAACACTGCATCTGTGTATGTCCATTAGGGGTTGCCAACCTCTATTTTATCTGTCTGCTTGTTATTATGAGATTTAAGTACAGATTTTAAACATTCATTTTGAATTAAGAAAGCCTTTTTTTTTCCAAAAAGCTTTTAATCTGTTATGTAAATTTAAGCAAATTAGCTCAGAATATTTGTGTAAACCTGAACTCTTTGCTCCAGTTACTCTCATGAAATCCACCCACTTCAAACACCCCAGCCCAAATCTGCTGAATGCCCACGGGCAGCAAGAGCCAGCATTGCCTTCTGCTCCACCAGTGCTCCTTTCCTCTCACTTTTCCCCACACAACAATAAATGTTTACAATGAAGAAGAAAGGTTAAAACATCAGAAACAAGCACTGCAGAGTACATATTTCTTTCCATGGAAGACCCAGCGACACTCACAGTGCTTACTGTTCTCTCAGTGGTTGTCTTGCACACTTCCACGAGAGTGCAGGGCAAGCAGTATACTCTAAAATGCAGACTGGGTGTCTTCCTTCATCACGTGAGCATCTGTGACTGTTATATCCCCCACTGCCTTTTTAAATCCACGTGCTGCACCTTTGAGGTTGAACAAGCCATTTTGAAATGTGAGTCTGCACACTATCCAGTCCAATACGGCAGCCTTTGGAAATAGGAGTGGTACAAAAAGATAATTTCTCATTACTAGAGAACTAAATCAAACACTCTATTTGAGGAGTAATACCAAAGCATATGATTATGTCTATCAAGCTTGCTAAGTCAGATTTTGTATTCTTGTTTAAATATGAAAAAACAGTTAAGTGGATGCTCTAGTATCACCCTAAATAAATTGTAACTATTTTGGATATTCACCAATTTTTTAAAACTGACTCTCCTCAGACTTCTACTTAAGAACTTGACAATGTAATCAAAAGTCAGTAACCCTGAGCAGAGTGGGTCATGACGGGAAAAAGAAGATATGGATATTTTAGTCAGGTGACTAACCTGGTAACTGAGATTATTTGAAGAGATAATCTTTTGATATTATGAGAGAAGACAACACTGATGAAATAAAGATAATTTGGATGGAAAAAAAGAGTTGCTGTACGAGAAAAAAAAAGGGGGGAGGAAAGAACACCACCTCACAGGACATTTTAGAGAAACAGGCTTTACTTTAATTTTTTTTTAAATAAAATATGTTTTTTCTAATATCCTCAGCTGTTCAGTGTGTTATTTAAATGATGCTCATTGTTGGCTTTAATAAATTCCAGTACGTCTTTGTTTTATGGAAATAAACTCACAAAAACTTTTTTAAAAAAGTAATTAAATTTTAATTTGAAAGTCACCTTTAATATAATCATCTTCTTTCCAAGTCTTCATAGCATACATCAATCTACTTATACAAGGAAAATATTATCTCCACCTTTGCACTTATGGTATATATAGACGTAATAAATCCCACGTATTTTGAGAAATTGAAAAAGTTCCCATTTGAAGGTAGAACATTAGACCATTTTCTAATATAAAACTTCTGGAGCATGCATACTGACTCTATTGAATCTCTCAATATCTAATATTCTTCATAAAACAATCTACATTAATCTTTTCATTGGGTTTCAACCATTCAGTATTCAACACTTTGATAATGGTTTCCAAATGATTTCCCAAAAACTCAACATACTTTCTCAGAGAAAGTCTTATATTGAGTTAAGATAACTTTATCCACTGAAATAAATATGTTAAGAAAAGTATGTAAGAGTCATCGTTAAACACATGCTCTGATAATAGCATAAAATGTTTACTTCCCATTTTTCTGTTTTGTCATGATGTGGTTTTAGTTATGTTACATTACACACACACAGGCATTATAAACAAGCAAGACAAGCATTAAAAAGTTGCCTAGCTGATTCTGAAAGAAATACATATTTCTTCTTCTATGTTATCCCAAGGTGTACATCCCATCATCTTTCCTGCCTTTGTCAACTTAAAGATTTTTTAAAAAATGTGTCTGGGGAATGATGACCTAAACTATGAAATAAACCTGCTATTTGCAATGGAAGGGGTTATTAACACTTTTCCAGTGTATGGGGGAGACGTACCTTACATTTCCATGAATCCAAGACTGGCAAAGTGAAATATCTCCTGTAATTTTAAAATTATTTAGGCAAACAAAGAATCCCAGTTAACAGCTTCAGTTGCATAACCTTCATGAACAAATGACAACTTGCTGTCCAGTAACTTTATTGTAATATGCACTGTATAAATGGGGAAATAGCTATAAGCATATATTCTTTCTCTGTAGGGATGGACAAGGACAGAGAATGTTGCCTTCCACTGTTAATATATGGATTATCTACCACACACAGCAATGTGAATGAAGGTGCAGTAGATGTGGCCAGTGGGGGGATTGGCTTCGAAAGTGCACCTCTAAAATGTTAATGTGGAGGCATCTTGGAGATAGTCACAGTTTTTTGTCTCACCATGGCCAGATTCTTCACTTTTTCATGTGATGCTTTTGGTTCAGGATCTCAGAGAGCCTCCATCACCATTTTCTCTTCCACAGCATTTCTTTTCTGGGAAAAAAAAAAGCTCCAAGGGCTCCCATTTGTCATTCCAATATCATCATACAGCTTTGAAGCCTTTCTTCTGCCATCTTCCCTGCAGTTCAGAGTTTGCCAGAAGCACTGTACCACACACTAGTTCCCTTTGCCATGTGACAAATGAATGCAATAAATAAATTTCTTAAGGGATGGTCCCTGCTCCCAAGCTGAGTGTCTGCGGTAGTCTGTGCTAGGTCCGTGCCAAGTTAGCTTGTTTCTGACTTAAACTTCCTCCAAATAATACAGTTCAGTTACTTTTTTTCTGTGATAGAAAAACTTTGTAAATTATTGTTCAGCCAACCTTAGGTTGGCTGGAAAAAACCTGTCACTTGCCTTTCTGGCAAAAATTCAATTGTACTTATAAAGGTTAAATCTAATCTGTTGTTCAGTCAGTCACTCCAGACTTGTCTTTAGTCAAAGCATTTGCAAACAACACATTAAAACTGAGAGCGCAGCCTAGACATGCCTACTGTTGCTCCTCTTTTTCACTCAGCAGTTTCTTATGTGTCTCCAACTTGGCTTACTTCCCTAAATCTGGTCATTTTCTCATTTCTTTCACTGGCATCTTCCTATTCATCTCAGTCCCTTCTTCCTTCTTCGGGACTGGGAGCAGATCGTTGTCCTAACCGTGCATCTCAAGCCAGCCCAGGTGCCTAATATTACACCTGACTTGGTTCAAAAACTGGAAACCTGACTGCTGAAATTGTTGAGCTCTGAATTTCTGGGTAATATGATTACATAATATGACATCTATTTGATAATAAACCATCAAAACCTGCATTAATCTTGACGTATGAACGTGTTTATCTAGGTTGAAAACACTTTTTCAACTTCCATTTGATTCAGGGATATCTGAAAGCTGTAATACACTTTACTTTTTTTTGCTTCCCCCCCCCAACCCCCCAACCCCAGCTAAATATGCTGGAACTCCTTCCTATTCCATGAGGATTTCGTTTCAAAAGTTAAAAAATATATCCATGGATAATGTCTTGAACAAAAAACGTTTATTGCTCAGTATGACATTGTAAGCAGTGAATGGCACTTCTCCTGTCACAATACGAAGCACTACAGAAGAAAAAGAATATAATTAAGGCAATGGTTGAAAATGAGGCAAAACTATCTATGTGACAGAATTTCAAGAATTTTGATAAAATAATCTTTTAAGTGGCTGGTTATTTACCTAAGTCATTTATTCATTAGTTTCTCCATTCCCTCTATTCCCTTGTTTTCTTGGGGAAAAGAAATGACATCCTTCTTGGCTTTCTTATATTCTCTGATGCTTTGTTACCTTGGAAACAATATCCATTAACATTCTCCATTTCCTCTTTTGTTGCCATTTTCTGGATACAGTGAGTATCCCAAACATTTCTGCAGTGGAATGTACCAGAGAACTAAAAAAAGGCTACAAAATAGAAAATCGGAACCTTTGTTAATGATACAAGACATAGTTAAAAATGAAACACAACAGAAAATGCTGCTGTATTTAATGTTTTCACACAAGCTACACAGTCAGGAAAGCATTCAGGGGAGAAAAAGTGTGTACATGGGGAGGGAGGTGGACAACCTCTGTGCAAATATCTGTATTTAATAGGTCACTAGATTTCAGATGACATTGCTGTTCCACACTGACACAGCTGAAATAGCTTTTCTGTTACTGTTGGCAGTAAAACAAAATTGCATCCCACAAAGAACAATATGCATGTAATTGAAACTACAGATGTGTGAACTATTTGAAACTAAGTTCTGCTGGCTAAGTTTTTTCTGAACTGGTTTGGGACCATCTTGAAGATTTTTTCAGCAATTAGTAAATGCTTTTCTGGGGGATTTTGCTCCTTTCCTTTCATCAGGTTGACGTATAGGGTTGGATTATTCTGCCCAAATTGAGATGTTTAACTTAGAATTGCTTAAGTCTGAGCTGGCAACACACTTAAAATCACAGGCAAGAAAAAGACACTTGCAGAGGGTGATTCATTTTATCCTAAAATACTTATCTAACATAAGCCAAGATGGGCCTTCTGGATGCCTTCATTGTTCTCCATTGACTGCAAAGGAAACCAGGATAAATTCAAATTTAGTCAAATAATTTTAGATATGTAAAGGTAAGTGAGATGGAACATATTTGTACCCTCTAGAGTACACATATACCTTATTTTATCGTATTTATACCTTCTACTTATATCTCATATACCCTTTTCCATGTTTTTTCAATAAGTGTAATGTATTGAAAATTGCCACATCATGTCTCAGTCTGGCACATGGCACTGCAAGATATACAGTGCTGGTTTTTCCATGGTATTCCAGAAAAAGCACCTGCTGAAAGCCTACACTTAGGACTGGTATCAATAAATGATCACAGGCAGTACTGAGAGGCCTAAACCAAAAAATATGCCTATGAAATTCTCTGCTCAGCTGCTGTCAGAACCAGAGGGGTCTACATTTAGTTATCTTAATTTAAAATTTTCTGCATGTCTAGATTTTTGCTTTTGTCCATGCATATGCTCACTGCTTGTGTCCCATCAGAATCTAATTTGGATTCTGTAATTAGGTGGAGACTACAGGCACTCAGTGTAATAGATGGTCTTTGAACACAAACACTTAACAGCTATGGGTGCTACATATCTTGTACTTCCATTGTTATTTTTATTTAAAATCACGGAAGAAAGCTGTGGCATCAATGGTAATTTTTGTGTAAAAGCACTCACAAGGTGAGAAACCCAGGTTCAATATTTTCTAAGCCTGGAAGGGTTCCAGTCCATATCTTTTCACCTCTCAGCTTATCAGTTCAGCAGAGGTATTTATTATTTTTCTTCTGACTGCAGCTATGTCACTGCACAGACAATGCAAGACTCATGGGTCCAGAAAAAGGGAGAATGATTAGAGGGCTATTTCCAAGGCATCTTTCTGTATTTTGTTCACTGATTGCTTGAATGTGGAATGAATAAGCATTCCTTGTTTTCCCTCATGTGGGGTGCCACATGGTAGGAAATGCACTTAATCTGTACATTCAGATAGTGAGGCTGGTCAGACGGTCACCATCGATCTGTACGAAGGACCCCACAGCGCATGTTTCAGTGTCGATCAAGTTCACAAGACATCCACTCTCTCTACCTGTACATTTCTGTGCATCACTGACTCAGATGGCAAGTCTGTCTGTTCAGTTTTTTCCACGCCTCACACAGTTGACACCAATTTTGTTTTCCTAGAAGGCCTCTCCATAGTTTTGGAAGGTTTTACTCCAGTCCTTTAGGGAAGTCTAATCTCCGAGGAGATTTGATAGCAGCTCCATAGACTGAGGCAGCATTTGTACTCCTAGTCCTTTGCAGAATAAACGTAAAGAAACTGCATAGAAATACTAAGTGTTTAGAGCATCAGTAGCACTGCCGAACATGTTTGAGAGGGAGGGTTTAATGTGAAGGGATAGAGACCATTTATTTGAGAGTCAAATACAAGAACAATCCAGATATATTGTGAGATAAGCAAGAGAAAACGATAGGTGCTAAGAGAAAGAGATAAGAAACAATATTCTATATTTAAGAGTCCAAGTTTGCACCACTAGAGTATAATATTACATTTGGATAAAAGTAGAGTCAATGAAGAACAGCAAATTGTATTTCAAAATAGGAGGTTAGAATAAGAACAAATGCTTACATTTTCATTATTTTCTAACTGAATTAGATGTGTACATCAGGCTGTATAAAAGCATACCATAAGCTAAGAATGCCTTGTTTTTTTATAATACTTGTGTTCATAATAGACTGTGGAAGTTTCCACTGATTGCATTTTTAAACACCTCCTAAGAAGGAATAAAATCTGTCACATTTTTTCCTTCCTGCAATAAAGATTAAAAATAAATAAGTTAGTGAGATGTTTTGTCACTGAAGTTTCCTTGCATTTTAGATGGCATTACCCAACAATAAACCGTTCTTGATTAACAATGGGGTAGTGAATACTATATAATATAGAGTTATCAAGTCCACTGTGTAGAACATATGTAAGATATACATATTTTAATTTTCAAAGGAAATTCTCAAATTTGTGATGAAATTCTGGGGCAAAAATTCTCTGATTTCCAGGTTCTCTTTAGTATTTCACAAATAATAATACTCTGGTTTTGACAGTTTTCATTTAAATGACTGCTTTTCTTTTACATGCTGAAGTTAAGATTACACGTTTCTCAGATAATAAAAATTTCCTAGGGGTCTTGGCTCAGAATTTGGACCCTGCGGTACTTCACACGAGACATCTACATAGTGAAACACAGTCCTTGTCCGTATTATAAATATTGGAGATAAAAAAAGTGGAAGAAAAGGCATGAAGATGAGATTCCTCCAAGGAACGATGGTGAGTTTCACAGGTCTGCAGAGAATGTGCAAGGAGCAGCGGCTAAGACATTGGGCCTTTTCCTGCTTTTGTCATTGGCATAATTTGAGGGGGAGCTGTAATTATAGTGGCATCAATAATAGGCCCTGTAGTATGATAGAATCTTTTAAAATGTCCGCAGAGTTAGACATTTTAGCCCTGTCTCGAGCTGCCCCCTCTTTAACCCCCTGCTCCAGAATGACTGTTCTCAGGTCCTGACTTTCACATGTTCCACACCTGCCACAGCTGGGATTTTAGAGTCTCCTTTACATCAGTCTTCCCTTTTCCCTACATGCAAAGGGAAAAGCAGAAGTCACAGTCCTATCAAAAGCTTACATAGCCAGCATAATTCCACCTTGTTCCCAGCTGCCTTGGTCTTTCAGACAGTGGCTGTGCCCTGTGCCTGTAAAATAATAACCACAGCGGAGACCTTTACAGGTAGAAAGAGAAAAATGGAAATTATTTCTGGTTTTCTCCTAATAGAAATAACAGAGTTTTATAGAGTTTTCACTCCAACTACAGTACTACAAAGGAAAAAAAGTTTCCACTATCTGGGAGGCATAAAATCACAGGGGTTAGAAATGGAAAATTAAATGGAAATATGTATTAGATCATTCATTTCTCTCTTATGTCAACACAATCATTTTCCTCTATATTATACTGTCTAGGACTTTGTCCAGTTCCAAATAATTAGGTTTTCACCATATCCCTGGGCTGACTATTCTAAAGATAAATTAAGCTGAATATTAGTGGTTGTATTTCTGGATTTTTGTTGTTGTTCTGGTTGTTCTTCCCCCCCCTTCCTGGGCTTATACCTGATTATTACAGTAGGCATCTTCTGACAGGAACATTGGATTTCTATCTGAAGGTTACCTGTAAGAGAGTTTCTCTTTTTATCTTCAGTGTTGGCACTGGGCATAATTTGCATAGGTGGCTCCCCCGCTGCCATAATTACAGCTTTAATTTAAATTTCTGTGACTGTATGCACTTTATTTGCTTTGCATAATTTTGCAACATGCCCGTCTGTTGCAGATCTGCAGACGTTGCCATATGTAGGACACTTATTTTTGAGATGCCAAGTGCCATAACTCCCACAATTCTTTGCCTTAGTTTACTGTTTACTGGCTCTGGCAGGATTTTTGATTTTTGTTTTTAAATTAGATGCTCTTACTAGGAGCAGGAATTTTATTTTTTTTTAAGTGATAACTACACCATCTGCCTTTTCATTTTCTGCCCACTTTTTATTTGTAACTTAGCAGCTTCTACAAAGTTACTAATATTTTGCTCAGTAGTTTATGTAGAAGCTGATCACACTGCAATTACTTCAGAACAGTTCTTTATTAATACAACTAATCTTATCTTTTATCAGAGAGTATCGGTATAATTCTTGAAATTGAGAAACAGTATATTCAGTTTTTGTGACTTAAGCTGTTTTTTGTGGTTTTTCCATTCTAAGAAGCACCAATCCTTTTTGTGCTTGTTCTTCAGTTCACAGCTTCCCTCTTTCTGCTGTCATTATCCCATATGGATCCCATCGTTATATACATGGTATTAGATGTACAAAGACTTCTATTAGTACATAGAAATTCTCTTCTGCAGAAATCACATACAGGTTCTGAACCACTTTTGGAAAGAGTGATTCTCTCTTGAACTCCTGGCGATCCAGGAGATCACATATTATATTCAGGATCATAGGGACAGAGTAGAATGTCTTTTCCCCTTTGAATGAAATTTAAAATAATTAATCTGACAGTTTAATGAACAAACAAGAAAAGAAAGGTTTTATGATGTATGCTTCAACAACAAGGTGTCATGTGATAAATTCATCCACAGATGATCAGCCGCCATAAAAGACTGTGAGCATGTTTACATGCTGTAACTAAATATCTAGGGGGAAAAAATAATATAAAACAGGAATGACAACCATGCAAATACCATGAGAACCATTCCTCTAGAAGTCAACACAGGAACTTTATATTGCCTAAATTATAATGGAATTGCAGTTGAATCATATACAAAGTGTTTAAATGGCAATGGAATAACAAAAAAATAAAAAATAAGTGAAAACATCTGACAGAAAAAAGTAAGGAATGATGAGGTAGTCAAGAAAGATGAGTTTCTTTGCTCTTGAGAAAAAGGTAAGCAACAAGAACAATCATAAGCTTCTGACTCACCATAAAGAAAAGACAGAACATTTTGTTTCTTATAGTAAAGATGAATCTCATGGCTATATCTGGTATGTGATATTGGAGTTTTCCAGTATCATGAAGTCAAATATCTCCAAACAAGGGCACTGTGACTACCCTGGGAAATACTGAGAACATTTTCTAGATGGAGTTAGTCACTGAAGGAGTTACACAGGAATAGCATGGAAGGTGACCTGCTACAATGACCGGGAACAAACTGCTGAAGAGAAGATTTGAGGTAAATTCTAAAATGTTGCATTGCCTTTGCATAATCTCTTACGCATTTGTGAAACCAAAATCCTCTTAAGAAGCATTGACAAGGCTGTCTCACACATGGCCTGCTTTGACAGGTTTCTGTTCTTGAAGGTCTGACCTTCCTTAAGGATTCCATTTCTAAAAACAGCAGGAACAAACCAAGAACAGAAACTTTCTAGTAGCAAAAGGAACAGCTGAAAACTAACACGTGAATTCAGTTACTGTAGGAGATTGCTCATGTGCAACAAGTTTTCTATGAATGTGAATTTCCTAGATATGACAATGCAAATGGATTTTTGTGAAGGATCTATTCTCATTTGGAGCTTCAGTTTATATGTTTCATTCATTTTGCATGTCTCAAGCATTTTGCAAACAGAAATACTGTATACAATGATGGAAGTCCTGATTTATGATTCATAATTTTGGCCACATTCCCCTGTCCTCATGAAATATTTAGTCTGACTTTTTTTTTCATTATTATTTTTTATAATATTCTCTAAAAGATTCTTCTAGTCTAATATGACATGGTAGCACCTGCTTGCTTTATAAATGAATGGTCAACAAATGGGAGTCTTCTGTTGCTATTTTGGCATACAAAATATTTATAAGTTTATTTTTCACATCAGTCCACACACCTCTGAAAATCTGTGTTACTGCATTCTTATAAGACACAGAAAAAAATGTAGGGGATATTCTGAAAAATTTGTTTAAACAGTCCTTTATTAGTGTATGAGGTAGAAAGACCAATACTGGAGATACTCAATAGATCAAAAGTTATTTAGCACATGGATTTTAAATTTACTAGAATTAAGCATTAATCACATTCAACACAAGTTTTAGTATACCTTTTGGTCTCCCACGTGGTACAAGATGAAGTTCAGAAAATGGTCTAGACTCCCATAGTAAAATTTTCAAATTAACTTTTTCAGCCATTATACCCTGCTTTAAGGCTGCCAGAGCAATTCTTTGGCTTTTGAGCAATAACTATTCTTTGTTTAAAAGACAGAATTATTAAATTACCATCAGTAATTGAAAAGGAAGAATACATGAATTATAGGAAGTCTAAGCAAAAGTAAAATCATATGATCACATGCAGGAAAATAAACTTACTTTATAAATACCATATGTGTGAGTTCTATTGACCCTAACTTTTGTTGAGTTAGCACGAAAACTACAGGATCACAATTCTCTATCTATAGCTATACAGATTCACAACTATGTACACTATCTAGGACTGCAAAAATCTATAGTAATATGCTAAATTTTAGAACACAGTATCTTTTGTCTTATTATCCAATAAATATTTTTCTGTCATTTTTTCAAATTAAATTATTGCTTGCATCCTATGATTGTCAATCAAATCATTTCAGTGTTACTACGTTCCAAGTAATTTGCTTGATTTACGATACATAGCTGACAGAGTACTTCAGAATATTAGCTGCATAAAAAGGATAATGTATACATGCTAATGCCTGCAGAAAAATTAAATAAAGGCAAAATAAAATACCTTTATGTGGTTTTTATTTTGGCATGTGCTTGGGAAATCTGATTCAGTGCAAAGATCTGAACACCCTATATTTTTAAATAGCTTTACAAATTAGTTCAGACATGCTGAAAACAGTATCCCACCCCCAGAACTGTAGGACTGAAAGAGACCTTCTGTATCATTGACTGTACTCTCCTCTGTCATTGACAGAAGTGTCTGTTATTACAGGCATCTACTGTATTGTACTTAGCCATTTGTATCTTAAAAATAGTTACACTTAATATTACAAAACATATTGCTTTGATGGTTATTTATCACTTGCTAATTTCCTTCCTTAATGTATTTATTATCAGTATATACTCATTTCTTTTTGTGCCGATATTTGGCCTTGGTTTAAAGAGTTAACTTCTTTTGTTTTTATGCCTCTGATGTACATAATAGACAATTGCTTTCCTTTTCAGCTTTTGTCTTGCAAGATTAAGGAATCCAATTGATTTTATTTGCATCAACTCTTCAGACCTTCTTATACTCTAAAATCACAAGAGTAAGGTATGGTCATTGTGTGATCAGTTAATACTGCATGGTTCATCTCCTCTCACTTGATTCCAACTGAGAAGTTCCCACATACATCAAAATAAATTTACCTTCTTCTGGTCAATTCTTTATTTTCTTTTCATTCTTGAGAACTTGTGCTCTCAACATATCTTGCCCTCAACGTGCAACATTCTAATCATTCACCTGTGTGAGGCCTTCAACTTAATGATGAACCACCCTGTATCTGGTGTGTCCATTTTCAGTACTTTCCATGACAACTTTCTCTTTACTTAGCTCCTCACATTTCTCTTTCTCATCTGTCTTCCTTAAGTAACAGCCTTTCTCTAGAAGCAGTAGAATAAATGCTTTGCTGATAGTTAAAAAAAAATTAATTATATAATTTGTTGTCTAAAAATCAGTTATGAGAGAAGTATTAAATTGATTTGACTTCTGGTAAACTAACATTGGTTTGTATCTCATCTCATTTATTATTCACTTAATGTTTTTAATTATTCTTTCTTTCAGCAATTGATTCCAAAACTTTATATATTGCTGAAATAATTTTTATTGGCCTGTAGAAGCCTAAATTAACGCATATACCTATACACATTTGGAATTCACCAGTAAAGAGGATCCTCCATACTTGTTAGATTTGCTAAAGAAGTTTTGCTACTGGAAAGGGGATTTCCTTTGTCTGTCCTTTCAGAGGTCTAGGATGGAGGATTCTCACTCTGTTCTCCCCCCTCCACATTCTTTGGATTTTTGACCTATACTGGATAGAATCATTTCCTTAGTCTCATTCTCCCAAACTATCTTGCCTTTTCCTCATTGGTCAACATCTTTGTCTTTATTAATAAATAAACTGAGTATGAATTTAATTTTGTATCTGATATCTGGAAATTGCTGATTGATTTTCTTTGAAGTTTCTTTTCTTCCTTTTGATTTCTGTTTTTGTGGTTTCTTCAACTGAAAAAGTGAAACACTTTTGTAATTACCAGTCCAAAACCTTTTTCTCCTGAAGATACCAGCAAGCCTTCAGGTTCCAGTTAGCAATCAGGATGATGAAGGAATATTAGATTTCTGGAAAGCAGTTAAAAAAGTTTTTCCTCTTTAGCTACTTGTATGTTATTTTGACTAAATTGCAAAATCAAAATGACATGACAGATTTCGTTTGGAAACTATGCCACAGTTTAAAGATAAAGAAGTAAATAAATCGTGAAACTTCTTTACTCATTTCTTGAATTTCTTATGTCTCATTAGATCTTTCATTAATCCTCATATCACCTCTGTGAAGTCTATTGCTCTTTTAAATAAGAACCTTGCTTGACTGATGATTTGCTCATTTAAAACTCAGGTTCATTTTATTGCTTATCTTTCTTTTAATCTTTCAATGTATGCATACTTTTCTTGAGTTTCTGAGGACAGCTATTAATTACATTTGTCTTCTTTTTCAGTAGGTCTCCATATTGCATCACTTTTCAAATAGCACCAATGCTACAGTGCCAGAGATGGTGCCAACATGGAAAATAAATCTCCTGTGATGGATAAAATATAATTAAGCAAAAGTTTGAACAAAATGTTTCCATGAAATTAAAAAGCGATTAATAACAAAATAAGCATATGTAGCTCCTGTTTTTGCCACAGGTCTAAGTGGCAAAACATGCAATTATAATAAACAGTGTGTTGTTGTCATAATACTTTCCATTTAAGAGTTTCTAAATCCAGTATAATCATTCCTTAAAGTTCATACGGCTTCTGTGAGGTTGTTTTCTGTATTAACTGAAAGAATCCTAAGCCTTAATAAAAGGGCCAAATCAAAGACCAAAGAATATGTCACATCTTTTTGCTCTTCACTTTGGCATCAATTGACAGTAGAAGGATATCTGCATCACTGTGTGTAAAGTTACATCTTATCAGGCCTGAGTCCTAAGTAATGTACCTGTACAGATGCAAGAAGTATGGCCAAAGTTTGACTGTAGCTTCCCTGCAAGGATGTCTGCAGTCTTTTGAAACACAGAGGAAATCCAGCAGAGAAGTTATATGGTAGAAGGAAGAAACAGGAAAAAAGTATTTTTCAGATATTTTAAATTTAATTAAATAAGGAGATAGCTGGGTTTATCTTAAGAATTTTTCTCTAGACTTCCATCTCAAATTTGTGACTGAGATAGTAGGATCAATTTCTTAAAATAAACAATAGGCTACCATGTCAGATAGGTGCATGCATAAGATGCTCACTGTTCATACTAAAAGAGTACTGAGTACTGCATAACGCTAAAACATTTTTGTTCAGCAAGTATTTGCCTCTTGAGTTTGAGCATTCATGAACTACTTGGTTGACAACTTTGATAAGAAATTTTTCATGTCAGCTGCAATTGATGTTCTGGATTTAAATCAATGTGTTTTCATCAGTTCACTGATAATCTAGGTATAAGTGTGATCAATATAGAAGGACTTGGAGAAATCCATCTGAGGTCATTCAAGTCAATACATATAGCTTACTAGAGATATCATTTATAGTATAACTTTAAAGGCTTATAATGACTGTTTTTAGCAAAGTTTCATCTTGAGTTGACAAGTACGGGAGAAAATACACCTCTTCCTTGTATCATCGCTTAAAACTGCACTGCATTACTAACATATTTCTGTACTCAGTCGTGAAGGAGTTTTTGTAGATGAAGTTTTGTATTGTTTATAAGGCATATATAGAACATATTGCTTTAATTTTAATCTCTCATGGCCCAAAAGGCAAGTGGGCACACATATTCCAAACTGTTTTAATTTTTGCAGGAAAAAAAACCCTACAAAAAATAAGGATACATTTAATATAATATGAGGATGAAGTGCTTGGCTGGCCCTACAAGCAAGGAAAGCATGTCTTCGAGTAATATTATTTTCCTTACACTTGCACTCATCTTTTTTTATGAACAAAGAAAGCTAACAAGATTACATTTGAAAGGAATTAACTTCTGGAGTAGAGGGAGAAAGGAGGCACTAAATTTCCTTCTTTTTTCATGAGCTAAGAAAAAAGAAAAATGAGGAAGATATGGAAAAAAAAAGTTAAAATCCATCATTTTAAAAAAATAATCCCACATTATACTTACAATGAGCAAAAGCTGATCTGAGGAAGCTAAGATGACCAGCAGTTTACAAATTTGGATTTCAACATCTTGGCTCCCAGTATTTCTCCAGACTTTCCCATACGCTCAAGATTCATACCCTACTTTCCCCGCACCCTTTAAGTATAATGCTAGTTCAGCATGCCTTCTTTCTTATTATTTTTTTGCAAGAACCCTAGGGACTTACATGTGTAAATCATAGAAGGGACCATTTGGAACATCTAGTCTGGCCACCTGTTTATTGGAAGCAATTGCATCAAACTCTGAATATGTAAGAAGATTTTGTATAGCTTTTAGAAAAAGATTTAACCTCATCTTAAAGTCTTTCAATGAAGTGAATCACTGTATCAATGAATCTATTGACCATGTTGACATCTTATTTCAAGGTCTCTCTGAAACCATCTTTATCAGATGATAATCATAAGAAATAATAAGTATTGGTACCACGTACTGCAAAGTGATTTAGAAGACTAGCTTACACCTTTCAAGTGTTTTTGACCCAATGTGAACCTCAGGGAAAAAATTACTTCAGTAGGGTGACAGTTCTTTACCACCCAGTAATCATCTTTATTGATTTCTCTTCTGTCTTCCAAAGGTTTTATAGAAATTGCATTAGAAAAAAGGTGTTATCTGTATTATGCCATTTTCCTAGTGTTTAAATTGGTTTTTTTTCCCCCCAGAGTTTGTATTGCTTGGGAGTAAGAGATTTCACCTAACTCTTCATTTCACTAGCTGAGTTTCAACAATTTTTTTTCTGAAGACTGAAGCTGTTTCTGCGATCCACATCTTCAATAAAAAGAACCAGTAAACTTCAAGCTGTGCACATGGTACATTGGGCTTTCACACCAGATATTCATCTGCCAATTACATGTGAAGGGAGCACACCATATCTTTCCTGCGCTGGGAGTGTAGACGGTGGTCTTTAAGATACTTAGTTGATTGAGTCCTAATTTTCTTGCAGGAAAATTCTGAAAATCTTGCTTTACGGCAATAGCAAACCAATTTAAAATAAAAATATAATTATATATTTACGTGTTTCAATATCATTAACCACATTTTAAAAAATCCAATAAAATTGTGTGTGTTTTTTGGTTTTGTTTGCTGTTGTTTTTTTTTTTTAACTTTAAGCATCTCTTATACATTCCCCTGCTAGCTGTTACGAAGAGCTAATGAACCGTGAGGGCTTTTGTCAGACTTCAGTCACAGATTGCTTTAAGACCACTAGACTTAACACTCATCAAGTTCACATTCGTCCCTTCCCCTCATTTTTCCTTCAAACAATGTTTTATGACAGAAAAACACCCTGTTATTTTGATTAGCGCATCCCTGAGTAGCAGGGATATGGGTTTCTCTGCAAGTCAATCAAAGGGGATGAACCCAGGTGAATCCCGCAGGGGCGTAGGCACCACACAAACACAACCTCCCAGCAATGTCTGGGTTTGAGAAGCTGCACACATTTCTAACTAGCAGTGTCTGGCAGGGAAATTGCTCAGTTGTTCACCCCTTGCAAGAGAGATATTCTGAGTGCCTTTGGTGTCTAAATGATTAATTCAGATGCCTTAAGAGGTATTACTTAATTGCCTCACAAGAATGTAGCCCATGTTCATTTATGGGACTGGACTTCAGCAGCCAAGACCATTCAAGGTAAGTGGGCACGATAACAACAGCTGTCAATGTCTGCCTGTGCTTACCTGTACACTGAAATACTCACAGTACAGAGTGCATATTCATGATTTCCTGTTTTTCTTTTTCAAGTTGACTTAAGGACCTAGCTGAATATCATATTGTGGGAGATTATTATAGGAAGAATTCCATTTATTTTTAGTAGGATTTATAGTGATTTAATGCATCTCATACAGAGGTGCCTTAGGAAAGTAATTGGGGGATCTCTAAAACGGCAGTATATTTGGGAAATGTAAAAAGCCCTCTTCATAGGGTATACTTAAACCGTTTTTCCAGGTCATTAGGCTTATCAAAAACATATAAGAAAACAGGTTGATTTTACTTCACATCTAAGTGAAACACTCTTATCTTCTAAAACCGCTTTTCTCTTCTGCTCATTTCCACTATTTACTGCATCATTAAGTTTGTAAATTCAGTTGTCTTGGTTATTATTTTTTCTTTCTCCTACTTAAATTCTTTCTGAGGTTCAGAAATAAGGGAGACTGCTACAAGACAAACACACTGAGCTGGCGTATGGCTCGGGGCAATTCATCTACATTTTTCTGATACTATAAATCCCTATTTACATCAATTGAAGAAAGGTCAGCAGAGCTGCTAATGAAGTCTGCCTCGCTGCAGTCAGTATTCATTCAAGACACAGCTAGAACTGCTATCTGTCTTCTGCATAACTCACTTCATCAACTTGGCTGGCAGCTAATATTTTCAATGATAAAGAGGTTGATGAGAAAACTTTTTTCACCAACCATTTTGGCTCTTCTAAATTAATCTTTTTGCTTCCATTTACGTGTTACCTTTATTTACTTGTTATTTTTCATTTTCCTATCATGCACCTTGTTTTCTGACTTTCCTCTCAGAACAGCTGTATTTTTCAATAATCCTGACATCTGAAGAAGGCAATTCTTTCCACAGTGATCATTTGCCAAAAATGAAGCATATCCTATAAGAATTAGCCCAGCAGTATGCCTTCAGAAATGATGTGTATTACATGTTCCTAATGGTGCAATAGTACCTGGCTTGCTCCTGACAGACTTTTCTACACATTATTTGTACAGGAGATAGATAGAAAACAAGGAATAAGGTTTTCTCGGGTAGATTGCTCTTTGAATGACATTAACTTGCTTTATTTTCTCATAAATGGATACATCTCAGACATCATAAGGGAAGACACTTTCTAAGTAAAAAGGCGGCAATTGGGACACTGGATTTACTCAAAAGCATTAACTTGCAGCAATACCTCATTGCTATCCTGCTTTGTTGACCACAGCTGAAGATGACTGAAAACTCTGTCTACTGCTATAAAGGGATCTCATTATGCAAATAGCATTGGACTACACTAATTTTTTCTCGATAGAAGCATTGCTGACTGAGCTAATGAAAATATTGTTCTCCATCATGTCAAAAAGCTTATTTCTCAACCTGCATGAAGCCAAACAATAGAAAAGGGCTGCATTTCTTCATGTGTTCTAGTACCTATGGATGCAGATAGAAACTGAGTTTTAAAATTCTCCATGTAAATGGGTAGTATTGTTGTAGCAGGATGGTCTAAGGATACCAAGTCTTTTGGAAGAAGTGGTCTCATAAACTGGGCGTGTAACTTCTAATTAGATGGGCTTTATCTCACAATACATTAATTTCCACAACAACATATTTTGAGTTTAATAACAATAAAAACCTGCATTACACTAAAATAAAGAAATAGCATGTCTCATGTTTTAAAAAATAATTTTAGTATCATTTAATATTGAGATGAACTCGTTTTTTATTCCTACCACTTCTGAAAATATTTGGAGCTACTTTCTTCCTGAAGTAGTCCCAAAGCGAAAACTTTTGGTTTTGCTAAAAGCTCCTAAACCAATGTATAGTTTATACTCTGTGATATGGAGGTATGTTTTGTTTCAACATTCATTCTGATTTTTTGCATGATTTATTGACTGGGAAAATCTTGTAAACTGAAATTTTTTATTAAATGCAGGGACAGAACAAGGAAACACAACTTAAATTGCCTTTAATGCAGTTTCACATATTGCCGCTAGTCTATGAACTCAATCCAGCCTAACTTAAATGCCTCCTCACATTTTGTAAATATCATAGATTAAAACTTAATTTGATATGACAAGATCCAGAGAGAAGCAGCAGCTTTTCAATGGCCCCTTCCATTGTGAATTACACTTCAAATTAAAGTTTTAAGGCAGTAAAGAGAAAAATTTATAATTATAGGCCACAACTTAGTATCTAACTGCACAAGACAGAATTAAAAAATGGTAGATTTTTGCCATTTTCATAGTATAAAATCCTTCTAAATCAAGAACAATACCATGTTTTAAAGGATTCATTTTTCAATATTAAAAATACTGTAAGCATTTATATATGATACCTTGTGGTCTATCTATAAAGGTTTTTTGTACATTAAAACATACTGAAACATGTTTTGAATTACCTTATATTTCTTTAAAAATACTTACGATAGCTCCACTAGGATTTCACTTTCAGTTTTACAGCTGCTCTGAATCTTAACACTGACATCTATTATAAGAGAACTGAATTCCTAAAAAGTCACTTTATGCATAGCAATGTCACTGGCAAGATTTCACAACAGAACTAGACTGTAATGACTTTTCTGTAAAAGAAGAAAAACTGAAAAAAATCCAAATATGGCTTAAGGTTTCCAGCTCTTTCAACAGTACCTGCTTGTGTTGATAGACTTTTTGATCATCAGACGATAAAAACAATCAAGTGAGAGGCCTTTCTTATGCGATTTCTCTACTTGAGAGTAAATGGATTTGGGATGGAACCCTCGCCTTTTTGCATAATTAGTGCTCCACAGCCTTCTCTCTTTCTAGCGCCCACTCAATGTTAAAATATTTTCATATTAAGTTGAAGAGTATGCCTAAAAGCCAGATGACAGCTCCTGCTAAACAAGCTTGAGAAGGCAATAATAATCACAAAGGAAGGAAAAACAGGAATGATGTCTTATTAGGGTTTAATAAAGAGTAGGAGTCAACCAAAAGTAAATAAATTCAGTAATTTTTATCCATCAGACAGTACTGAGATTAAGCTATGTGCTCTCTAATTGCTGGGTGGAATTCCTGTCCCACTGAAATCAGAGTCCGGCAAAAATTTAAATAGTCAGTTCAGCCAATAATTAACATCTGCATGACCACATACAACAGACTTATCAATGAATTATTATTTTCCAGTTCCAGGTTTCTCTGCTTGGCAAAAACATTATTCACAAATCGACTATGACAGGGAAGAATAGAAGTATATTATCAGTTTTTCTTATAAGGAAGCAGAACTCTATTTCAGTAAATATCTTCTACAATTGTTTTTCAGCATCTGAACTACTTCACCTGAAAATATTTTACTTCACTTTTCCCTGAAACACATCTTCTGCTTTCTTAGTGTCAAGGTCTCAAAATATTGTTTCACTTGTTGAATCATAGATAGAAATTTTGTAGATATAACTAGACATTTATTCATCAGTGAATTTTGAAATGAGGGCCATGGTCTTGAGTATGCTTTGGAAGTGAAAGATAATCAGTGAAGACTGGGGAGCACAACAGCAAAGTAATGTCAGAAGCCTTGAATCATTGAAGAGGCTGCTGGTACGATGTTCACACTGGTATGTCCCTTGGGAAGGGGAATCTCCTCTCTTCCCTGTCAGCAACACATAGTGAATTAGTCTAAAGATGATAGATGCATAGGCAACTGTCACCAGATGTTTGAGATGAAAGGGCAAAGTATCTCAACAAGTTGAGTTTATACAAAGACATTTATCATGTTTTCTAGTGAAATATCGGGATCAGTCATCCTCATTACTCATGGGGAGGACATGATGAAAAAGGAGGCCTCTCAACTTAAGGATATCTATGGAAAAGGCAGTGGGAAAACTTCTGGCATACCCATGCAGCTGAAGCTTATTTTTGCTATACTAGTCAAGTCCAAACCATCATCCAAACTAGGATCAGCACCCAGCAGTGAGAGTGTGCATAGGTTCATTGACACATTGTCAGCTGCTCTCAAGCTGTCAGATCCTTTCAAAACACAAATAATAGCCAGGACTCCTCCAAGTGGCAGCAGGGAATCAGCATCCTAAAGGGACAAATTATATTTGCTTCTGTTTCCTAGTGATCTGCTGAAGGAGCCGATCCTGGAGTCCTGAGAGCTTTTCTCACAGCATCAAAAGCAGAAAGCTGAAGAATGTGTTTTTAGTTGCCTGACCTTTGAGGGAAAGAGTCAGGCCAGAACAAGTCTGTGTTTACATTTCCCAGTCAGGGGAGGAGTGACAAGATTGGTCAGGGTGTTAGAAGAATCAGTTCTGCAAATGTGAGGAAGTTGTCTGGTTTTCATTATGTTGACCACTCTGTAGAACTCCAATTTTTGTTCCCTTTTTTTCCCCTGGAAAAATTGTTGCTTGCTGCTGAGCAATGATGGAGAACTAAATGAAAGCTAAGTAGGATGAGGTGTGTGTATGAGAAGGACTGACACAGTGAGCATTTTCATAGTAGAGGTCTAATAAAAGGGAGCTTTGATGTTCAGCTGATCTGGAATCAGTGCCAGATCCTGATGCAAGACTTTGAAGGTTACATTTTGCATTCAGAAGTTAGTGACTTCTTTGTTAATCCATGGTGGGAACATGATTTGGTCCAACCCATGGATGCTGCTGATACATGCTCTAAACCTTTGGGACATTTATATTGAGGAGAGATTTACCTGAGGCTGTCACTCAAAGCCCTTGGTATGAGTCGGGCATTTGGGGTGGACCTCATCAACCTGTCTAGAGTCTTTTTCTTCCCCTTTTCCCTAATAATGCCAGATGAAGTAAAATCAAGGAGGATGTTAAAAGATTGCAGTATGCTGAACCTCTTATAGTGGTGGCCAGTATGGTACCTGCTGTGAACAAGTGGAAAAGCATAAATGCAATAAAGTCTTTAACATGGTCCTGAAAGAACTTGTGGTATTGGGGTAGCTTGAGAGCTTCCCTATATAGTGTGAATATGTGGCTTATAGAAAAGAATTAAATGTGCAGTTTAGATATACTCTGCAGTAGAAATGCTTCTCAGGCCTCCGTGCAACAATGTTTGTTAGCGATTTTTTTCAGATTTCGCCTTCTGAACAGGTGATTTTTGTCTTGACTAAGGTAGAGCCAGCTGTTGTTCTGCTTCATGTTTGCTGTGATGGCATTGATTTAATCTTTGTTCTTTTAGTTGCTCACATCCCAGTAAGCTGATGCCTACTGCAGTTTCCAAGTCAAAAACATCAGCATCATTGTGAAATAATCACTCATTCTGAAATAATGTATTTGCTACTGAAATACATTTTTCTCTTTTCCTTTTATATGTTTTATATTCCTTTGTTTGATGTTGGTGGCCAAACCCTTCCTTGTGTCTATAATTAACATGACTCATTGAAAGTACTCTTCCTCTTCTTGCTTCCTTGGAAGCCACATTTAGACAGACTTTAAGCAGATCTCATTTTCTAAGGACCCCCTTTAGCTTTTAATATTTTCTTTGAAATGCTGTAAAAGAGAAGTTTAGTCAAATAGCCTGATGGACTGGAACAATATTTAATAGTGACCTGCTTCTATGTATTTTCTTGTAATAAGAATCATTAAACAGATGGGGGAAGTATTAAAGTTGTCACTAAACTAATACATCATTTCTCTACGGAAAATCTCCTGGAGACCTCTTTCAAGTTCAAAAGTTTTATACTTCCATGTATGCTACCTGAGGCATTTGAACAGGAGAGATCTGTTAATTGAAGCTCACATGACTCTCTGAATATATGGCAGTCCATGAGTAGCTCAACTTTTCTGCAGTGAGAATTTAATATTTCTTATTTACACTTGTTAACAGTAAACTGATTCAGATCATACAGGGTTCAAGGACACCTTGAAAACTCCTGTAAAAATGCAATACTGTGGAAAAAATTGCTGTGAGCCTTTAGATAGTGGAAATGTATTGAAAGTGAAAGTTAAACAGTGACATAATACATGAAACCTGGCAAATTAAACTGAACAGTTGCACAGAAATGTTTAGTTCATCTGTTTCCACACAATGAAATTCTCTGCAGTGATTTATCTGCAAGTGTCTCCACAAAACTGTAGCTCCAGTTGTAAGATCTACTTTTTGATTTTAGCTAAAATGTCATATTAGGTGGAGAACAGAAGGAAATATTTTGTTTCGGATCATGTGTGCAGCTGCCTTGGCAGCGAGGGGACTTATGTCTGCAAAAAGAAACCTCTGTATATGGTTTATAACAACATCTTCTCCTTGGACTCAAGCATCAGCCTGACCTTTCAAGGGCCAGGTTCTGGCATGTTTATTTCCCCTGAGTATTATCTATCCAGGCTCCAACACTGAGCTCCGTGCGGATGCCAATGGCTACAACAGAGATGAAGCCGTGTTTATTCAGACCAGGTATACTAAGACGGAGTTACTAAATCCTATATCCTAGTCAATATTCTCAAGGGCAGTCATCACTTACAGCTTCCCCTAAATTCACTGGAGTTTATGAATGCTCAACAGCTCCTGGAAATCATCCCATGTAAATTTAATTGCCAAAACAGACTTTTAGAAACCTAATGTTAGGTACTCAGAGTCAAAAAATTTGACAGTGAAATATATTTTGATCCAGGATATTTTTTAAGTTTTAAATTCCAGTAAGTCTGAAGGTTTTCTCACACAGAAGTTACCTTTTTTTGTTGTTTAGTGTACACTGAAAAGAAAAAAATAGCTTGTATTTCCAGACATTAAATAATGCCCTTTCTACTTAGACTCTTAATAAAAAGAAAAATCTTTTTGATGGCTTTGGAGATAAGCCCTGTGTGCTTTAGCTCTAGAAACTGAATAATCAATTGTTTCAATGGGCCTGCTGCTCACATTTGTTTTTTTACAGAGGAGAAAAGTGAATAGTTTCATTTTTCACTCACAAGGAACAAAAGGGTTTCAGTGTACTGAGCTGTGCAGCCTCCTTACCTTCCTTTGTAGTAAAAACTTTAACACAATAGCAGGAAGAATAAAAGTGAGATTTAATTTTAATTCTAATAAAAAAATCAAGTTCAGACTTCCTACTCAAGTATATAAATGTTCTGAAAGGGCCAAAGCTAAGGGTAAATGTTCTAGCTTAGGGCACATATTTTCATGCTGTTGGTTGGTTTGTGTATAAGAGGGAACAAGGAGGAAGGGCTTGATTATCAGAGAGGAAAGGATATTTTAATATTGCTTCCAGAAATTTTGAGTCCGTAAGTGTTCCCTACAAAGAGGTTGTATTATCAACTGCCCGATGGCTTACCAATGCTGTGACAAAATTCCAGCTGCAAAAATGGTCCTGCCTTTCCTGTGGCATATTTCTGTCAACAGAGGTGATGGAAAGATCTCTCCAAAATTAGTGCTGCTGATGGCAGTGTCTGCTCTAGCCAATGCTCGATCTGCATCTGTCCTGCCCAAGCCTTGCAGAGTTGGTGAGCTTAAGCCATGTAGAAACTGAAACTAAATGCACCACTAACAGGACTTCTCTACAAGTGTAGCTCCAGCCACAATCAGCTTTAGCTGTACTTTGTAGGAGAAGAGATAAGTCTGGTTTGTCATCTTCTCCGTTGATTTCCTAAATCACCAAAAAGTATGAAGACAATTCAGTTACAAGTTCTTTCCTACTTGCCTGTATTAATGGAAAAGTATTCTGACTAGTGAGCAATAAATTTTCAACGTCACTGATTTGGCTTTTTGCTGTCCTCTAACTTTGTGCTGGGGATTGGCATTCGCCTGTTTTACCACACTTGAAGCCAAGATCACATAAAGTTCCACGTTGATTTCCCAGAGATCTGGCTGTTTGTGAAATGCTGAGGTATCAGGGAATCCTGATTGCTGTGAAATGAGGCTGAGGTGAGGCAGTTATCTAAAGGGCAGGTCAAGTTTGATTGTTGCAATTCACTGCTCTAACAGGCAACTCCAGGCATAAAGCACAGAAGAAACATGAGCCAGTAACCCAAAAAGTCTATAAAACAACCAGCAAGTTTCAGTAAAAGGGCTTGTAGAGAGCTCTTGTCTGGCTGACATCCAATTCCCATCTGAGTTGGGAATGGGCTAGATGGGATCTGGAGGAGGAGTAGAAAGAGCCCCCGCCTGACTTGAAGGTAAGAATACTTAAACGGGCACATAGAGACATAGTATCTACCTTGTGGGAATGCAGCTTTTTAAAGCATTACATTTAAGCTTTTTCAAATCCTCCCTCAGAATGTTTAATTCATCATTATGAAGCAGAATAAACCTTCTAAACTGCTTGTCTTCCACTGGAAGTACAAACAAAATTGTTCGTTTTTATACCTTCATTAAATGGAGTTATTTTGGAAACCACCATACTCCTGAGATCTAAAATGTACAGATGACATTTATGTGACAAAGTAGGTAAGTAAAATGTTTTTTCTAGTGCACACCTCCATATGCTCAAGTTTCCCAATTGTAAGGAGGAATGATGATGTTTTTTGTTTGTTTATTTTGCATTCACTAGATGTTTGGGGAAGATTTTTTTCTGGTTTTGCTGAGACACGATCCCTGCAAAAGCTATGTTGTCCGAAGGATGAATTGACTAAGAAAAATTTCCCAAATCCTCGTCTAGAAAAGCAAAAGCTTCATTTCATCAGTAATCATGCTGATTCTTTTTCTGACATTCAACTTAAAATTTGGTCTTTCTTGTTGATTTATTTTTTTGCAACTACTTCTATCAGTTTTCTTTTTCAGCTGCTTTCAAATATTATATTAGTGCTATCTAAGATCATTACCAGTGAAAGATAGAAGCAAAAATTACATTTTTTGTTCTTCTCATTTTCTTTGAGAGAAAAGCTGACTTAAAAACTAAGTGCCATTTACACCTTCTTGGTTTTGTCTAAACTGCTGAACTGGTGAGCTCTGCAAGTCCAGCCTACAGCCCTAGTCCCTTGGGTGCCAGGTTATTGGAGGCATTATTGCTCCTTCCTTCCTGTGTTGATGGTTGAGTTTGCTCCAGTGAAACTCAAGGCACACTGAAGAATAATTTGTACTCAGATCTTATCCTGATGTGCAGTCAGGACGCAGCCAAAATATGTACACGAACCAACAAGCTGGGAAGCTCAGCTGAATCATACCTGATTTAGACATACATAATGAAGACAGTAAATATGCTTAATACATGGCCTTATGAAACACATGACTTCCTGGTACCTGAAAAAACTTGGAGTGCTTATTTATGAATATCTATGACTAATACATTCTCCTAAGTACAGCGGTACTCTCTAGCTATGTCCTGAGGCTGATTGGTATGGCAGAGTTACTCTCAATTGGTTGAAGTTTGCTTAGGTACCTCCTCCAGGGAACAAAATTAGAATACTGCAACCCCACAGCTTTAATTAAAGCCAATGCTGAGAAACAGGGAACCATAATTGGCTTCCCATCAGTCCACCACCATTCCTTCACTACCTCTGCTCTACCTCTCTCTATGTAAAGATTACAATGTTAAAAAAACCGAAAGTTTTTCAGACTGCCTATTTCTGTCTTACTTTTTGCAAGCAATTAAATGCCTTTTCTGAGGGCAAGTGAGATCAAGCCATGGAAGCTGTTAGTTAAATACAGGGTCTGCAGAGAAAAATGCTAGTCTCTAACTTTGTATATTTTTATATCTCTTGTAAACGTGACATTTGGAAGTGGTACTGAGAGAAACCGCATACTAAGTTCATGATCTCGAAACACAATTCCCTTTTACAGTAAACAGCTCCATGTGCTGACACTGAGAGAAAACTAAATGAGGTAAAGCCTAAACAGATCTCTTGATCTGCCTCAGAGCATGTATATAAAAAGCCTAAAAATACTATATGACAAACAATGAAAAAATTATGCAATATGATAAGATACCATGATCATAATATCTACATCATTTGCATGATATAGATTAGACTTTACTTTCTAAATAGAGTACCGAGAGGCTTAAACATCTGAACAAGTCTTTTTATTCTTTCCTGATTCACTATTGCATGATCAGGTGCAGCGTTGTGATATCCTTCACCTGCTGTAGCTGGTATTAAAAAACAGGATTACCAGGTTAGCCTATCAGATGTCAAGGCAGCTTATTAACTGAAGTATTAATGTCTTTTTACCTTGAAACCATACACTTTGGCAATAGAAAACTTTAGGAGAAAGAAAAGCTTAAACTTCTTCAGCAGTCTGAATGGCACAGTTTATCTGTGAGACATTTTTCTCTCCTATTTTAGTCATACATTGCAAAGGGAATTAATTTTTTTTCTGTCTCACCTCTGCTTAGGCTGGGTTTTTTGTCATCTTAAGCTTATTGATATCAGGAAAGCCTTGGTATATCTAGTGAGGAGGCTGATGATTCTTACTGTTTGTTTGAAGAGCATATTAGAGACAGGTGATGAAAAATACCGCAAGATTTCCTGATCAGGAGAAAAGGATGAACATTACTTTGGTGCTTCCCTGTGGAAATGCTGATATTTAGAGAGCTTTCCGTGTAATAAATGTAGGAGATAGGAAAATCCCTTAGTAGAACATGAAAGCCTTTAAAATTGAAAAAGAAACCTCCCTTTAATTGATCGTTCTGTGGCTGGTTGCATCAGGGAAGCTGTTTGTGCCTCTCTGTCTCTCTCACTTCCACCCCTTCTTTCTTCCAGCAAAAGAATAACTGAATTAAGAGAAAGGACTTTGACAGAATATGGAAGGGCAGAGGCCCTTCTGGGTATCTTATCAGAAACCAGATAAGCGGAAATCCTGTAGGAATCCTGGGTTCCTAAAATGGATCAAAACTGTTGTCTTGATCTTAAACTCTGGTTTAGTCCTTGCCATGAAGATGACTGAAGTTGCTACTGAGAAAGCAACATCTTACTTGGTGAAAGCAAGGCACTGAAATCTGAGCTGCCACAGTCTTTCCCTATAAATAGCATAATTGACTACTGGTTCTCAGATGACTCCAAATGGTATTTTAAAATCAAAGTTGACTTTTAATGGTGAGTTGTGGTTGCCAGATATATGTGGTATGGCCTGTCCTTTTCTCTTCCTGTCTTTTCAACAGAATTCTTCCTATTATACATTCTTCTCATTTTTTTTACCCATTCATTTGCTGGTGAGATCTCTCATTACTATTCCATTTTTGTTGGTATTTTGGTTAGGTTATTATAATATAGATACTAAATTCACTGTTTACATATAAGTGTCCTGTTTAAATATAAATAAAAAAACCTGTGCATTGCATAATTTACATATTTTTAAAACAGCAAAAGAACTAGACGTTAATATTACTGCTGATAAAATTGTCTGTAGACTGCTAGTGAAAAACATTGCTGTGACAGCACTGAGTGTTTAGCTAAAAGCCCCCAAATTGTTTTGCTAATGCTCTTGCTATCCACAAGGGATCTCATATGCCAGACAATAATGGTTCCCCCTGTTGCTCTTCTTAATTATGGCTTCTCATATGAATATGCCCCCTAATCAGAAAAGCTTTTAGATAGATTAAATTGGATACTGATTACAACCAGAGAGACTGCAAGAAGTTCCATGAAAGTTCTTCTTATTTATGCTTCTAGTACTGTAACTGGGCGCAGACCTGCTGTGTCTGTGAGGCTTTGGGTCGCCAGGGATCCAGCCTCTGTTGCATCAGCAGTTTCCAGTTTAAAAAACTACTATCAGAGGTAGAAATAAGCTCAACATGGATTAACCACCTGAGTATTTATGCAGCTTCTTGAGTGCATTTTGCCACCTGTACTGATTTCCATGCCATGGCTCACAATGCCAAACTTTTTTAGTTTGAAACCCAACTTGTATATTCCATAAAAGTTTTGAGGTGGATTTTCTTTATATCAAAAGACTGAGAATGATTTCTAAGTTCTCTTACTTTTCTTTGTGTACAATTGTCCTTACTTCAGGAAGGATCATGTAACAACTTTGGTACAGGGTAGATACTCCCAAATGACTTGGAATGCTGATGACCATCCGTAGGGAAGATGTATGAACTCCAGAAAGTTTTAAATACTATTAGAAAATGGAGACAGTGTTGATGCTTGCTATGAGGAAAGATATAGCCTTCATACAATAATGCCTAATCCCTTATAGTCACTTAAAATTCAGAAGTCCATATATTTAATAAAGTAATCTACATACAAGTCTCAAAACCCTGTTTTATAAACAGATGTCAAACAACATGGTCTGACTGCAGAGACATAGTTCCTTTTAAAAAACTTTTGTCATCTTAAAGAAACACTGATTCTGGAGTCAAGATGAAAAATAAATACTTAAATATCAATGAAGTTTCTAAAGGAAAACTGCAAAAGCTATCTTTCAAAGCCAGGTAGTCAAATGAAAATGTTGTCTCAGGCCAATCCATTACTATTAAAAAAGCTCACAGAGATCGTCTAAACTGTCTAAAGAAGACACAGTTCTGTGTTAAGATAAGGGGGGAAAAAATCATTCTTCAGTGATGAGATAGGCAGCAGAAAGGGTTCTTTGACTTTTTGGGAATCAGATAGTTCTGAAGGATTACAAAGGAGAAGGAATGGACAGGCAATTGCAAGATTCCTCCTATCTTCTGAATAACAGAAAGCAGGAAGAAGATGATTCTGGAAATGAACTGCTGGATAAAAATAAAATGAAGAGTTTGGTATTTTGGAGCAACAGACCACTTTCAATGAGAAGAAGCAGCTGTGAAATCTGGAAGGTCTCCATCTCAGTCAAAGGAGAACCAGTCTTCCCAGCCAAACTGATCAGGAGAGCACTAAATTATCAGCAAGGGGAGAGAGTGGAAAGGAGGTAAAAAATAAAAATTCTTTAGCATAAAACAAAGACATTGAGAAGAAAATTAATCAAAGCACCACAGGAAGTGAATCAAAGAAATCCTGGACTGTCTATACTAGCATAAAGAGCCTTGGCAACAACAAAGAATATTGCATTATTAGTCAACTATTAAGTAATTTTTATTAACGTGATATCACTGACATTTTCTTGAAAGATTAGGGACATGAAATTAGTTGTTCCAAAGTATTTAAGGAGGATGGTGGTATATTGTGTTAAAAATGGTACCGTCTGGCTATGTCTATACTAGTAAATTAAACAATACTGGGGAACTTTTCTGCGCATTGGGACTTCATTGTCCATACCGCTAAAACCTTAGAACAATCCCTGACATGGTTTTGGCCTGCATCAACCAGCACTTTTCCAAACAATTCCCTGGCACATTAGGGATGTTAACATTGGACAGGGTCCACTCCAAATAGGCAGTTTGTATGTAGTCACCCTGTTTAGAGGGTAAGAGAAATCAATAATAAGAACATGGGTGCCCAGGAATAGGGTGGGGGGCAGGGAACAAACAGACTTGATTTGGTGCTTTTTTTAATCTGAGTAGTATGTGATGAAGCTCTCTTTCACTGCTGAAATGCCAAAATTATATATTACTTTCATATCTTAAGTGTTATATCTGAGAATAACTCTTTATTAGACTCATATTGATACACAAGGAAAAATGATCACAGAACTTGTGTTTATTTAGGAATGCAAGTTTTTGTAAAAATAGAACATTTTTACAACTAGCACGATATACATTGGCATAGGCATTGCACCTGTACGCACATACATATGTGGTTTTTTTGTTTCTGTTTTTTAAGTTAGCTGGAAGGATAGCTTTAAAAAACTGTAAATAGTTATATGATAAATCAGCTGGGAAACAATAAATTGAAAAAATGTGAATGATAACTGGGAGAGCTTAACGAATGTTTCACTACATGTGCCAAAACCATAATCACATGGTTAAGAAATGACACTGCAATGATGAATGAAAAAAAACTGAGTTGACAGGGTTTTTTAATTTCGAAAGGGGAACGACGAAAACAAAGGAAACTGATGTGAATGATTATAAGTCAAAACTGAATACAAACTGTAGAAAACTGAGAAGGGAAGCAAAAGGACAGAAGGCACATGTCCATCAAAGTTAAGGACAACATGAAAGGTTTTTTAACAGTACAAGAAGAAAAGAAGCCATTAACTGGTGCTAGTACATTACTCAGTAGAAAAAGGGTAGAATATAAAGTATTAAAGCGGAGGAATCAGCAAAGTTGAGTGAATGTATAATAAATATATCATTAGGGGAAAAAGGCCAGATAGAGGGGTTTTTTTGGCAAATGGTAATCATGCCCTTTCTACTCCAATAAAAAATTCTTAAAAACACCCACAAGAGTTGAACCTTTAAAATTATTGGGAATTGATAATCTGGATCTAAGAGTTTCGGAAGAGCTATCAGACATTGTCTTGGAGTACAGAGGAAGTTCAAGATGATTGGGATTCTACGGCACAGAGAAAAAAGCTAAAGTGTGCCAAGCAGGTAGAGACAATCATCTGAGTAAAGATCAGTCTGTGAAGATGACTGAGTCAGACCATAAATCCATTCTTGCTCTAGGATATACTGCCTCTTCTGAAACAAATATAAAGGCCAGATCTGGGGGCTGTATCAGTTGGCTTTGGTCATTAAAAGGGACTGAGGGGCTGCAGCACTAGAAATTTTTAATAAAAATCCTGTCATAGCATCTTAAACTGTGGCAAAGTAGAAAAATGTAATTGTTACTGTTAAAATATGTAGGTATTGGGCAGCATGGCATTATGCAGACCACAGATCACTAATACAAATTGACTGGACCGTTTAATAAGTTTAGGACAAGGTGTATTTAAAAAGACCAAGTACAAATCATTGATTTTGGAACAAGGGAAACCACATTTGGAGAGCATAGATGCTGAGGAGACACTGACTCCTTTTTTATTTTGTTAGGTTAGGGGTTAGAAGCAAGATTCAGAGTGACATAAGTTGTAGGTGTGACAGTCTTGTTATTAATATTAATAAGGCCAATTAAATATTACCGTGTAAGTAGCAATACGAGGTAGTAGTAATGAGCTTATATGAACACTGTTTGGTACTGGCATGATGGTTCCTTGAATACTGTGTCCAGTTCTGGTGTCCACATTTCAAGAAGGATATGTTTACCATACTGAGAGTCCAATCAAATACTTAAATGAGTGAAATAAAAGCCTTATAGTAAGAAAACTGAGGAGCTCCACTTGAGTAATTAATAGGTAAAAATTGTGGTAATTCAGTCACAATCTAAATGTACCAGCAATAGGATCCAAAATTTGATAATATGGTGCCACAGCCCATAAAACAAAGGTTTAATGACTGGAAGTAGAAGCTACACTAATTCAGTTGAGAGATATGGCTTCTACAACAGCAAGTTTAGCTAACATCTGACACATCACTAAGTCAGTGACAGCTTTTCCACATCTGGAAACTTTAAAACAGAGTTGGGGTGGGGGTTTTCTTTCTGTAATAATCTCTGCAATTTTACCACTGCTTCAAACAGCTTATCTTTTGCAGGGTGTCAAATTAGCATGTCATGAAGAGAGGAGCTGTAACCTCCTGCACAGGAGTTCTCAGTGGATTTCTGGGATTTAAAAAGGCTGTGAGGAAAAAACATCTCTTGCATCTTTGACCTTTGTCTTACTTTTATTCTTTCTCCAAGCATTTGCTATTGACCATTGTCATAAACAGGACACTAAGCTAGATCAATGGTTGGTCCAACCCAATATAGTTGTTCTTACATTCTTACTATAGTGGTCCTTTCTGCCTTGAATTCCTATGAATGTCAATAGAGATTAAACGTATTCTGTTACACATAATTTTTGTCTTTTGTAGGCTTGAGTAGAAAAAAATAGTGCCAGCTACTCAGGAAATTGCACAGGTCTTTTAATAGCTGGATCTGTAATTATATACTGATGCCAGATTACCACAGGAACAACTAATGGAGGCGACTATGTAACACCACACAGACTACACGCCTATGTTTCAACTGATGTGTATTAGTCTGGTTAACTACTTGGGAGTCTGTTGAGCTGAGTAAAATACAGCACCTGTATGTTTCAATTAATGCAGATTTCATCAAGGCTTTAATCATTTACTCCTTTCTAGGGTTCTCACACCTGATCTTAAGAGTATGAGCTATTGTAGTCTTATGTGCAAGCTATTATATATGAGTGTTATAAAGCTTGATAAATATGAAGCTGCCTCGTATGAAAATGGCATTTTTCCAGTGGCAGAGATTACTTTAGAAGACATTTTGAGCTTTTCAGTAAATTGGTTGCAAATCATTTTGATGTTTAGAGTGCTGGGTGTATGGGTAGTGACAGGTTCTGACAAGGCAGAATGTGGTGTGGCATTATCAGTAGCCATGGAAATGGTCCCAAAAAGGAATGCTACAGTACTTTAATGTAAAAAGTGCCATTGAGACTTTCATAATCTGTTCACAGATGGCTTATAAACAGAAAGAGGTGAAATCAGCTGAAAAAAGCTATTCAGTAAGAAGCATACACACACGCCTCTTGCCTGAAAGTATATTCAGGTGTTCTGCAAGCCAAGCAACAGACACATTTTGAAAAGAAAACAGAGAAGCAGTGTTTCTGAACTGAACTGTAGAAAATTCCCAGAGAAGAAATGTGGTTAATTTGAGCAGGGGTTTGAGTTAGGATGGAGTCCCAGGAGGGGATTCAAATTAGGGTGGGCCACCTGGTCATCTTTTCTCAACACCCATGCATCCAGAGGACAGAATCGCAATCTTAAGCTAATCCCCTGGACCAGTGGACAGAATACCTGCCTGACTTGTATTCCATGTGCATGCAGCAGTAATCTTCCATATTTCCAGTCAATCTTTATGTGTGAGGTGAAGTTTACCCTGGGCACCACATCTTTTTAAACACAGTACCAACACAGTAGTACACCTATTATCCCCGTGTTCTCATGAGAGATGCCTACTATATAGCACCATTCTGGTGACCATTCCTGACACCAGTCAGGAAAAAATTTCTAATGCTCCCATCTAGCATCTGGAGAAACAAATATTTTCTAAATTTGAAGAAAAAAAAATCTAGGTTATGAAAGTTCCAGATGTGTACATTTTATTGGCTGGCATACATGGCCAATCTATTAATTTTATAAAAGTGACTGGTGAAAAACTGATGGAGTTTTTCACTGTGTTCACTTTCTGGGAGATTAAAGATGGGAACTACTGGCAAGCTGTAAACACATTTAAAAATGGGCAAACTATTCATTAAGCTCATAAAAGAGCAAGACGCAGCCCACAATGCACATGCATGCTGCATAGCACTGACAAAAAACCCTATGATAATGTATTTATGAAATGCTTGCATTTTCCAAGGAAGAGGTCACTGCATGAGTGATCAACTATATTTTTAGTAATTATACAGAGAACAACAAAAAACCCCTAACAGATTACAAAAACTCTCAGAAAAAGTAAGCCAGTCTTTGGTTCTGACAGCAGTTTGGTGTGCAGATGATAGCACTATGGGAAGCCCCTGGGTGAGAAAGTCTGGTTACTGTATGGACGCCCTGTTAGTGTCCATGCCCTCTGAGCTGCCCTATGTCCACAGCCGACCCATGCACTGTCAGGATCATGCCTGTGCCAGAGGCCGTCTCCTTGGCACTTCTTACTTATCCATAAAACACACATTTGCGCCTGTCACAGGAGCTTCTTCCCCAGCAGTGGACCAGCTGATATCAGCATCCTTACTATCCATCCTTGCTGACTGAGGAAGAAACTAAATGTCAACACACATTTTGAGTGGCAGAGCCTAAAAAGGATGCCTGCTCACTGATACATATGAAACTGCTGTTCCTTAGGGAAGGAAGGTACACAGTACATGTCAGTTCATTTTGGAATATCTTCTCTCACCAGACAAAATTAAGGATGAAAATTCTTTATATGTATTTGTGTATATATATGTTTTCTTATGGTAAATATTAGGTACAAAATTGAAATTAAAATTAGAAAAAGGAAAAAAAAAATTCAGCAATAGGGTATACCTGTGGAGTAAGTCCAGTTTTAGCCATTATATAGGGTTCTTCTGCTGGTCACCTCCCTCAGTTATCAAAGTTGAGGGCTTACCTCCAGCATAACTGTGCCCTCTGACTCTTCTAACAAGCAATTTTTTGGGTACTGCCCTCTAATTACACCTCAACTTCATTCAGTAACTGTTGTGTCAAAATTCACTCTTCAACGCACTCTTCTATCCTTTGCCATCATCTTTCTAAGCACTCATATTTTTCATTTTGTACCTCAACAAAATACAAATAAAGCATGCTAGGCATTTATGGAAAAAAAAATCTGATGAATACGTAGATATGCAGATTTCTTATCTCTGTGTTATCTCTTTCCTTCACAAGCTTATCCATTTGACACATCTCATAATGCAAATACACTTGAGGAGTTTCTTCAGCTTTGTGTTGTACCTTTCATATTTCCACAGTAAACTTCAATCAACTAATTTTTTTAGCATAGTTGTGTTCTTGCATATTGAAACCAACACTTAATTTTATTACTTGCTTCCTAAATTACATATCAGAAGAATTGTACAAATGTGTTATTAACTTCTGTATCCCTCAATTGTTTCTGTCTTTTCAAGGCAAAACATGACATTAATACAACAGGAAAGGAATATGAGAAAGGTGAGTTTCTACTGCTTAACAGCAGTCTGCTTAAAATTGTAACTTTTAGGAAGCCCCTTCAAAATTTTGACTGCCCAAAATGCATAAGAATCCGATTTTATGATTGTAGATGTCTTCAAATATGCTAAATTCTTCCTAATTCAGGTCTAGGGGGAGAGGGAAAGGAATTTGAAACAAGAAATACATCCACAGAGCTAATTACATACTGATAATCTAATTACTATATTTTTGAATAGGCCCAGTAATGGTACTATTTCTGTAGACATGGACTTCCTGTAGAATAGAATATACTATTTCAGTTGGAAGGGACCTACAATGATCATCTAGTCCAACTCTAGACACATACTTGCAGCACATAACAGGGAATATTTGAGTGACACTGAATGTCCTTTCCACCAAGACTGTAGCTGTGCTCCATGTTTTCCCCAGGAGTGAATCTGGCTGCAGAGGCTCCTGCCCGTACCCTCCTTCCTGTTGAGAAGGCTGTGCATTTCCACCTCTGCATTTCAGTTTGCTCCCTGCAGGATGGGCTGTAAACCAGATCAGTGAAATACCCTGAGTTAAACCAAATATTTTTGAAGGTGGCTTTCCAAGTCAGATTCCTTGTTTGGCTGGTGGCACAACCCAACACACACAGTTGCATCAGTGCAACTGAGATCAGTGAATTACAGCAGAGGGGCTGGAAACAAGCAGCAGGGAAAGAGGAAGGAACTGTCTTAGCACAACTTTTATTCTTGACAGAAACATATAATGGAATGACTTCCCTGCCCCAGGTGTTTCAGGACACAAACAGCCCAGCAGTGAGACAGCGTGTGCTACACCTGTGCTCAGGACATGAATTCTTGGTTCTCAGCAATGCCTGTTTCCTTCCTGTACACACTCCTTTAGCCATCATAGGTACATTAGAAGTTAAAATAGGTGGGGGGGTTTTCAGTGCTTATGTTATTTTTTTCCGAATATATACTAGAATTAATTGACAATTTAACTTGGTTAAATTAACTTGTTGAGAAAAAGAAGCTTTGTTCCATCATTTGAGAAGCAGCACTGAAGCTTTCATTCATCTGCTTTTCATCCAGTGTTCTTTTCTGGCCTCCTTTCTGCTTCCTGCCACACAATGCAATATTATTATGAAAGCATTTAATGTAATGACAACTGTATTAAGAACACATCACTTTGGGAAAAAATTAACCATTTTTCTGTGTGTAGGCAAAAAAGGAACAGAAGTTTGCTTGAACTATGAAGGCCACACACACACACACCAGGCAAGTGTCACATGATCTCTGAAAATTATCTAATTGAGCCACAGCTGGAAAGAGTCACACATAGCTGTAACACTCAGAGTGCCTGTGACGCGGTTTCTTGCTCTCCACCCCCACACAGTTTTTCAGCCAGATTGCTAAAACAGGGATCTTACAGGATATTGAACACCATGTCAAAAGAGATGTACTTAGATATCAGCGCTGATATACTAGTCCATCAAGGCTTCCTATGTATATTCCACAGAGCAACAGATATGCTTCTTCAGAAGAAGAGTCAGATAAATTAGGATCTTAATGTGTATGATTTAAATTTCTCTTTGGCGAAGATCTTTTTTCCTTTCCATCGAAGACTCAAGGAAAACTGAACATCTAATGTAGAAACAGTCGTTACCTTACTAAAGATAGATCTTGTTTCCAGGAGTGCATGTAGGCACGCAGTTAATTTTAAGTACACGGGTAGCCGCCGAGGCATTTTAAATCCATTAAAGCATGTCTGAGCATCTTGTTAGGTTGTGGCCAGTGAATCCAACTCAAGCACTAAGAATCTTGCAAGTTATTTTATCTGGGCACCCAACCGACTTCAGGGAATGCAGTGGTAACACAGGCTTCTGCTTCTCTGTGTTCAGCTTGAAAACATGGTTGTAATGTCTGATCTCAGGCCAACAGAAGTTGATGGGAAGTTTATGCTTTGAAGTAGACTTCTTATGGAGCAGCTTTTATATTCCTTGCCCAGCTATGGGCCAATAAAATGGTCAAGGAATGTAGGACAGCTATCAAAAACATTATAAAGAAAATAAAAAAATATATGAATGAGAACTACAGAGAGTAAAAAAATCTGAGAGTTTGGGAAAATAACTTTCAAGTTAAAATATTGTGCCACGTATCTGACTCTGTGAAGTTTATAGCTATTTAATACTGTATTAAAAATTGTTAGGATGTAGACTAACCACAACCGGTGTTGAAATGGCACTAGGACCAATCAGATCAGACATTTAATATCGTTAACCAAAGAGGATATGAACTACTATCCCTGTGTAATAGAATTATATCTCTCTACCATGAAATGACTGATTCTGAATTTTTAAGAGATAAACAAGTCGTGAGAAAAATTTGAAAAATGCTTTTTTGAAAAGGAAAAAATGTCAGAAATTTCCTGTTATTAATATTTCATATCCTTATACTATTTGTTACATGCTCTAGCACACACAGATATAACTCAAGGCATAAAACACTTTCTTGTATAATGCAATATAATGAGTCTTTAAAGTAAGAATCAATCTGTTTGAATAGGAGGTACCAGATGTGTATTCACTAAGATGAAAGACTTTTCTCTCATCAGTGCATAGAAGATTTATGCTTGTAATTCCTCCTAGAGGATGGAGAAGAAATATTCATGAACAGAAGGCACGATGCAGTATGATCTAATGGATCAATCTAATGCTGAAATCCAAGAATTCCTGTGCTCATCCAGACATTGCTGTAAGGTTTTGAGACTTTTTTTTCCATTTCTGTCCCTCAGTCTTCTCAACTGTAAATCCTGTGCGCTCCAATGCTTTTATGGGGAGGACTAATTAAATTTCAATATATAAAATGTATAAGATCAGGAGCTAAGGAATAGCATTTTATGCTTATAATCATCTGGGAGTCAGACTGCCAAAGAAGGAATGTGGAATATACATGGAGTGTGTTAAGTGCATACAGGCATCCTGATGTACCTATAATAATTTATGTTTAGAGGGAGTATTATAGTAGGTGGTTTCACCCACTTCTTATTAATTGTAAAATATATAAGTAAATTTATAATAAAAATAATAAATTAATAAATTAATGATGACTAATATGAAAAAGATAATAAACACTTCAGAAACTGCCCCTTTCCTTGTTCATCCATCCATTGAATGCAAGGTAATAATATAGCATAAGATTTGTCTTTATTTCCTATCTATGTTTTAGTGACTTTCTATGAAACATGAGAGATTAGATCATACACTTTGTGTGAAAAGCAGGACTGACTCTCTCTTCCTTCAGTGAGAGTTAAATCTAACTGAAAGGCTTTCTAACCCCTAGGACTCTAAGGTATTCTAGATTGAGGCTCCTTCCCTTTAGAAGCTCTTCCACTTCACGTGGAGTAAGTCACCTTCCACTAGGAGTTTTGCATTTGACTTCAGTGAGGTCAGGATTTCAACTCAATGTCTAAGTCACTACTGAAAATAAGACTTTGAATGATAAGTCACTTATGTGGTTTTAATACATGGATGTGTAGTGTTTTGCAAAAAAATGCTCTTTCACTCATCTTTCAGCAGCAAAATAAGACAGAGCAGAATCTGAACTGAATTCTCTCTTGCACTTAAACTGAAGGAAAAACTGATGTTTTACAAACATTTACATCTTCAGAATATAAAAAAATATGTCACAATTAATGCCAGATCAATATCCTTGATTTAGATCTTTTGACAAGTAGTTGCCCCCCCACTCTTTGCTTCAACTTCCCCCCACCTCTCCTGCCACATTTTAGAATTTGAAATTAAAAGCATAAATTATATGTTGTAGCTTGGAGCTAAAAAATGATTCTGTCTTTGAATGTTCTTTTAGAACCACAGTCAGCCAAAACTAATTCAGCATGGTCTCGCTGAAGTGCTTGGAGCAGTCTGTCTAAACAGCGCAGGCCTTCTTAATTTACCAAACGCTCACACTGCCTCCAATTAGGATGAAAGTGACTGTGCCATTGAAGAAAAAAGTAACTTGACTCTTTCAAGCAGCAGTTGAGAGAGTATGAAAGCTTGCACAGATCAGGCTTTCAGACTCAGGTCAGCTCCATACCTTTGACCTTTTTGAGGGCCTAAAAAAATCCTAGTGGGAACAGGAAATCTTCCCTGTTTGTACAGCTGCTGGATATCATACACTGCATCTGCCCTCGTGGAGACCTAGCTTTTATTACATATCAAAGTCACAAGCCAGATCATTTCAGTGGACTGACTCCTTGCAGTCCATTTTGGGTCATCTCCCTGAGCAAGCCAGAGGACATCTTAACTCTCCCATGCTCTACTTGAGCTATCATTCGCTCTTCAAAAATGGACAGCGGCAGAGATTTCATAGGAATGCGCAGGAAAACTTCTTGTGCGCTGCCATAAAAAGCTCTGTATCACAGAGATCCTTAGCAGGAGGAGACTCTCTGGATTGGTGTTAACAGTTAGGGTTTTGCTTGCATGTGCGATTCCCTTTTCACACTTCTAATGAAAATCTATGCATGTGGAATTTCAATTTGAGATCTAGGGTGCTGGAACATGGTACTAATGCACAGCAGACAGGAGGTGCTGGAATGATGATTGCTTGTGCTTGTCAGTTATAGCTACAGCCATAATGGTGCATTGGATGAGTCAACAAAGAAAGAGTATGCAAATATAGAATTAGAGCCTGTAGCATAAGTTGACTGCACCAGCAGGAAAAAGTAAGGCTGCATTTTCTAACTTTGGTGTACTTGACTTTGCAACTTTAATAATATTCGTTTGTTTGGAATGCAAAAAATAACCATGGCATATTATTTTCTGCAAGCTATGTAAACAAATTTGTCATGAGCAGCCACTTTATATTTGTAATCTATCTGATTAATGGTTTCTTGGTCCGGCAGTATATGAAAATCAAAGTAAAAATATTTTGTTCTTAAATTATGCCTGTTCTGCAGCAAAAAATCATTTGAGGTGGCCCGCTTAAGTTAAGTGTGTGAAACAAAAAGTATTTAGACAGAAATATGACATTTTTTTTGCGTTTTCAGAAGGGTTTAGCTTAAGTGTAAGATAAAAGCTTCATTGGTATTTATTTAATCTGAATTGATTTCCCTGCTACTAAATCTAATTTTGTATAATTGGAGAAGAGTAAGTAGACCTCAGAGATTTAAAACCTCAAAATAATACAAAAAAACCCATGAAATTTGTATGGATAATCATATTACTCTTGAATAATATGGCTTTTAAGAATGCTGGTGGACTTAAAGATAAGTATTCGAAATACTAGAGTCCCTATTCTGTTACCAGGTTTTTCACAGGCTTGTTTTTTTTTTTTAATTCAATTTGCTTTCAAATACCTAAAGAGTTAAAGCAAATTTCATCTATCAGGGAAGCTGCAAAAATAGATATTTTATGGTGATAATAATGCATAAAAATAATGAGGGGAAATTATTTTGTATTTCATCCATGTACTTGAGAGGAATTCCATCGACAGACATCTCTGTTCTTTATCAGATGCTTCTACTTCCTCTCTCATATGTTCCCATGGAAGTATTAGGCTGGAATGAAAATGGAGAAGAGAAAGGATGTAATTTAAATCTTCACAAGAGAGTCAATTTAAAATATGGAAAGTTCACAAATCAATAGTATTAAAACAGTTATTGAATTTAAATATTAATAAGATAGAAAGAATTGATGGACTGGAACCAGAGCTACTTAAAGTGGAGCACATTATATAGCTAAACCATTAGCTTGAAATAGGAAATCTAATTTTCTTACAACTAATATACCTACAGATTGGAAATACTGTTGTGACTGTGACTCATAAAAGTGGGGACTAACATCTCTCTTCCATTACACTTAACTCAGTGAGTGCCCTGTACAATTTATCTCTTCTTTTTGACACTGCGGTAAACTTCAATAGTAGGCACAAAAGAATCTCCAAATAATTTACTGTCTATGAATTACATATCTTAAATACATACACAAAATTTAAATGAGGAGCCTGGCCCTGTACTGCTGAAACCAAGTTGCCTATAGTGAAATTCCTTTGGCTTTCCTGTCACATCACTAGCGATGTTACTTTGCCAGAAAAGATTTTGTCTCATCATTTCCTTCAGTAGAATTGCAAAGGCTTCATGTCATTGCACTATCCCACTAAAGAACGTTACTTCATTACAATTTGTGTGGGGCAGGACTTAAATTTTTACTGTGCCAATGAAGGAGATAAGAAGGTGTATATCAGGGAAACTTCACAGAGGTACTGTGAACATATATTTTCTATAGTTTAATTCCATGACTTCAGATTCCTTAGGGGTCTTTTGGTGGTGGTGGTCGTTTTTGTTTTGTTTTGTTTTTTCATTTTCCCCAAAGAACAAAGTACAGAACACTGTTTCACCTTCTTTCAGGGCAGTATCATGCACTGAGTACTATTTTTCAGCACACAACCAAAGAAGAGTTTTGCATAACATGAAACAGGACTATGTCTCTTAGAAGCTCATTTTAGAACAGACCTATTACAAGAGTGCATTATGAATGTGTACCAGTGTACGGTAAATAACTCTCAAGAATATGTAAGTAGTTTTGGTATTTATTTGACAATTAAAACATATTGTTGTACACTGTACTCTTAACCTGGAATATGCAGTATGATTTTCACTGAGAGCTGCTGTACAAGATTAATTCTGCCTCATCGTGCGGTAATTCTTTGTGTTTATGAGGATGCATGCAGTACCACAGTTACATAAGCATTTGAATCTCTGGCCTGAGAATGTTTGTCACTCCTGAAGCCTTTCACAACCTTAATTCACATCTGGATGAAGAAAACAGACTTACCTCAGGATGAGTCACTCATCCGCATACAGGATGTGATAAAATTGCTTGTTTGCTTTTTCTTTGTTTTGTTATTTTTGTCCCTCTTATTGGGTTAATTAGTGTTGTAGGATCTACAGGCCTTGAGCAAAATAACGCCTGAAACACTGCAATGGGCTGCTGCCCATTGCTTCCCAGGGATCAGAGAAACATTTCCGCTCCTTTGAGCACGTACACAAGACCACAATCTCACCTGAAATGGTATAGTGCTATATTTACCCATAGTAGTATAGTCAGGGTTGCCTTCCCATTACAGCAGAGCTATCTCAGCTCATGAGGGTCAAAGTGGTGTATTGACTTTGCTCAGTACTGAAAAAGGCAATACCCTTGCTGGTGTTTGGCCTTGTCATTCTGTGAAACTCAAGGTCTGGTGAAAGACTTTGGTGAAATCTACACCAAAGATGGAGTCTTATCTACTCTAAAGTGCTGGGTATTCTGTTCTTTTTTTCCGTTAGATTACACATAGTTTCTCATATTTGGTAGAAGCACATACTAATACCAAGCAAGGACAGCCATGTTAAAACTGCATTGGCTTGTAGGTTCAACACTGTGAACTTTTCTTTTTCTGTGTACTTGAATCTTTCTGTGATGATTTCTCTTTAATTTTCCATCATGACCCATTGAGTCCTGTTGTTATTTGTTATCCAAAGACATGAACTCCCTGGTGTGCCTAAATCTATGCTGTTTAAATTTTGCTATTTTTTGCATTGTAAAACTTAGACAAATTTTCCTCATTAGTGCTTTTGATATTTGCATCATCATCAGATATTCTTTGTTTCTTTTTTTTTGTTTGTTTATTATGGGTGTATGTTTGAATTTTAACATATGGAAGGAGATGAGGGGAGAGAAATGTGTGAAGTAATGAACACTTACATCCAAAACATAAAGTCAGAATGAATATTGCTATCATTTGACTACACAATAATGCAGCAGATGACAAGATTAATATTAATCAGCCTACAACTAGAACAGCCTACACTCATAAATAAACCACTTTGAAAAACAAATTAAATGAAGTAAACACACAGACTATGATGGATTTGTGCTTATCAGAAAACTAGAATAGAAGGAGTGTTTTCAGAAGGTAACAGTAGGGAGGAAAGTAAAATAAAGTTGAGTTAGAATACTGGAAAATCATCCAGAGGATCCTTGAATCTGGACAATGATCCAAAAAAATCTCTAAAGTTTCAATTTTAAAAGTACTGTTCATTGTTGGATATAAAACACCACTTGTGGCTCCTGCAAAACTATCAGTCATTGTTGAAGAATTTGTTTATAAAGGCTGCCTGGAATGATGGTTCCAAAACTGAGATTCAGTTAGGCAGTACCTTGGGTGGGGTAGCAAATGTGCTTCAGTCTTACAAGGTCCATTCACACCACTGATAATCTGACCTGTTGCCTTTAAGAGATAGCAAGAGATAATAAGAGATCTGAAAATACAATTAGATGTGTATCATGGGAAATAAAACATGACAATTTAACATCCTGACACACTTTAGAAATGGGAATGACAGAAGCAGAGACAAAAGTGAAGGGGGAAGAAAATGATAAGGCTGAGTGGATGAAAGTGCATGTGATTTTTTCCCCCGGACTTCTCTGATTGTACACTGTGGTGGGTTAACCTTGGCTGGATGCCAGGTGCCTACCAAAGCCGTTCTATCACTCCCCTTCCTCATCAGGACGGGGGGGAGAAAATAAGATGGAGAAAACTCATGGGTCAAGACAAAGGCAGTTTAATAAAGCAAAAGCAAAGGTCACATGCAAAAGCAAAGGAAAACAAAAGATTTATTCTCTACTTCCCATCAGCAGGTGATGTCCAGCCACTGCCTGGGAAGTAGGGCTTCAGTACATATAGCAGTTGCTCCGAAGGACAAACGTTGTAGTAATGAACGCCCCCTCCCCTCCTCCTTTCTCTTAGCTTTTGTTGCTAAGCAGATGTCGTATGGTATGGAATATCTCTTTAGTCAGTTTGGGTCAGCTGTCCTGGCTATGTCCCCTCCCAAGATCTTGCCCACCCCCAGCCTACTGGTGAGGGGGGAATGTTGGAGAGACAGCCTTGATGCTGTGGGAGCACTGCTCAGCAGTAGTCAAAACGCTGGTGTGATACCAACACCTTGGATAAATCTTTAGCTACCAATAAAAAGGACAGCACTATGAGGGCTGCTATGGGGGAAATTGACTCCATCTCAGCCAGATCCAATACATACACCATGGATCTTTTATGCTTTATGTATGGATGAATTCCATAAACTTCAGATGCTTGTATGTTCCTTTCAAGAAGCATTGTGAAATAATGCTGTTTTTTCTACCCTGTGGAATCCATTTGAGTTGGAAGCCATGTAACTTTAGAGTGAATGCTATGGAAAGCACTCCTTGTTTGAAAAGGAAGAGCATCCATCAAGCCTGGGAACCAAAGAAACCTCTTGTTGTCCAGCTATGTCAGTCAAGAAAGAAGTGTGATTTACACAGTCTGGTTTAGTCTCAAGTTAAGGTTTTGTATTTAGTCTCTCAACGACAGGCCACTTCTTAAGATAACATACTGCGGCAAGCAAGAGTCTAAGCATTTATAATTTACAAGCGTGGTGATAATTTGAGCCTTAAATATCAAAGGACAGATCAATGAACAGAAAATATAAGCAAACGAGCTCAGTCCAGCCATGGTTGTCTGAGACGAGCCAGATCATGACAGCTCTGTGAGAATGGGGACTGATTCCTCTCGAGAGAAAACACAGGCACACAAGTAGCAGCTGTAGCATGGTTGTGGCTCTTGGGATTTGCGCTAGGCAGAATGACACACACACACGCACAGATACACAGAAAGTGCCCTGCTGCAGCAGAAGACAGCTCTCTGCTAATATGGTCCTCTGGGTCCAGCTGTATCAGCCTTGTTATATAACTGATTAAATGGGGCCACTTATTAATTGCCTCTCTCACATGTCTAACATCATCCATGGAAATATGGCTGTTACAATGAGTGTGAATGCACATGTTAATATCTTCAGCAAAGATCTCATCAGCCAGTACGAGAATCACTAGACTAAAGTAACTATAGGATAAAGTCTTATTTACTTGAGCTGTGGAAGCTCATACTTTTAATGTCTCGAGTCTTTGGTGCAACCCACATGACGACTCAGATGACAGTCATGCCATATGAGTCAGGCAGGCAAGAGTATGCCTCTGGTACCCGAATTATTTTAATTGCAATAGAGAATCTGTAATGAGCCCTGTTGATCTTTGTTGTTTTGTCTGTAGCAGAGTGATTAGTGACATGGGTAGGGTTAGACCCTGTAGCCAAAAATAATTAATTTTGTTTTGCCAGTTGTGGGGAATTTTAACCTTAACATCAGAGAGAATGCCTGTGTCACTGCTGATGCATGCAATGGTAATGAAGGGTAAAGAAAAGGTGGGGGGAGGGAAGGAATTAATGACAAAATCAGTGCTACAGAAAACCAGATCAGACAGACTGTAGGCATTTCAGTCTTGTTTATCTTACTTCAGAGTATTGATTATTTGCAATCAGCAAGACAAAAACTGCTGAAGGTGAAAGTCAGTTGAATAGGGAATAGGTTATTTATCATGTTAGTAAAGAATTCTTCTATTTACTTTTTCAGCTTTCCATTATTATAGCAACTTTCCTTTTTATTTATAAGAGGCTGAAGATGTCTGCATTGCAGCATAATTGGTTCTGGCTGCTAGCCACCTGACAAAGTTAATTATTGATTGTCTGTGCATTGGTCCTGTGAGAGAATCCAATGTCTGTACAAATTAGTTGGAGGCAACTGTCTTATAAAATAGTCAGGATAAATCCTTTATACCTTCCTAAACAGAAATGTGATAGATTATTGGCTTTTTGAGGGAAAGGGCAAAGTATTGTACTAACTGCTATTCATGAATGACAAGGCTTTCTTCACTGCTGAACTCAATTCAAGTCAAAAGGTACAAGAATTAAGGAACTGAATTCACAGATGAGTCTGAAGAAGACTAATTATTTTCAAACCCATCCTACTTTAATAAATTGCTGGTGCTAAGTGGATTATTTCAGGTTTTGAAGGACTGGGATTATTGTATTCCTGGTATTTAATTTCAAAATGCATTCTTCCCATTACATTTTGAAATAAAGATATTTTTATATATTTATAATAATGGAATTTATATCTTCAGATAAATTTCACTTTCTATCTGCAGTCTCACAAAAGTTAAGAAGTTCATGTTTGTGAAGTATTTAAACATTGAATACTCATAGAACATTTGGAAGGAGCAAGTTAAGACTTCACTAAAAATGAGCCACACAAAGTTCCCATGAAAGCAAATGAAAACTTCCATAGGAAGTTATAATGATATTATCAGATCCAGATATTGCCATATAAGCATACACAAGCACAGACGTAAATATTTGTTTGGCTAATCTTTAATTAAAAACATTTGAAAATACTGCTTTTTTCTGCATTAATTTATCCATGGTGAATCACAAGACATAAATGAAGTAATAGAGAAAAGCTCTTAGCCTTCGTGGTGAAGCAAACTTCAAAGAGGTGGAGAAATCCCTGTTTAGCAAGGCCTGTTGACACATCATTTTACTCTGCCTGCAGAAGTTTCTGTTCTCACTCCCCTACCAGCTCTTTGTCACTGTCCCTTTACGCATAGGTTACCACCACTGGAAATCGGCAACTCATCTGAACCTTCCCTGCTAAGCTTCAGTTCTGTCGTGGTTTAACCCCAGCCGACAACTAAGCACCACACAGCTTAGGAAACTAACTCTGTCCCAGCCAAAACCAGCACAAGTTCAAATGAAGCTGGGAAGTTTAAAATGTTGGTCTTTATTAGGTGATTTCTTTGGGACTGAAAGTGATTAGGGAGTATTCACACAAGCAGATCAGCTGGCAAGAAGACAGTACAGGTGACTGGAGGCAGGCTGAACAAAACAGTATTTTTTTGCCTGCACAGCTGCAGTCAGAGGGGGATTTGTGAACAAGCCTTAAGGCTCCACAGCTGCTTCCCAGTTATAGTAGCCTGGTCTTCTCCTGCTAATGCAGATAGCTGCCATTGCACAAGAGAAACAGTGGGTGAGAAGGCAATAATGTGTCTAACAGGACATCCTTTGATCTTCCTTCTCCCTGATTCCCATGAAATCCTTTAGTTCCCCCTGAGCAGGGGCTTTATGCTAGATCCACTGTGCAGGGATCATCCAACAATTCTGAAGTCAAGGCAGAGTTTATGAACTACCTATGAAAAAGCTACAAACTTAAGAAAGTATTTTCTTGTTGAAGAATACGATTGCTGAGGTACAAATCTCCATGAGTTTCTCACAGATACTCCAATACTGTTGTTCTTCAGCTCTGTTGTAAGAAATTTATCTCAGTCTTACAGGTAGAACCTTGAAAACATGACTCAAAAGCTTTGAAATCAGATACTTAAGAAAAACTACCATAACTAATTACTTTAAATTTGTCCGTCCCGCCCCCCCCCCCTCCCCCCCCCCCTTAAATGATCTTATAATTTTGGACTGATAGCAGCTATGATATTTCAAAGTTTAGAGTTTGCGATATTATAATAATAACAAAGTGACCCCAACTACTTCAATTTTCTGCCTTAGTTTAACCTGGAACTAGATGCTTAACAAGGAAAATCCCCAACATACACATTATGTTGAATAGAAGTAATTTCTTTTAGAGAAAGAAGCATAAAACTCACCTCTGGTCTCACTTAATTTGTGTCTGTCTGGGTATTCTTAGTGAAACCAGTGAAATTGCACTGAGATAAAATGAGAAGAAAATCAGCTCTTCTGAATAAATGTAATAAAATCCAGTGCATGTAAAGATGTTGGTAGCTCTCAGGATGGTGTCTGTGATGCCTGGGGAGAGATTAAATATGTTGAGTAGTGTTCAGATATTAATTTATGTTAGTGATGCGCAAGTTTCTCTTTCCACCACTATAAATATTATTTTTCATGTTTGGTTTTACCGGGGTCTTCACATCCTGGTTTTGACTATAACATATGCTGCAGTATGGAAAAAACAAAGCAAGTAATTTCATCCTACAAAATATACAGCTAGGCAAAAATAAGAAAATGATAGAAATATCATGGAACTATCTTTTTTTTTTCTTTTCTTTCTTTTTTTTTTTTCCCTTGAGATTTTCCAGAAGGTTTCAGCTTGAAATGGCTGATAGAAGAGTATGGATAAGTTTGAATGCTTAGCTGACTCTAGGCACTGAAATCTTTAAAATTCTGCCATTGGTGCAATCAGGTCAGTGTTTCACCAATATCATTTTGTGAAAAAACTTGCAACCACACTGATCAGAGTGATGAAGCAAGTGATATTTGTCTATTTTTAATGTTGACTCAGCTCTCTTTTTTTTTTTTAGGACGATCTTCAAAGATCATCTCTTCAGCATAATTTACAGGCTTTCTAGTCAAACTGGGTGATTTGCCATTATATTCAAACACTATCTCATATGGCAGATGGAAATCAAAGGAAGATTAACAACAGGATAGAAATGCTTTTTAGAGAGAAAGCACAAGCTTTTAATATGTACGTTTGTTTACGCCCATTAAAAATCTAACTTTTGTCATTTGTCCAACTTTAATATGGACAGCTCAGTCCAATTATCTAAATATAGTCAGCTACCTACACTCCTACTTAAAAGTACCCTGTGGTATCTGAGATGTCTGCACAGAGATTGCATTTAAGATAAAGATCCACAGGAGATCCATGACCCTCTGGACTAGAAGCAAAAGGCTCGGAGAAATACCGAGGGCGTCTGAATGCCTCATTCAGGTTTGACAGTTGTTAACAAATTTACTGTCAAGCAGCAGATTTTAAAAATTAACTCTCAGTTCAAAGTAAATGTAGCTGTACATGGGCCTGAATCTCATTTCTTACTAATTTCTTTGCTCTATAGCTCCAATGAAATCAGAATTGCATTCTGTTTACACAGTGCAAGTGGGATTATACTTACAATTTCTGACAAGATATATAGCAAGATAATGTAGAAAAAAAATCTCTAGCATACTGTCCTAGACCAAAGGAGTGTGAATAAAACTAACTATAAACCAGCTGACTCCTGTATTTCAGAGTCATTTTTAACAACGCCTAATCTTTTCCAAGCTCATCACAAGATTTTCTGAAAATTTTGTAGAATAAAAGCAAATAATTTGCTCCTGCTGTCAAGACTTGCAACTCAGTTGTCTGAGAAGAAAGTTAGAGTGAAATAGCATTGCTTTAGGTTGTTTAAAGATCCTGAGAGGTACCTGCCAGGCATATTATTATATCAATGAATTTTTGTCCTGGTTTCAGCTGGGATAGAGTTAATTTTCTTCCTAGGAGCTGGCACAGTGCTGTATTTTGGATTTAGTATGAGAATACTGTTGATAACATGCTGATGTTTTAGTTGTTGCTAAATAGCGCTCATCCTAAGTCAAGGACTTTTCAGTTTCCCATGCTCTGCCAGCAAGCAGGTGTGCAAGAAGCTGGGAGGGAGCATGGCCGGGGCAGCTGACCCGAACTAGCCAAAGGGGTATTCCATACCATGGAACGTCATGCCCAGTATATAAACAGGGGGGAGTTGGCCGGGAGGTGCTGATCGCTGCTCAGGGACTGGCTGAGCATCAGTCAGCGGGTGGTGAGCAATTGCATTGTGCATCACTTGTCTTTCTTGGATTTTCTCTCTCTTTTTGTTATCTCCCTTTTCATTACAATCATCATTATTATTGTTGTTATTAGTATTATATTATATTTTATTTTAGTTATTAAACTGTCCTTATCTCAACCCATGAGTTTTACTTTTTTTCCGATTCTCCTCCGCATCTCACCAGGGAGGGGAGAGGAGTGAGCGTGGTGCTTGGTTGCTGGCTGGGGTTAAACAGCAACTTTCTACAAAGAAGCAATGTTCACTGCAATTAGGTAAAACACAATGGCTCTGTTCCTGATTGTGAAGTTCACAGAGGGTCCTCATTAATACAGGAGTAAGCCTGTTTTGAGCCCTTGTCCTCCCTAGCTCCTTTCCCCGCCAAGGTGACTGTCCCCTTGAGCTATGCAATAGAGGTTTTTGCTGTGAAGTTGCTACTGACCTAGCATCCATCTTGGAGGATCAATGTGTATCCTTAACAGCTTCGGAGGAGAAGAAAAGACTAAGGTGATTCTTCTTTTCAATGGGCTAAGGCACTGTGCCAGCTCATACCAGCATTTTATCTTTGCTTGTTACTTTTACTGTTTGAGGATCAGAACTGTAGCTGTTACAGAACTGTCACCAGGATGTTGGATCACACAGGTGAAAAAAACACAGTTTAGGTTCTCTAAATCTAAATCCCAGCTGAAGTCAGCCAAATGGAGGAAACTTTAGCACTGAAATACTCCTTCTTTATAGCAGTGTCTCTAGTTCTATTTTTTCAAATAGTTAATGATGACAATGGTGGATCAGGCCCACAAGATCAAAACGTCTGGGAGAATGGAGCTGTAGGAGTTGCAGACAGATGAGTAATAGCAGCCAGCTTACTGCTGTTATGAGTTACTACTGTCTAGCAGCTGAGCTCTATTAAGTCCATATTCCCAATGACACCTGAGAAATAAATCTCATTAACATAAACCACCATGATGGAAGGAAAGAGGGGCAGACTTCAGAAAGAATCTGTGATTTTTGTTGAGATGTGTCTTTTTAATTTTAACTTCAGTATTTGTTTGGTTTGATTTCATTATACCTTTACTGGATCCTGAAGTAACATCATTACCTATATATCGGTCTGTTAATGTTTTGCTTTAAACATTTACATAGTTGAACAAGGAAATTTCTGCATTATTTGCAGTACTCAAAATCTCTAAAAGTACACAAATTTGAGCCTTGTAGTAACTTAATGGACATTTATGTAGCAATTACTATTTTCCTTAGTAAGGTAACCAATGCAAAAATCAAGCCCCCTCAGTGTACTATTGGCAAAGGATGGGAAGAAGGAACGAAGAAAGAATATAGAGATTGGTAAGATCAGCCAAAACACAGGCAGAAGAGATTCTGAAGGGAGGTATTTGGGGAATGCTGAAAAATGGGGATGGGGTGGTTGGTCACTCTTGTTGATATGAATGATAAAATTTAAGAACATGGAGCTGAATATGTGTAATTTTCTGGTGTATTCTTGGTAACGTACACCAATAGAACATGTAAGAGAAATTTAACCAGTGAGCTCTTAATTAAGCAATCTTGTCATGCTTTGTAGAAAAACCCTTCCAACTGTCTTCAGATTCATTCTTTCTGAGCATGATCAATCTGTTTCATCTCCCATATGGCATTTATGGAGACTTGTCAGCTTGTACAAATTCTTCAAATTTTCATGGTTGGAAAAAACACATTTAGAGCAGCTTTAATATCAGCAAAATCGTTCTTTGTCTTTTCTCCAGTCGTCACTGAATGACATCTCAGTGTCATCATTGACTGAACAGACATCCCACTTAAGCTTTCTATTTTAAAGAATTAAATATGATCTTTTTAGCATAAATTATTTTTCTTTTTAAAAAAATCTGAAATTACACCTTTTTTTTAACATATACTTATTTATCGTCCTGGTTTCAGCTGGGATAGAGTTAATTTTCTTCCTAGTAGCTGGTATAGTGTTATGTTTTGGATTTAGTATGAGAATAATGTTGATAACACACTGATGGTTTTAGTTGTTGCTAAGTAGTTTTATACTAAGTCAAGGATTTTTCAGCTTCTCATGCCCAGCCAGCAAGAAGGCTGGAGGGGCACAAGAAGCTGGGAGGGGACACAGCCAGGACAGCTGACCCAAACTGGCCAAAGGAATATTCCATACCATATGACATCATGCCCAGTATATAAACTGGGGGGAGTTGGCCAGGAGGGGCGGATCGCTGCTCAGGAACTAACTGGGCATCGGTCAACGAGTGGTGAGCAATTGCATTGTGCATCACTTGTTTTGTATATTCTAATTCTTCTAGTATTATTATTGTCATTTTATTATTATTATTATTATCATCATCATTATTTTCCTTCCTTTCTGTCCTATTAAACTGTCTTTATCTCAACTCACCAGGGTTCTTTTGATTCTCTCCCCCTTCCCACTGGGTGGGGGGAGAGAGTGAGCGGCTGCGTGGTGCTTAGTTGCTGGCTGGGGTTAAACCACGACATTTATGTAGGGACTTTTTCTAATAGCAGTAGACTTCATAGAGTGCAGATGGCGTTGTTCATATCCTATGATCTGGCAGTCAGTTACTACACTCACAGTTAGCTCCGATGATACTCACCATAGCTGTCTCAGCCATGGCATGGCCTAGTAGAGAGTACAGTCAGTATTAGAGTGTATAGCCAGAAATACTGCTCAAATAGTTCCTAACTATTGTCAACTAATCTGTTTTATAAAGATTGAAATTAGTGAAAACTACTTTTCTGAATATTTAAGTGCTTTAACAGCCTTTAAAATCAAAGTGGTTTTATTACTTTCTTCAAAGTTTTATGCGCTTTCCATGAACTTATTGATTCCTTCAAATGTATTTCAGACACAGTGATCCTTTCACAAGGCAAGTTCAAATTGGAAAGAAAAAATCAAATTAGGCCATAAAAATCTTAGTTTAATGAAGTAGCATATAAGACCTAACAGCTGGTATTACTGTCCCCCAAATCCTATACTGCCTTATGAGTTGAGTTTTGCATGAGTTTTCTTAATACTTTTGTTTTGCTCAGATGATGTTAAAATGAACTTTCTGTTGAGTAATGAGCACTGGAGTTTTACGTGGGGCAGCTAGCAAATCCAGTCCAGGGAATTGTACCTCGACTTTGTAAAAAGTAGTGCATATGCTTCAAGTAAATTAAAAAGTGGAGGGATTAGCATGATGATAAATTAAGTCTTTTACCAGACTTCTTTTTTCTGAAGAGCATGATATATAAGATGTGCATATTAAAAGTCACAATAGCCACAGAAATTACTGCATTACATTAACCTTAAATTATAGCGAAGTTTTAATGAAAAATATTAATTTTAAATAAATCTTAAATATGACAAAGTCTGTCTATAACCCTGTTCTACTTAATTTTGGTTCATATGCATAATTACATTACTATGTTATCACAATTATTTCAAAACTTTTTTATTTGCAAAAAGAAATCAATATAAAGCAGAGCAATTCCAGTTAATGTTTGTATCTGAAATGTTTTATTTGATCTGCAATTTTCAAAAAGTGTAAATGAATATGGTTCTTTCATTCATTCAGTTTCAGCGGGAGTTTAGCATCTAAATCCCTTTGGCTTCTTTGGAAAGCCTACTTAATATGCTTCGCATGGTTGCTTCGCATAGCTATGAATGTATAATACATTGCCTAAGTGTCACTGGAAATACTACTGATTGAAAATAAAGAGCTTCTGGTACAATAAAACGTATTTTCTGCAGATAATATTGCTTGCTTTCTCAGTGGTATCAGTTGTACTGGAAGTTCACTGTCCCATGATCGCTGTAAAAGATATATGTCATATCAGATGATGAAAAAAACTCATCTTTGGTTAAGAGCCATTTGGTGGTCAACGTGCCACTTGCCTTCAAAATTGAGTTTAACTAGAATTTAAATGGTGTGTGGCCTCTTGTACACTTTGTACAACTGGGAGAAATGGAATGGGTCAGAAAACAAAGATGGCTTTTATTCACAGAGGGAAAACTTCTGCAAAGCTCGGGTGGATTGAGCTACTCAGTCTTACGCAGCCAAGCACCCTGCTTCTGTTGTTATCATCTGCTCACTGCAGTCAATTCCACTAGTGAACAACTGATGATTCCAAATGAGAGAATGGAATTAAGACAGCACAAAAGTTTGTTAATCATCTCATTAATTCATTTTTCAGATTTTTTATCAATACTATGATTTATTGGTTGTCTCTGACTTACAGCAGGTATCAGACAAAAGCAGGTGTAAAAAAGGTCTGTGACACTTGCAGTCACAAGGGTTCTGTTAATTTTCATTACAGAAGGTGCCATAAAGGAGAAATCCTCATACGTCACCAACAGGGGATTCCAAGATTAACGCAGAAATCAAATTCACTATACACAGATAACTTACGGCATGCTACCTCTTTCACATTTCAGTTCAGTTTTGTATTGAAAGCCATGAGGAATACTTGATGATTTTGCTCCCATCTATAAAATAACTAAAACAATAAAGGACAGAGGTAGATTTGTTAGATGGACTTTCCAATGTAAAAAGATTTTGAGAAAATAGACAGATCCTGCTTACTCTAGCAAAAATAAAAGTTGGAGTAAAGTTTACAGGATTGGGGCCAGAATTTGGACTTATTAAAAAAGTGTGTCTGAGGAGATCTGTAACATTTTTTTAAATGGTGAACTCAACAAATGAAGCAAATTTTAACATTAAAACAGGAAAAAAATTGGTAGTAAACATTCTTATGGGCTGGTGGATTTCATAATATGCATACTTGGATAAAATTAAAATATCCTTGTGTGACAAGGACCTGAAAAAATAAAGATGGTTGAAAACCTTATATTGACCCTATTCATCAGTTTCGGATTGTAGCTGCCATTCCACAATTTGCTACTGTAGGATGGGCAGTTGTCAGGGTATAGATTATATAGACCCCCATCTCTGTCAGTGTTGAGGAATACTGAAAACAGAAAACAAAATAAGTGAACTTAAAATGGCTTTTTAAACAAAAGTTATACAAAATTCCTCTCTGCCACTTATGAAAAGCAAACCACAATCTGAAAAAAAATGTGGCAGACAGTATCCAGCTTAACAAGACATAGCGGGGAACAGACTTGGTAGGTATTCATGTATAGATACAAGCTCTTTAACCCAAGTTTTCTGTGCTGTTGAGGTCATGATGATACTATCTGATCAGTTAGAAGGTTTTGTTGTCTGCTTGCAAGTTATTATGATGTCCTCTTCCTGCAAAAAGGCAGTGACTGATTCAGGTGGATCCCTATGCATGGAGGAGCAATCTGGGGACAACTGAGCTGACTCTGAGCAGAGAAGTTACCAGATGACTGTAGAATAAAGACTGAGGTCTCTGCAAGGAAAGAGCCTGAGGAACAGCAGAACCTGAAAGACCACTGGAGGAAATAAGGAAGCAAATACAGCCAGGCTTTGGGGGTGTGGGTCCCTTCTTAGTGATCAGGATGCTGTGTTCACAGGAGTGCAGATGTGTGCAGATGGATGTGTGACTAGAATGAAAGGACTGAATAGCAAGAATAGCATTAAGCAGGAAGACAAGCAGTGGTTAATAAAGAACCTTTTTTGTTAGTATTTCCATTCTGTTTTACCCAGTTACTTTGAGATTAGATTTAATGTTAAAATTTACATATTCTTATCTAAATTTTATTTAGACCTTCCTTTTGAATTTAAAATACTTTGAGTCTTTGTGTAGCTAGGAGGTTCAGTTTTCTCCTCAAAGATATGACTGACTTGGAACGTCTCTTTTCTTAAGTCTCTTTCTGCTTAGCAATTAAAACACACTTTACTAATAATCATCTGGCACTTCCTTCTCCTCTTTCAAATGTTCTTTTCATTTTCTCAGCCTACGCTGGCGGTTCTTTACAGTCTCCTCAGTATTAGTGTAAATATGAAATCTCAGCAAATAATAGACCTAGCTGAATAATGTTTTAATAATATTTTATCCCTAAAAGTACTGGATTCAGTTGTGGACCCCATTGCCAGTGCCATAATGTAACACTGGAGAAATGAATAGGGGGAAGAGATGTTGGTAAAAATGCTTATAAATCTCAAAAAAAAAAAAAAAAAAATTTCACATAAAGAATCATAATAGAATTATAATTTCTTTTACAGTTATTCCTGTTTTCTTAGTCACTCAATCATTCAGTTCAGGAGAAGAAAATAATTAACAGACAAGCTATTAAAGATGTTTGAGTAGCTAGAGGTATGTTTAAGCCTCTTACACAATTTGAAAATAATGCCTGGTAACTCAGCTCAGTTATTGTTGAAGATCCATGTAACGGTCAAGATGCACTTTCAGGTACTTCCATCGCTCCACTTTCAAAAGACTGAGCCGCCCTGACTCAATGAATTTTCTTATTCAGTGGATATCACAGTAGCAATATCAATCAAGCAAAAGAAGTTGAACCTTGAAATGCCCAGCACCTGTGACATTTTGATTAGTTTTATTGTGATCTCTCTTCTGATATTTTTAAATATAGCAAGTGAAGTAATTCATTCAAAGATGACTACCTGAAAACTGGTACTTCATGTGTAGTTAAGATCTATTAAAATGCACTGGAATGGTTTATGTTTCTTGCTGCAGTTTACTGTAACAATAGTTAATAGTTTTCAAGTAAATTGTTTGGGTTTTTTTTTAATTTCCTCTGTGCTCTTTGGTTCTGTGTTATTTTCCCTCTTTATGTCTATTACTAGTGTTCTGGTAAGTGCTTCAAACTGTTTGCAGTACCCTGGAAAATGGATATACTTTTTTAGCCGCTCCAAGTAGTATAGACTCTTTACAGTTTTAGTCCAACTAAGATATAAAAAGATCCTGAGGAACTCTTACTAAGGTTCAGAACTAAGGAAAGTAACAAGATACCTAGAGAAAGGAACTTGGAGTTTGTTTGTTGTTTTTATTGGTTCTTTTTTCACTGAGAGACATAAAGTTCAGAAACAAGACTTTCAAGGTTCTTGATTAAAAAAATAGCTACTTGTCAGTCTGAAAATAGAGCCAAAGGATGGAAAGAAAGTTTAAAATTGCTCAGTACAGCAAAAATCCGTTATTTTCTTGATAGCAAATCTAGGGCTGATTAAATCTGCCAGACCAACAGTTCTGGAAGTGAGTGTCCTCTATTAATGCCAGGTCCATTCTGAGCCTGAGCAGCCCATCAGCCACTCTGCAGTTAAGGCTTAGCACTGTCAGTCCCACTGGTTATGTGACAGGATGTCAGCCTCAGTGATGTACAGTATAGTCAAGACTGCACTTATATCTTTAGTTCTTAGTCTGATGACAATACTCTCATACAGACTTCTCTGAGGGGGAGGACATATGGCTTGGGCATAGGAGGAAGATAATGAAGTTTGATGACTTCCACACTGTAGTAGACTATCAGCAATATGCAGTGTGCAGGAGCTCAGATCTGTCCATCTCTCTGTCTGTCTTTCCTCCTTTTGTCACTTTTGTTTCCTACTGTCCTTATGTGCTCCTTTCTCCCCACGCATTGAATAACAATTATCCAATGCTTATTAGGCAACACCTAGTGTTCTTGCAAATTTGTTATTGCAGCAGAGACATCGCTCTTTAACCAACCCAAACTCAGGTTTCCTGGCTCTTAGGATATGTCAGCACTGTGCAGTGCAGCATTGCACACTGTAATAGAAATGTCAGATACATTGAACTGAAAGTGATGCAACTGAGTAAGGACAGCTATCTTGCTTCCAATCTGCTGTGTGAACATGCTTGCTCACTTGCATCTAACTTGAGAAGTGTTACCCCTGGGTCTTGCATTGTAGACTTGTTTTCATTGTCACTGAGCCTTGAGTTGGCTATTGCCATAAAATAGGTCTGCAGAAGTGGTGCTTTGTTTCTCCCCAAAAATAGAACCAAAGGCTGCAGTTTGAAAGATGAAAGCTTGTGTCACTCTAAAAGGCCTTACTGGCATGCCTCATCCTTGAGCTTTCTCTCCTGTCATTTTAGGTTTAAATTAATTACTATTGGAGAACTTGGGGCATAGTCCTCTCAGATAAAGAAATGTGTGCAGTGAAAGGTGAAAGACCATCTGGAGCTTAGTTTGAGTGATACTAAAAGACTGATTAATGGTGTAGTGTCTAAAACTGAAGAAGAAAATCTCAAGCCAAGCCATTAGGCAAATGTAATCCATTAAATGAACAGACATTCCAGTGCTTCAGAGAGATCTTTGTCTTTCCCATTTCTCTCCATCTAGCTCTTTTAATTTGTGTTTTGTAGCTATCTATCTTCAACTTAAAACTGTGTTGTTGTCCGTTCCAAATCTTATCCTCTCGGCTCCTTTCTCTTGTTACGTAAATTTCAGTGACCATCCCTCTTAGCTACTTTTGAACTGGTCTCTGAGTTGAGGTACACGATCTAGTTTTAACCACTTATAGGGGAACACAAACCAAAATAGCAGCCACTGAAAAAAAAAAAAGAAAAAACCCACCCTAAACTAAGCAACTCAACAAGCAAAACCAATGAAATTGCCTTCTGAAATCCTACTGTCTCTATTGCTCCTGTAGGTACCATCCATCTCTGAACATTTTGGATTGTTTTCAGGCAGCAGTCAAAAGAATGGAAGAAAATTTCTAATGGTTATGGATTCTTAATTAACTATGCTACAGAAAATTTTGCAGAACTGAGGGCATCATCAAGAAATTAACAATTGATGTGGCTGTTCTGCTCTGCTACACTTGTTAATATTCATTAATGGCCACTTTCAAAACTATAAAACAGGACAAGTAGGAAAGAATGAAAACAAAGAAGTGATAAAGCTGTAGAGGAAAATATGTAGTAGAGGAAAAAATGTAGTAGAGGGAAAGGTGTAGCTATAGAATCAAAAACAAAAAGACGGAAGAAGGAAATGAATAGATCAACAAAGTGGAAAAGGTTTGTAAAAGCATTAAATAGAGGGGCAGAGAGAAAGAGATTTCTATCTTTAAACAGAAGGAGAAAAGAAAAGCATTGATAAATTCAGTTATTTCTTTGGAATATTAGAACACTGAATGATGGCTTTTTGTAAGAGAAGGCAGTTGTGGGATTCAGACCAAGGACAAATTCTCTCTACATAAATATTTGACCTTTTTTATTGATAGAGAATTACTACATATTAACTATGCAACACAGTATTGAACAGTGTATTTATATAAGTAGTCCAATTTAAATTAAAAAAATAGTTTTTTGTCAGCAGTGTAATTCAGTACTATGTGTTACATCAGATACATTAAGCAGTGAATAGTTCAGTCTCCTGGCCAGATAACACACTTATTTTTGTTAGAACCCGTGGCATCCTCTTCAAGCTGCATATTCAGTAATATCTAGTCAAATCTCACTGTGTTCATTGTTATTTTTTTACCTACATTCAAATTATCAAAACTTTGTTATCCAGTCCTTCATGCACAAGGTAGAAAGAATTCATCTCAGAGTCTCTTACTTGCCAGAGACCAGCTGGTGAATACAGACAGGTCTAGTCTGTGATCATATTTACACAGATTAAAATCTGGAGAAAGTAAGTGAAGTGCAGTTACCATGTATGTAAATAAATCAGGATCTAGACTCAAATCATTGAAATCAGAATATGTTTCATAATAAACAGAAAGAATGAAATGTGTTTCTAAGCAAAGCCAAGCTTAATAATCTCCGATGGCTTGGCTTAAATAATACTTATACCTTTTACAGGATCAGTTCACACTGGTGAATTTCAGCCAAGAAGCATTCCTCTTGAGGAATTTTAGTGAATCATTTTTTTGCGAGGGAACTGTACACTGAGGACCAAACTCTGCTTTCCTTAAAATCAATGCAAGTTTTGTTTGCAACATCAGTGGGAGTAGAATCAGACCAGAGACAGTACCTGTGTATTTTTTGTCCCAGGATTACAATGAGTCCGTTTCTATTTCTATGTATGAGCGTAGGAGTTCAACTGTGTAGCTGCAATTATCTGTGAGGAACAAGCTGGAAATCAAATCTCCTTTGGGATCTCTATTAGATAAATTTAAAAACTCCAACACATAAGAGCAGTATGAATTCAGTAGGTGAACATGCACTGCCTTTCACAACCTGTTTTGTAACAGATGCCATGCTCAAGAAAACAGGTTAATCTGCTTTCTCTCTCTCTCTCTCTCTTTTATATACAACTGTGGCAGCCATATTTACTAATTCTATGTATTTTATGTCAGTGAGTATAGATTTCGTTTATTTATTTGATTTTTTAAAAAATAAAACTGCCTGTCTTGATCTGTTTTTAACCTTGGCAGTATCTGCAGATACTCTTCCCTAAGCATTCTCTTCACTTGGGCTGTTTTTCAAAGGCATCTAAAACGCAGAGAAGCATGTGTCCCTCTTGACTGCTGTGATAGTAAATTTGGAATGTGCATTATAAAATGATAGCCATATACATGTAACTGAAAAGAATAAAAACAAATGCTATCTTTGAAGTGTGGTAAAACAGTTATGTTTTGCCACATATATACACAAATCTACCCACATTTCTATCATACATTTGACAGTTACTATATTTTTTATTTATTTATTGGAACTATAGCTGTGATAAATATTGCATTCATAAAGAAATATTGCACTCATAAAGAAATATTCCACGAAGGTAATAATAGTGCTAACAGAGTACAATATGTACTGCACAATTTACAATACGCATTCACTTAAGGCTATTGATTTTTTAAAGTAATTCATGTATTTTCCTAACATTCTGGATGAGAACCACTTCAAATACGTTCTCTAAAATATAAAATCTTGAATGTTTTAACATATAAGACTTTAGATAAGCTAGGATGTTTCCATTTCCAATAAGTATGTGGGAATTCTTGGAAGATTTGTTGGAAATTGAGGTGTGGTGGTATTGGACAAGATGGTCATTGAATCTTGGGTTTCTCTTCTTTCAGGTGACAATGAGAGAGAGAAGACAATGTCCTCTGAATGTGGATTTCTCTTCAGTCGACAACATTCTAGAAAAAAATCTATGCTAATTTTTCTTTCTACTGCTCGTCCTGTAGCTTTTTTTTCTATACTGCTTTTATACAATGTATAATTAGTTACTGCAGATCTCATCAGTGTATTTCTTATAACCTTCTGCATTGTTAACATCTCAACAATCTCAGATACTTGTAAAAACTCAGTTTTCATTAACTGTGGAAATTTATCTGCCCCCTTTCCATCCCAAAATTTCTAATGTATAAGATATGCTACCTTTGCAACAGATTATTAATATTATTTGGGAAAAACTGTGGAAAAAAATGCTCACATTATGTGATCAGCAAGGTCACTGAAAAGTACTGCATTCTGATTTTAGTTTCTGTACTGGAAACAAAATATTGAATGCACTTATATATCAATAAAGTTCTCTATTTGGCTTAAGAATTTTAAAGGAAAATGTCCTTGCATGATCAAATGTCATCAACATTACCAAATCAGCACAAAAATTTACAATTACGAAATTTATTTGGTACTCTAATATTAACGATACTGCAGGATAAAAGCTGGCCAGTTAAGTAGTTTCATGGATCTTTCCTTCTTCCAGGAGGTCAGGATTTATCAAATATTCTCTGGTTCCCAGCTCATGTCTTTTAAAGTCTTTCCTACTCTGTGTCTCTCTCTGACAGAAAAGGAAGAAATGTGACAGAAGAGTTAATCCATTCATGAGTCATATGTGACAGACGAGAATTAAAGCTGAGAATAAATTATAATAATTACATAAACTCTGCATCCTTAAAAGCCAAGACAATTAACATGCAAAACATGGTAACCTCCTGCCAAGAAAATTAACATGCAAAATCATGGTCATTAAGGCCAGCACCAAGGGCAGATGCTATTGGAGAGAGAGATTCTTGCTTGCAGTGTGAAAATATGAAGGTGAAACAAGAAAATGGGCAATTAATTTTTTTTTTTTTTTTTTTTGAGCAGAGACTAGCAGGCTAAGAATAAGCAATGGGAGAGGCATAATGGGCAATACTGGATAATACTTAGGCCCTGTTTGAACAGGAAAGGTTGTTGGTGTTTAAAAATGAGCTTGCTAACCCAAAGGTTTTACGAGATTTGAGACAGAGGAGAGGAAAATAATACACTAGCTATTTGAAAGCAAGAAGAATATTTCTCTGACTGACTGACTAGACAAAAGGGTCAAAGAAATGAAAAGGAGTCTAAAATCACACGATGTGTCATGGTTTAACCCCAGTCAGCAACTAAGCACCACACAGCCATTTCCCCCTCCCCCCTCCCAGTGGGGTGAGGAGGAGGAAAGGAAAAAAAAAAGTAAAACTCGTGGGTTGAGATAAGAACAGTTTAATAACTAAAATAAAATATAATACTAACAATAGTAATAATGAAATATAATAATAATGGTAATGAAAAGGAATATAACAAAAAAAGGAAGGGGTGGGGGGAAGAAAAAAAAACAGTGATGCACAATGCAATTGCTCACCACCCGCTGACCGATGCCCAGTTAGTTCCTGAGCTGCGATCCGCGCCTCCCGGCCAACTCCCCCCTGTTTATACACTGAGCATGACATTCCATGGTATGGAATACCTCTTTGGCTAGTTCAGGTCAGCTGCCCCGGCCATGCTCCCTCCCAGCTTCTTGCACACCTGCTTGCTGGCAGAGCATGGGAAACTGAAAAGTCCTTGGCTGAAGATAAGCGCTACTTAGCAACAACTAAAACATCAGAGTGTTATCAACATCATTCTCATACTAAATCCAAAACACAGCACTATACCAGCTACTAAAAAGAAAGTTAACTCTGTCCCAGCCAAAACCAGGACACAATGATGTAACGTGTCTGGTTTTTTCTGGCTTAAATTTCTCTAAGTACTGTACATGCTATATTATGCAAGTTGTCTCTTATTTGAATCTGACTAAATCTATTAATAAATCCTGGTTTTAATTAGACCACTTGAATCATTGGATTTCTCAGGGAATATTACACAGACTAGTGCAAAGAGATGAAATAATATTTAAGGTTTAGGATGACATCATGAAGGGAAAGCATCTGTAACTATGTGGCATTCTCAGCAGAAGGAATTCAGAAGTTATGTCCTGGAAGGCAAGAAGTTAAAGCTAAATGACAAATGCTGTAGGCAGGGTTTCTTAAGTTTATCAGGTTAAAAGGACAAGCCACTGGCTGTCAGATACCATGGTTTTCCCCCTCCTTCTCCCCCCCCCCCCCCCATCTACTTTGATATGTGTGGCAGAAAGGTGGTAAATGAACAAATATGTAAAGCAGGACCAAAAGTGGAAGAACAAGGAATGGCAAAGGAACAGCAAAACAAAACAAAACAAAACCAACAGAGAAGAAAAAAGGGACATGGAGGGAAGGACAGGCAGCAAAACTGAAGATGAGGTAACTGAAATATGGCATGATGTTACAACTATTTGAATGATAATGCAATCCATTATTCTGTTAAAGGGAGCTTCCTTGCTTGCTTTGCTACAAGGTCCTCTGAAGTAAAAAGTTTCTTGTTGAGGCAATAGAATGTTCTGTACCCTGAAGAAAGCATCTCCAGAGTACGCACAATCCAGGATCATTGACCTGTCAAGTCTGTACCAGCTCTACACTGCTAAGAGATGGTGTTCTTGCCTTTCAGTGTTTGTCTTAACCTTTCCCCTGCCTACAGAGTTCATTATGTGTACATAACATACAGTTCCCACTAGGATATCCATGTATGGCAGAATAGCACTTTTTCCAGTCATGCTAAGGTCAAAAAATAGAAATCTTGTCCGGTCTCATGCATGACACAAGTCTCTACGAGTAGCTAGAAGCCTTTGCTTCAATGGGACTTTATCAGACAGCTATCTAGTTCTGTCCATTTCCATTATTGTTACTGATTGTCAGGTTACCCCTTGAGGAAATATACCAAAGTGAGTATGAATTGCATGTGCTTCAAAGCACCTCTTTCTCCCTTGAAGTTAAGGTTAACAAAGAAACACCCATTCTGTGGAGAGGAAGGTTATCTCACCAGTGGTGCACAAGAAATTCTCACCAGCTTACCTTATTTGTCATAAGCACACGTGTTGCAAGTGTAGAGGAACCTGTTTACATCTCTACCTGGCATTCTTCACTCTCTTCATTGTCACTCAAATTAACATGGGTGCTTTTTCAAGCTGCTGGAATAATTGATCAGAGCAAAATATAATCTTCTTCTCCAAAATTCCAGAATATTGAACGAAATTCATTTATCTGATCCCTCCATGGACTATTTTTAGACAGTTTTTGGGGGTTAGTATTTGCCTCTTTGCAAGTGCTTTACAATCTAACTTCTATGATCTTCACAGATATTATAAGTTGCCTGCTTCTAAAATAGATTTCCTTATTGTTTTCTGGTTGTACTTCTGTTTCCTTACTCTGTCCTTACTGTACTTCTAATTCTTTTCCAGGACTTGAATGTCATCAACATGCTGTTTATTGCATTTTTCCAGATCATTAACAAAGACACTAAGAAGGCCTTAATCTCAGGTAAGGCATTGTTTCCTAACTCAATACTCTCATCTTTAACAGTGTACTTTGTTTATGATCTTCTACACAGTTTTTAATCAATATAACAATGTTTCTGTGTATCAAAAGGGATTTGAATTAATTTTCCAGGTAAGATTTCATTATCCACTTCATCAAGTGCTTTACTAAAGTATTTCACATGTAGTGCTTTATTTCATCTAGTGATTTTGTAATTCTATTTTAAAAAGCAATCAAGTTATACAAGTAAAATATTATCTACTTCCTTGATAGGTGTAAAATGCTTTTTAATATAACAAAACTGCTGCATAGCAAGACTAGTTGTGCTCACCTTCAGCAAGTTGTGAGGCTGACTCATTGACAGAGAAAAAAATAAAATAAAAAGAGAAAGAAAAAAGAGGCAGAAAGAAAAAAAGGAATATATCAAAGTGAATAAGAAGCATTTTGAGCTGGGAAAAAAGAATATCTATACTAATACCTACTTCTGACAGTAGCCAAAAAGAGGAAAAAATTCAATCATATTTACCAAATATATCGCATTTCCTCTACCTTCTCCCTCTCTGGCTTCATACTTGAAGTAATATGTGGTTCAGTGAGTTCCTGTATCAGAGATTGACAGATATTACTTAGATTTAAGAAACTTCTGCAGCATTAAATTTCACAGTAAACCAGTTTGGTATTGTGCAAGTACCAGTACTGGATATTGTTTGTGACAGTACTTCTTCCAGAACTCGATCACTTCATTTATGTTTCCGCATTTTATATTGTAAGAAGCAGTGAACAGTCTTTCACTGATGGTCTTCTCCATGTAATTCATGACTTATACCCCTGCACCCTACCTACCCTCAGTTATTGTTTTACCAGGATGTAAACTCACATATTTTTAATCTCTTCTTGTAAGGAAGATATTCCATACCTCTGATCACCTCCACCTCATCCAGTTCTTCTTCAGCTGGAATTGGCAGCTGCACGTATAATTCAAGGCACAGGGGCACCATGGGTTTGAATAGTCCCTATAGAGATATTTCCTATTTAATTCTCTGTGCACTTCCTAACATTCATTTTGCCTCTTTGACGGCTGTGAGCATTCAGCTCATGTTTTTGCAGTCTGTGGACTAATAAATTTATCCACAAAAAAGATATCCAGGATATCTTAGAATACCTCTTGAGTGATAATAGCTCATCTGAAAGCCATCATTTTATCACTCTATGAAGGGTTATTTTTCCACTTGTGGATCATTTACATTTATAGACAGTGAACTTCATCTTTCATTTTGGTTTGAGGCAGATCCCTTACTTTCTTTACCATAAAACAAAGACAGTCCTTCAGCTCCTCTGCAGTGATTGCTAGTTCAAAGAATTCATTTAACTTTTCTTCTACAACATTCACTTCTTTGGTAAATGCGGAAGGTAAAGTGAAGAAGATGTACATGACTGTCCTAGTTTCAGCTGGGATAGAGTTAATTTTCTTCCTAGTAGCTGGTACAGTGTGGTTTGGATTTAGTGTGAGAATGACGTTGATAACACACTGATGTTTTAGTTGTTGCTAAGTAGTGCTTATCCTAAGCTAAGGATTTTTCAGTTTCCCATGCTCTGCCAGCAAGCAGGTGTGCAAGAAGCTGGGAGGGAGCAGAGCCAGGACAGTTGACCTGAACTAGCCAGAGGGGTATTCCATACCATAGGATGTCATGCTCAGTATATAAAATGGGGGAATTGGCCAGGAGGGGCAGATAGCTGCTCAGGCATTGGCTAGCGGGTGGTGAGCAATTGCATTGTGCATCACTTGTCTTTTCTTGGGTTTTATTTCTCTCTTTTTTCTTTTTTTTTTGTTACATTCCTTTTCATTACTATTATTATTATTATTATGTTTTATTGTTATTATTGTTATTGTTTTATTTTACTTTAGTATTAAACTGTTCTTATCTCAACCCATAAGTTTTACTTTTTTTCCAATTCTCTTCCTCGTCCCACTGGGGGAGGGAGTGAGCAAGAGGCTGCGTGGTGCTTAGTTGCTGCCTGGGGTTAAACCTCGACAATGACCAACATAGAAATCAAGCACAAAGGGGAAATAGTAAGGAAATGGAAAAGGAAAAGAAACAGGAAAAATGAACTGAAGGAGACAGTAAAATGAGAAAGCAATTAAAAAATGAGGAAAAGGAACCCATAAAATCTGAAATTGCCCACACTACTTGAATGAAAACGACAACCATTTCTATATCAAGATGGGAAACCCATATTCTGCAGTTAGCTCAGGTCCTTTGCCCTAGACAACCACAGTGGAAGTCCTGCATGCCCATTTGGATTTCTGGGTCTTGAATGAATAAGGTATTTTGCTAATGGATGTCAGTTGCAAATACTCATCCATTTACCATGTTTTACACCTTCCTGATGATGGGAGCGTCCTTGTTTTCTGGATAAAAATCTACTGTGTGAGGTAAGTCTGACATTTTTTTTCCTGTTTGTATGGCAAGCGAATGCCTGGAGGTGGAGAGTTTCTCATGCAGATGGAGTTGAGTGTGCTGAGTCACTGTCCTTTGGTGTGTGACAGACTTTCTGCAAAAGGTTAGAGAAGCTTTAGTCTCTCTTCTGCACCCCAAGTACAGAATTAAAATATCTCTCCATCTTATTAAAGTGCCTCTGATGTCATTTATGAATTTGAAATAAGTCTTATAAATGAGCTGAATTTAGTCAGTTTTAAATACATTGTATGTGGAATTAGTTATGGTGCTAGGCCTCCTTTTCCTTGTTTCATTAATAGCTAAACTGCTTATATAAAGTTCAGTCTAAATATAACATCATTTTGTTCTGAATATGTTTTTTTAGAATGTTTACTTGGCATTTGCTAGATGAGCCCTCTAAATAATCTAATTCTGGGAAAAGCTTCATCAAAAGGTCATTTTCTAATGCTGAAAAAGTCACCATGATTTTCTTCTGAAATTATCTCCTTTTTCCTTCTCAGACTGCTGGTATAATGCCCCAGATCTGCTTTCTACCCCTTGGGTCCTCTTCTGCTAGGGGTATTTGAATGCTAGAGGGGATATGTATCAGCAAACATAAATTGGGGAATGGTAGAAGAGAGATGTCTCTTGTGACAACTAGGTTCGAAAGGCTGAGACAATTCCAGTGTGGCACAGAGGGTCACTTGCTCCTGAGGCATTACTGATGCACAGGAATGGTTGCAGCCATTCAGGAGACAGAAAAATCTGCAGTCAGTGACCCGCAGCTATTCATTTATTTCCTACCTACACAACTCTGACTTCTCTGATTTGCATAGAGGCAGCAAGACTATTTCCTGATAGACATACAGCTAATCCTCTATACCATAATCAGATTGATTCTTGTATGATACTCCTGATTTATTACTGTAATATGACTTCTCTTTTCATATCCCTATCCTCTCGGTGCTTCCTCCATGGATTTCTCTTGGGGTACTTTATGCAAGGTCCTACTTATAGAGATAATATTTTGTAAGTTAACATTGTCACAAATCCTACGTCTTCAACTCAGCTATCACATTTTTCCTTCTCCATTTCCTCCAGTTTCCTTCTTCTTTTCTCCCTTGCTTCATGTAAGCATTTTCTTATTCAGGGTTACTTAATCATTAGCGGAGAATTTCAGTAGAGACCCTGTCTTCTTAAGTGAACCTAGGGCCAAAATAAAATGGCAAGGAAGACTGTACAATTGAAGAAGTAATTGCACAGTGAGGACTCATAGTCATCTTTATTACAGTAGCAGCATTTTGGGTTTTTTTTACTACAATGTGATTTTTATGTATAACTTCGCAGATCTAATTTACCTGAGATAAGTTCTTGGTGGTAGTGGTGACGGATATTATACAAAACACTCAGATGCGTGGAGTATACAGGACATTAGAACCATACAATAGGACAGATCCCTCTTTCAAAGTGCCTATTAAATAAATAGTCAACTGGCAGGCAGAGGGAAACACAAAAGAATAGGTTTTATATTAGTAGAAGATAATGTTTTGGGTTTTTTCTCCATATTAATTAAATTATCCTAAACCTAAGTTAACCAATCCTGTTACTCTTCTTGATCTTCCACCATCCTTGTATATTCTGATCCTTTCACTTAACTATTTCCCTTTTTTTCCACCAGTTAATGAAGAGGTATTGAAGTTGCCCTTTGAAATACATAGACGTAAGTGTTATCATAAGGTTAGCCCAACTTTATTTTTAAAAACTCAAACAAAATAAAACCCTCAGCCCAACAAAACAAGATTATTTTAATTGGGCAGTCTTGTGCTATAGGTAGCTTCTGCTATGGTAATTTGAAATAAGCTTTTGTTAGCTTGCATGCTGTATTTTTAAGTAGACATTGATTTTCAAAACCTGTAGAGAGACAATAATAAAAGATTTGACTGTCAAACTGTAAACAATCTCACCTGAACATGGCTTGATAATTTAGTGTGTTTATGATCAATCTCTTATTTGGTTAAGTGATTTCTCTCTTTCTTAATAGATCTATATTTTGCAAAAACCTACTGCAAAATATGGGCTCTTAAGTCTCCAAGAAGCATTCTGAAAAAAAAACCTTTAACATGCTTAGGAATTAATGCTGGTTTTCCTGAAGTATACTAGATAAAGTCATTTTAGTTTCTTATTTATCCCTCCAGAGTACAAACATTAAGTCCATCTCATCTGTGTCAGACCATATCCTCTTCATTCAGAATGCGTAATCTGTTTTACTTGGCCCTTGTTTCTTCATTATTTTTCACATGGCTATGAAGACTTGCAATAACAATGATCTCAACTTGAAAATCCCAGCTTTTTTTTGGTTAAGATTACAATAATACACACAGTAGAAGAACATGGAACCAGCTAAGGTGAAAGCACACAATATCATCACAGTGGCTGTGAACCATATCTACAAAAAGCAGCTCAGCCGGACTGACACCTCCCATATTAATGTTGCATGAAAATGCACATCCTGTATATTATCTTTCCATTTGGCCTGCATTAATGTAAATACATTACATGAGTCCAAAGTTCTTAATTCATTACAAGACACTCAGTTTTTACTTTTCTTTGTTTTGCCAATTTACTAAGGAAAAAGTTTTGTGTTTTCCAAAAAGACTAGGACAAGAAGGATGTGTTTTAATTAATTCCATTTGCTGTGGAAATTAATTCCATTTGCACTACTTGAGATAGAAGTAAAAGTTCAATAGGACATTTAGGAAGGAGGAAAAAAAAAGTAATTTGAAATATTACTAGTGAAGCTTTTTTCTTCATGAACTCTGTTTCCGGCATGGATGAGTATTTCACTAACATCTTGTCCTCAGGGCAAAATTTAAGGCTGACTAGGTTAACAGGAGCTACCTACATGCATCCAAGCAATCAAACAACATGGATTTGTCAGGAATAAATTGTTTTAAAACAATTAAATATCCTTCTCTGACAGGTAACACGTCATGAACCCAAGAGAAGTGGTAGATGCCATGCAGCTTGATTTAAGGAAAGCTTCAAATATGATGTTTATGAAATGAAATAAACACACTGTACATTAAACTACTATTGCTCACTGAAAAGCCATTCTCAGAGTAGCTAGTAATGGTTTACTGACCAAATGGAGAAATGTATTGACTGGGATTCTGCAGAGATCTAGCCAAGGTCTGGTGCTGTTAGTAATCTGGTTGATGGAACAGAGTATGTTCTTATTGAATTTGCAGATGACAGGAAGAACTGCAAGGATACTGGAGGATAAGAATGAGTTCAAAATGATTTTGACAAACAGAAGTATGATCTGGAAAAAAGGATACCTTTCAATAGAAGTAACAGCAGTTAGGCAGGAATCATCAGGACAACACAATATCAGGAACAAAAAAGGGATAACAAGCAATCACAGTCTGAGCTTTTATATTTTATCATCTGAGCTTTTATATTTTATCACAGTCTGAATTTGAGCCAACAATGGCTTGATGTGGAAAATGCAAATACAATAAAGTACGTAGTGTTACGTAATATACATTATGTGTCCCTGGGAAACATAAGGAGGAGTTCATGCTGCCAAACACATGACATAATACTTTTCTCTCTGTTCAGCATTTTTAAGTCCTCAGATACACTACTTCTTCAGTTTGGGGCACTACATTGCAAATAAGAGATATATCAATCAGAAAGCAGCAAGAATGTTCTATGTCTGAAAAACATAAGGAAAATTTTTTGAAAAATGTAAATTTTTATCATAGAGAAACACTGAGGAGGAGCATGATTCCTGTTCTCAAGGATGCAAAAAGGCTGCTGCAAAGAAAAGGAAATCTATTCTCTGTGTCCATAGTATGTGATGAGGAAATACGATGAGGAGAGATCTACATCAAGGAAGATTCATTTTAGACACTGCGCAAAGCTTCATGGCAAGTGTGGTGAAGCACTGGCAGAGGCTGCTTAGGGGAAGTTACAAACAAAGTTCCTTCCCCAAGAATTTTATCATATTCTTGTAAAAATACCCATCTCTTCAGCTTTTGAATAACAGCAAGGAACACTAACCAAATAAAGTGTTCTTTTTCCTGATGGCATTTAGAAGAGGGAGCTTTTTTTTTAATGTGTAGTTTGTTTCTCTTTTTGTTTACTGCATTTTTTTCTCATTTGTCTTCTCTCTTTCCCTTTTTCTCTCCTCTTCCCATTTATCTCTTCATCTTTATTTTTATAAACCTGATTTCTTACGACGGGAAAAAACCTCTTGAAATTGATCACCTTTTCCTGAGTCTCACTCAGGAAGTGTATTCATTTATTACATGAATAATTTTTGGATGAATACTGGACCATTGGCATTACTGTGGCATACAAAGCACACAAGCTTTAACATCAGGCATTTTCTAAATTTTGCAGGTTTTGCATAGCAAAAGGTATTTTTCAATTTCTTTTACCAACTACAAAGTTGACCGAACTAGGGAAAAAAACCCCAACCAACCAACTAAAAAAGAAACAATTTTTGAACCTCCCTAAAACGCATGACTTATGATATCATTAACCTTGGGTGTTCAAAATCTGTAAATCCAAATTATGCCAATGGCTTGAAAGTCATAGAATTTAAAATATAAGTAGAAATGGGGTTTATTTGCCTTCTAATTTTTCAATATGTAAGTTGCACAAGATTCAGAATTGGGAAACTAAGATTCTTAAATCATTTCAGGAATTGGAATTTTAAAAATGCAAACTATATAGAGGTCAATTGTGTCATGGAAACATACTATTCAGGCACAGAATCGTTTTTTTTGCTCTCGGCCACAATGAGTAATTTAAAACACATGCGTAGGACATTTTACCTCCCCAGCTCATCCACCAAAACTCACAATTTTGGGTTATCTTTATAGTCTGGTAATTGTCCTTGCAATATGTGATTCATTCTCAGTGTTGAGGTTCAATGGGCCAGGTTATGATAAATATATGCCATCTGAAACTTTTTGGAAGAAAACATAGCTTATTGTTTTCTCTTAATTGTCAACTTAATGGAAGTTTAGAAAAGATTCAAATGCAATTCATTACAGTCATCTCAGAGAGAGAGAGATCCTGAGAAAAGCCGTACTCCTGCTTATAGTCCCTGAAAACTGCAGAAACAGAAGGCGGGATACGATTCGCATTAAGAGAAATAAGAACAATTATTTCTGCATGGTATTTTTGAGGTAATTATTAGGGTAATTATTACTATCTTTTTCAATTAAGAGTTGTTATTGTGCTCAAAAGTTATAACAGAATTTGGCTGAAGCAGCTTTTCAAGTCCAAAGTTCGTCAGTGTCCGTACAAAGTACTGCTGTCCCGTGAGAGACTCGGCATGACAGTCAGAAGTCACAGTTCATCACAAGAACATATCGCACTGATGTCATCTGCTGGGCAGCAGGAGCCTATCCCAGCATTAGGACTTCCTCGGGGACAGGAAAGAAGCCAACTACAACACTTTTGCTGACAGCAATCCAAGCATTATTTTACTCTTCCATCTGTTTCTCTCTCTAGTCTACTATTTCTCTTTCATGTAGAGAAAGGTCTTCTTCCATTCTCTGCTATTTCCTTATTAGCTCTGCATAGAAAGGCTGTAAAAAATGCCATTCTTCTGTATAGTTCTCTTTAAATACACAAGGAGGAGTGCTGGAGTGAAAGGAAGCAGGGGTTTCTGGTTTTGTGGAGGTTTTTTTGCTTTGGAATAGACAAAGAAATACATTCTTTTTATTAAGTACAGAAGAAACTGTTCTGTTCCATATAAAATAAATGCATACAAGTAACAAAGGTAAAAGTCCACTGATAAAACCTTTCAATTTGCAATCTGAATTTTCCTGAAATTCCTGGGGGAAGAAGAAAAAAGAACATTCATTCTCATTTCTTTTTGGCTTGTATTTTCCAGCTCATTGGCCTGCTAAATGTGAGACCCTTAGGCCAAATTTGGGGCAAGTTTACATACAATTCTCACTAAATTTGGATAATATATCTCTAAGAATAAATCATAGTGTTTTCAGTATCACAGTGCAGGATCTAGGCCCCATGATCCTGTGAAGGTCAATGAAAGGCATTGACTTTGCTGGTGTAGGAGCAAGCCTCGACCAATCCCTCTGTAAGCTTGCTACGATAGAACTGACATTTTGAATAGTGCTTTGTTGCTTCAAAAGGACTTGTAAATATTGAGGTTATTGTGGGTTGACCTTGGCCAGCAGCCAGACACTCACCCAACAGCTCACTCATTCTCCCTCCAGAACAGAGCAGGGGGAGAACAGAGGATGAAACAGCCCGTGGATGGAGATACAGACAGGGAGATCAGCTTCTTACCAACTTATCAACTACTGTCATAAGCAAAACAGGCTCAACTTGAGGAAGACTAGTTTAATTGAATTTATTGCCAATTAAGATGGATTTGGGTAGTGAGAAACAAAAACAAAAATTAAAACACCTTCCCCCCACCCTCCTCTTCCCCAGGCTCAACTTCACTCCTTCACTCCAGACTCCTCGACCTCCTCCCTCCAGTGGCACAAGGGGATGGGAAATGGGGGTTGTGGTCACTCCATAACAGCTCCTCTCTGCTGCTCCTTCCTCCTCATACTTTTCCCCTGCTCCAACACGGGGTCCCTCCCATGGGATACAGCCCTTCACAAACTTCTCCAAAGCGGGTTACTCCCACAGGCTGCAGCTCCTTTCAGGAAATATCCACCTGCTCCACCGTCGTCTCTCCACTGGCTGCAGGGGCTGTTCTGGTGCCTGGAGCACCTCCTTCCCCTCCTTCTTCTCTGACCCTGGTGCTTACAGGGCTGTTTGTCATTTTTTTTCCTCACTCTTCTGCTTGTGTGGTGTTTTTGCCCTCTCTTAAATACTTTTTCCCAGAGATGCCAGCCACTTGACTGATGGGCTTAGCTGTGTGCTGCGGTGGGTCTGTTGGAGCAGTAGGAAACAAATGTGTCCAGCACAGGGCAGCCCTGGCCTCTCCTTACAGAGGCCACCCTACAGACCCCCACAGCCAACACCTGGACACGGACATCCAGTTCAGCCTCAGCAGGGGAAAAGGAAGGAAGAGTATGGCTCTAGTTTGTCTCCTGATGCAACCATTGTCAGGAGGATAATGGATAATAGTGTGTCGCCTCTTTTTTTCAATAATCTCCACTTCTCATCTTACAGGATTTGTAGTGATGCAGGGGCAATAAAATAGCTTTTTCACTACTCTTTTACAGCTCACAGGGGCTATAGGTAGGGATGATATTTGCTGGGGGAGGAAGCAGGGGAATTAATTCTGAGCCTGCTAGATGACGCAGCATGCCTCTCATAGGCTTATTAGATGTTTCTCCATTTTGTAAAGCCTGCATTAGATCTCCTTTCTTCATCTCCAGGCACTCACTCAGTCTCAGCAGCATGTCCATTTTCTCCACAACAGCTGCTGAACTAACCGACTGTTCTGAAAAATATGTGCTTGCCTGCTATTAACTTCTTTGGTACGGTCAAGATTTCCTAGAAATGTGAAGCATCTTCTAGGCTTTCAGAGTTAGTTCAGGGTTATTCTCAGCACAGCATCTGAAACTCTTTAGGGAAACGTCCAAATTCAGAGCTCAGCTGTGCAGCAATCCTGCTTACTTATCTGTTTTTGCCACACTGGTACGTCATTAGTACCGATCCCCTTCCTCTGTTGCTTTTGTCATCCTACCATGTGTTAGGGATGGAGAAAGGACCTTTTTTCTGGATTTTCAATTTTTTTCTTTATCATAGAGACTCTCTGCTGTTTAGTGTTCTGACTTCTTTTCCCTCTCTTATTTTCTGCTACCAGCAGAAAGCATCAGAAAACATGGCCTCTCTGATAGACCTGTTTCGATAAATGTCATCAAATGGTTGATAAAATGAATCCCTTAAAATCTCATTTAACTGCATCTTACTAGTCCAAACTGACTGTATGCATTAGTAACAGCTCATTCCAGTTATGTATTCAGGTGCTATGGAAAAGAGGAACATTTCTCTTTATTAGGTTCAACTAGCTTTCCTATGTTGTCCTAGAAAATAATCTATAGAATGATTAACAGTGGTTCTCCATGCATGTTATGATTATACTGCCTCTATGACAGGTCTTTATAATGCTCTGGCAGTACTATTTCTTGGGCTCCTCCCCTGCTTATCCTTGGACAATGTGGTTGAACTGTATTACCAATAAAGGTGCCCCACTGTATGCTAGAACTCTCTAACGTAGGAGGTGAACAAGGAACCTATAGAGTACAGCTAAGGCATCACTGCCCTATATTATAATCCATCTCTGAGTGGCTGAAAGAATTCTCTAGCCACTCTGTTGTGTGATAAACTGAAGTCTTTATGTAATTTTTCTTGGAGCTAAAATGTGAGCCTGGCAGTCATCGACAACTATTAAATGCATTCCACGCTTACTTTGATGTAAACTGGGAGTAATATAGATAAAAACAGGTCTAAATGAGAAGAAAACCAGCCAGAAATATTTTTATTATAATTTCAATATAACTGATTGTGGGGGGGGAAGGAAGAGAAAAGGGACTGGTTTTGCCCCCAAATATCTATTAAATAATACACTTTACTGAAGTGTAGGTAATACAGTCTTGAAAGATCACATGTCTAAATTCATGAACAAAGGACTAGAAACTCATCCTCTATATTCCTCCCAATGGAGGCTTAATAACCTGCTTCTGCAAGAACATTATACAAAAGAAACAACTCAAATGTGTTTGGAAGCAAACACAATGGAGGAAATGTCTCTCTCGTTGTTATGAGAAGCTATGAAAACCATACTGAAAAGCTATATAATATTGTATTCAAATCACAGGAGGAAAGAAAACGTCAAAACAAAGTAAATTGGAAAAGAAACTAAAACCAGGAACTCAGAGGTACTTTACAGACTCTTCCAGAACAGAGTAGCCAGAAAATGCTCTAATTCACAATTACTGTTCAACACCCAGAGAAAGAAACCCTTACATTTTTATATCTAAAACAAAATGCTATTTTTAAATCAATGGTGAGGAATAAGCTTGGAGAAGTGCTTGACTCATCAGACATCTTCAGCCTGGTTATTGTTGTGTGCCTTAAAATACCAGCAGTGTAATCATAATTACTAAAGTTCAGGAAATAATGAAAGAATGCTGCAATTTCTGGGAGAAACTTGATGTAACTAAACACAATACAGAGAAGTTCGTGACGCTGGGCTAAGCATTTAAAGTTGTTGATTCTTCCAGAACCTGAGTTGTTTAAAACCCCACTGTGGCCAGGTGAGTCTGAGCCATCCATTAAAGGTGAAAGGCTTGGGATCTGGATGGACTTAAGTATACATATTAAAAAAGCTTCATTTAATCCTTCCTTCAGAGCAAATTTAAAGATGTCTATTTAGATAAGTTATGAATTTCCAGCTGTTATATTTTCTATGCTGCAAGAGCAAAACATATTTTTTCTCTTTGTGACTTCTATTTTAAGTGAAGGAAATCTACAAGGAGCAAATATAAATTTCTGTTTGAGTGTTGAAAAAGAGAGACAGGAAAAGCACTAGCACTCTAATTGCTTTCTTTAAAGGATTCACAAACTGCCCTTACAACAGACAGTAGTGGCAGCAGAACAGGTTTCTTTATGTGAAAAGTACAGTCTATTTATCCCCAGCAAAGGGACAGAGGGAGGATACAGAATCACCTAAAAACAACAGATGGGAGATGTACTAAATCGCCCATTTCCTGTGCTGTTTCTTATCCACCCATAAATGATCATGTACCTTTTATATCATATCACATCATCCCAACAGACCTCTCCCCAACACGGTTTGCAGACCTCTCCCCACTGTTCTTTACCACTTAATGAGTGACCCTAGACCTCCCTAGCTACATACTGCTCTGCCCTGCAACAATATCACCTAAGACTATTAATCTGGGACTTTTGCTATCCCACATTTAGGGATCACCCCCCTCATCCTGTGAGTGGTGAATGCATTTCACCATTCACCTGACAAAGACATCCTTCTTCAGAAGATGATACTGCTAAGTGAAGTATTGAAGGCTTTGTTAGCAATGTAGGATAGCCCATATCCATTTTTATGAAAGCTTGTAACACTACAAACTAGCTGCTCTTGTCTTCATACTACCCATTCGTCTTGCTTTAGATCATTATATAAGTTCTGCTGTTACACTGTGATTGGAGCTCCGTTATCCTGATATTCTTCTTGGATAGTCTTAAGTAGATAAATACAACTTCTAGCAAAAGTACTGCATTATATTTCCAGTTGTTGACAATACTGTTAAAGTAGCAGAAATGTGCTACAATGCTAGTATTAATGACAGCCTTCAGGTGTGCCTTCAGTTTGTGGGTAAAGATAGATGCTGCAAAAGCTGACTGACACACTAGCCACTTGTTATTTATGTTACATGGAAAAGGATATTTTATGAGATAGGTGCAGATATTGTGGAGAAACAGCTGTGGGAGACATGAAAGGATTTGCCCAGTGGCAGCCTAAACTGATCTCAGTGCCGTCTGCCAGGGTCTCCACCTCCGTCCGTCAGCCCTTCTTGGGCCAGCTCCAGCTGAGCTGATGCAGAAAGCCGAATCAGCAGAAAATACTTGTCTTTACTGTAGGGTTTGTTTTATGCTGACTTACTGTGCTGAACGCAGGGCCCAGCAGGCACTGGAGCCAGCACAAGGAAGAGACTGGAATGCATAGCCAGGGATGGCAAGACGAAATGGTGTTAGAGCAACCAGTAATTAGGTTGGCTTGCGAGCCACTAAAATTGCAGCCTGTACTGCATCTAAGGACAGTCAGCTATTAAACTGTGTGTCCTGCATGGCCAGTATATCACTGCACTGACTAGTGTAAGATGTGAATGTGTCAGAAACAAAATATTGACTTGCAACAACCAAAAGTAGAAGAAGATGAGAAAGCCAGGGAAATAACTGTACCTGAAACAAAGCTCTTGGAAAACTAGTCTGACTGGAAAGGCATATAACGATATTTTAAGACAAAGCCTGCTGTTGTTTTCCTGATTGTGCTCAGGTAAACAGAACTGCTGTATGTTCTCCATCAACATAAACTAAGCAAAGACTATAATTCTATCTGGCACCAGTCTCATCTTCTGTTGGAAATTGTTTGGGAATATGCCAAGCATCAGCTGTATGACCAGGTTAAGGGTAATAAACCATAATAGTATTTGAACAGTATTATTGAAAATATCTACTCAGTGTGACCATTTAACTGTGTTATTTTTATTAAAATTAGTCTTCCAAGACACTTAAAACATCCTTGTGCTGAGGGCGGGCGTGGCTTCCTTACAGCATATACATGAGGCTGGACAGGAGCAACCCTTCTTTTCCTACATGCTGGAGACAGCTTGTCTCTTACCTCTCACATCCGCACTACTGACTCAACGGTTTCTCACCTCTGACTTCATGAACTTGAATGGTTCACACACCTCCTATAATCCCTGCCATGACAGTGCCATGCTGGAATGCTCTGGTTTCATACTACATAAATGCAGCTCATATTTGGTCTCTCTGTTTTGGATTGCTTGTGAATTGCTGGTTATAAGGCTTACTTAAACCATCATTCCCTGGTGGCATAGACACAACACATCCTCCCTTCAAAGAACAAGTTGTCTTACTGTGGCAGATCAGCTTCTCAATGTCAGGATCACTTCTTTACAGGGGCTCCCAGTGATAAAAAGAGAGAGACAAATCAACAGAACCAGATTAACTGTCACCAGCTTATTTATTATTATTCCATAAATATAGGATAATACATTTATCTGTTTAATACACCTGTATTAACTTGACTAGAGCTTGTGAGGTTGTTTTCTTTTCCAGGTTGTAATATAATTTTCTATAAGTTGGAAACCAAACAAAACCGAACCAAAACTCAAAACCCTGGGAAGCCAACTGTAGCTTTAAACCCTACTGCTCTAATTACCAAACAACATTGTCTGCCTCAGCAGCAAAATCAATACAATTCAACTAAATATCAATATTTTTATTAGATTTTTTTTAAACAAAGCAAAATGCTGTGTACTGATGATCTAAGAATGGCTGAAACGGGCAAATGAAACAAAAACATCAGAACAACAAAAGGCATTTGCTATTTTGGAATGAAAGTAAAGAAAACTTTTTCTAAATGTGCTTCAGACAATATGCTTTGCAGAGTCAATCTTGCCCTTTCATACTTTATCGTTAATTATTCAACAGAGCAGTAAAGAAAGCTGCAAGCTTCAAGCAATATGACGATTTGTTATTTATGCAAAATTCAGAGTCAAGGTTTGGTTGCAATCCCTTTTACAAGCAGTACCAGCCAAGTTGCCAGGATTTATTTCTAGACTCACACAGCATTTAGCAGAAGCTAGATAGCTGCTAAAGTAGTGAAGCAGAACTTGTCAGGCATGATCCCTGGATCTTTTCACAGGGAAGTTTTCCTGATAAATTTGTCAGTCCTTTCTTTTTACAAAATCAGCAGTCTTACTCTTCCAGAGCTGTAGATATTTCATGTGAAAAAGGCTTTGTCCACATATTGTTGGCTTAGACAAACTCAGTCTTTAGTAGTCCAGTTTGCATGCTAACCTGGACACAGCTCTAAATGCTGAACTTTCTGTGTCAAAGGTAGGCATCTCACAAGTCTCCCTAGAAAGGCAGCTGCTGAGAGCACAGGGGGGGAAAGAAGGAATGTGTCGTTGTTTAACGCCAGCCACCAACTAAGCACCACTCAGCCACTTCCCCCTCCCCCCTCCCAGTGGGATGGGGAGGAGGATCGGGAAAAAAAAGGTAAAACTCATGGGCTGAGATAAGAACAGTCTAATAACTGAAGTAAAATAAAATATAATACTAACAATAATAATAATACAATAATAATTGTAATGAAAAGGAATATAACAACAACAAAAAAAGAAATAAAACCTAAGAAAAGACAAGTGATGCACAATGCAGTTGCTCACCACCCGCTGACTGATGACCCAGCAGTGATCCACCCCTCCCCACCAACTCCCCCCCATTTATATACTGGCCATGATGTTCTATGGTATGGAATATCCATTTGGCTTGTTCAGGTCAGCTGCCCTGGCTATGCTCCCTCCCAGCTTCTTGCACACCTGCTTGCTGGCAGAGCATGGGAAACTGAAAAATCCTTGGCTTAAGACAAGCGCTACTTAGCAACAACTAAAACATCAGTGTGTTATCCACGTTATTCTCACACTAAATCCAAAACACAGCACTGTACCAGCTACTAGGAAGAAAATTAACTCTATCCCAGCCAAAACCAAGACAGAATGTCACATTTTGAAAAAACAGAGAACAAGTCTGGAAGAGGGAACCACTGTGTGGGAGGGCCTCTGAGCTCTGTCCACAGACATGTCCTATGAGAGAATATTACCTGCCAGGACTGAATGTTTTCTGTCCTGAAATCACATGATCTTAAAAACTGTTCTTCACACTACAGGCTTGCCTAATTTCATGCACTACTTACTAATTTTGCTAGTTGTTGGTAGTTTGATTACACAAGTTTCTTCAGTTGACCATCTACCCTGAAAGATGACTGAGAGAAGATATTAATGTTCCACATAATCAAGAGCATACATTAGACTACTGTTTTACAGGATTCATTTCTACAATTGAAAAATTACTTTTACAATATAGATTCTTTCAAATGTTAAAATCTGCTGGATTGAAGGAATAGGTAACAGTTCTAAATTTTAAAAATTTCACTTTTGCAAAAATATCAACTAACATTGAAAAAAGTAATTTGTAATTTATAGGTGCAGTAGTTATGTGGTTGAAAAATACCATCTATATTTTCAGTGATAAAAAGCACATCAGAAACTATACAAGAACATCAAGAGGCTTGTGCTCATGACTGAACCTATCTTCTTTATTCATTATCATTCAACAGTTTCCTCTTACAACATCACACAAAACAACTATGATATTCCCTTTGCATGCAGACAATTATGCAACAATAAAATTCAGCTAAATAGCTATTTTCATAATCATGTCTAAAAGGTTAGTTTTTACTATGAACTTCCTTCACATTTAATTGCCTTACAAAGAGTCCAAGATAAAATAATTTCTGAATTTCTCCTTATAAGGTATCTCAAGAGAAAATAATTCCTGAAATTCTCCTGCAGTAGCAGCAATTGCATCCAGCAGGCACACCAGGTGATCAGGGAACTGCAAAATCCTATAAACGCTTTTAAGACAGGAAGGATCCAGCTTGGTTTTGATTTGTGCCCACTGAAGTCTTACTTCAGTGTTTTACATCAGCAGGCAAACATAATTCAGTGTTTCCATTTATTAATAAAAACTCTCCATGTTTTAATGAACTAGTTCTTCAAAAAGAAAACAGATTATTAAGTGAAATGCTCTTTGCCAACTTAGGTTAATAAAAACTCTTAGAACCGAGTGGGGTGACTTTTGCCATAGCAACTAAAGCTTGGACTTATCAAACACATCAAAGCTCACATTTGATAAACTGGATTGGAACCAGACCCTGTTTTCCTGGAGGAAAGCAAGGGAAGGAGTAAGGTGGGAAAGGAAGAGAGTTAGACAGGTGTAACCTCACGAATATTTGTGTCTGGTACCCGCTGTATGCCATGTGATTTTTTGCAGCAGCTGTCTTTCTATAAAATCTCAATATCCAGATCACAGCCCTGCTAAAGGTGACATGTAAAAATAGGCTTGTGCTTAAAACTGGTGGTATTAAATCCTGAGTAATATTTTTTTGTGCTGGGTATGTACTGGATAGATTTCACCTACCTTATCTGTAAGAAGGGTATAGTTCTTAAAGCAAAATAACTACAAAATATTGCTGGGTCAATATTTCTAGGTATTGTGTATGTAACATCTACAAATTTTAGGAAATTTATGCCTTTGATTTTTTTCTGGAAGTCACAGCTTTTTTATTCTTGGACCATCTAGCTGTCAGTCTTCCTTTGCTTTCCCTCTCTAGGTATAAATAGTAGTTAAATTTGGAAAGTTAAGCTTTTGCTGCCTGAAAAACATACTTTTCATTGGAGATGAAATAATTTTTATTGATTTCAGTGTGATGAAGGTTTGATTTTCATTTTCATAAATCCTCTTTTGACATTGCACATATTAAGTGGCATGATAGCACAATTCCCACCTAGTGATGGAAGTGGGGGTAAAGAGGAATTGTGAAAAAGAAACAGCTAAAGATGTTAAGATATCCCAATGCTCAGTAAATATTGCAGACTGAAGTCAGATATAAGTATGAGGATCAGTTTCATCACCAACTAGCTAAAAGGGAAGTTAAAGAAGATAAACTGTAGGGAAACTAAATAAATTCTTTATATCAGTCTTCGCTCTTAAGGGTAAGGAAATTCCTGGTCAGAAGTTATTTTTCATGAGCAATCAAGGTGAAACATGAGCAAAGATAGAAGTATCTGTGCAAGAGTTGTTAGCTGAGCACAGGAAGCAAAATAGTAAATCACTAGGGCCTGATGGCATTCATCCACTCAGAGCACTGAAGCAATTAAAAAGCAAAGCAGCTAAAGAAAACAATAAATAAAGCACCTGGAAGGGCTGGAAGGTGGCCAGAGCTGTGTTCCTATTTTTTAAGAAAGAAGTTAGATAAGTTTAGAGAATTGTAAGACAAGAAATTTTGTTAAAGTTTTGAGGCAGTAGCTCTAATTTAAGATAAAAAACCTATTAAATGATCCTACCTCTTGCCATGGCCAGTGCACATTGCTGAGGAAGCATACGGACACTTCTCGACTCTATTCTGCCTCAGCCTGGGGGTCCTAACATACTGATGTGAGATGCGTGCATTGAATAACGTGAGAGAGAAGCAGGTTTCAGAACTTGCTTGTAGAGGAAAGTGGCTTTTTTTTTAACAGGCATCTTTTCAAGAGTGCCTGCTTTTCTTTCCACATAGCTCCCTCAGTGCTAAGCTACCAGTCAGGACCTCAGAGAGCAGGCCAGATGTCTGCATCTGGGGACCAAGTCTCTGGAGTGGGCAGGAGAGTGCAGTGCTGTACAAATGGATGGATGTGAGGCAGGAACTGATGGCCTGAGCCTTTCGGTCAGTGTGCAGGACCTGATCAGTCATAGTCAGATAGTCTAGACATAAAAACTCAACCCAAATGAATAAACAAAACAATGGGCCTGCAAAACCCCCACAGGTTCTCTGAGGCACTTAAAGCTTAAGACCAGCTTACTGATATCACTTGCTAGCCCTCTGCAGACAACCTGGACACAGTTGTGTCATTGAGGGTGAGAATCCTGAAGTGAGAGGCTATGGTTTGTCACAGCTTGAAAACCAGCCCTGGTAAAGGTCACCCACTGGCAGCTCAGGCCATCTGAAGAGACTGGGGCTCTGAGATGTCCCAGTGCTGCTACCTTGCCTGAGCCCAATATTATATGAGAAGAGCTGCAGGGGTCAGTCCTAGCTCTTCTAAAATGCAATGCAGATCTGAATATGACTCATTTCCTGCATCAAAGAAAGCCTGACTGAAAAAGAGACTTACGGATTTTAGGACAACAGGGATAAGAGCCCTTTGTCACCAAGTGGGTTAAAACAGGCTGTTTACATAGGACTTGTCAGGATAGTAAAATTATGAGCATAGAAACGAAAGAAAGCAGAGGGACTGGAGAGCAGGGGTCTGTCTCTTTAGTTCACGGAACGCCAAAGCAGAATAGATCAAACCTTTGCTTTTTGTTATTGTTTCACCCCTTCCTCTGCCCCTCTAACGCCAGGAAAACTTGCACTGAAACCAGTGGCAGTATAGTTCTAGGTATCCTAAACCAGCAGGATTGCAAGATTTGGCTTCCACTTCTCATTCTTTATTTACATATGTGTTTTTATGTAAAAGCTGAGCAAATCACATGGGAAATATTAGTGTTGAAACTGAAATTGGGTCACTTGTTCCTAAATTGCATCTTGCCCTGAGTCCATTAGTACAAAAACATTCTGCTGCTTTTTTTGAAATTCATAGTTTTCCTTTTTTTCAGTTCAGTCCTTCTAACTTCAAGGAGTTCCCTTGATCTGAGTGTATTTTTGCTATTATTTTTGCTGCATTATCATTGTGGTTGTCCTCTTGGTGTGTTTTTTAACTATACAATATTTTCAAAGTGTTTTTAAGATTTTCTTCTTGTCAGTCCAGTCCTGTCTCAGCATACTTAGGAATTAACTTGCTATTGCCATCACTTGAATCAAACTATTCCACAGTTTCCCTAGTTCTAAAAGGCCTCCTTTAGGTGTTCTTGGGACTATCTTGCCAGTGGTCTAAACTTTATTAGTTTAGATCCAAATTTTAGATCCAAAATCAATAAGTAGGTATGGCAAAATATCAATAGGACAAGATCATTCTTTTTGAGCTTTCTCAGTTCAGTCTGATAAATTAGATCTTATCTGAAAGATGGCTCAAAAGCTTTCTCTGAATATACAAGTAGGATTTATGATAAAGAATGAACAATATGTCATCTATCTCCACTTTCCTTGAAAAACAAATAATGCAGCTGTGTGTCTTTTCCTCTAGTTTGTCATGCAGTTATGTTTCATTCCTGTATTTTTCCTTTTGCAATCCCCATATATTCTTAGGGACTCTCTATTCACTTTTAACACCCAGAGCCCTGAACATAGGTCTACAGTGTGTCTGCTGTAGGCAGGTGCAAGCCTGTTCTACACAGACTCAGAGGGGATATGAGTTTACCTTGCCTAAACTTTGAGTTGGTACAAACTCATTCTGTCCATATTTTAAGTCATAGCAGGAGACTGACTCAGAGCTAATGAGCCCTGATGAAAGCCTACTTGGTGCCTACTTACTGTAGGGACATGTTTTTTAGAAACAAACTTATGTTTACCAGTAATTTGCCATATGCAGGACTAGGAGATCTGGAGGGCTATATACATGTTGTACTGTGGTTTTGCTGAAACAGTAGCAACAGCAGCTCCTAATTCTGAGACCCAGAGGTTCTACACTTAGTCTCCAGTGGCACAAAGGCATCTTATTGTACTCAAACCTTAAAGATATTTTTAAGTCACGGTGCAAAACAGTTCTGAATCACTTTCACAAAGAAACATGTTGGCTGAACTAAACCCTTCCTGCAGGATTCTTTTTAACCATTCTCTGTGATTTGATATTCTGCCACAAGTCTTTGTAAATCATATATGTATGCATCTTGTCATCATCTCTTATGGCTTTCTTCTTCCCGAAGGAGTATAAAAAAGATTAAATGTTTCCTGAAAAGAAATACTGTCAAAGTTTTGTCTTTTGCGCTAGTGGTTAGGTATCCACACTGTATAGACTTTAAAAACTACATACTTCATATGTATAAATAAAGCACAATGCAATGACTTAACTAAATGAATTCATCTGACGCCATAATCCCACTTGCCACCTTCCAAAAAAACATGTCTGGGAAAATTTTCTATGGGCCCTAGTCTACCATAGCCTTGCAGGAATAGAGAAGTCTTTATGCATATTGCAAGGAGAAAAGGGAGTTTGAGACAGAATGTCATCAACTCTTATTGTGTGAAAAGCTGCACTCACTGCTAGAAATGATTAAAGCTAAAACACCAGAATAACAAAACCTGCTTTCTTATCCCTTTATAGATGACAGTTTTTAAGAGTCTTTAGACTTTCCCAGTCCAGATAAATATCTCACACTAGCAGAGGAATATGGGACAAGAGTCCTGTTTATGTTCTATTTATCTATTGGTTCATTTGGGGAAGAAGGGCAGACAAAGTAAAAAACAGAAAAGAAACAGAAAGCATCTAACAGAAGACCAAAGAAAAGAACAAGGAGAAAGGAAATAGACCTGTTAAAATACCTGCATAAGAAAGGGCAAGGCAAACAGAAAAATCCATTGTCAAAGATTAAAGCAATTAAACCAAGAAGATTAAAGGAGACCTGAAAGCAACAAAAGGGCTTGAAAAGATAAGAGCAGAAGGCACAAAATGGGGGGAAGCAAATGCAGCAGCTGCCTGCAAGAACCAGCAATTTTTAAACTGATGCTAGCAAGGGTCTAAGGAGCCAGTGTAGCCACATTGTGTGGCTTCTGGGAGCATAACCATACAAACTTTAACAGTGTGTGGCTTATACGAGCATAACCATATAGGTTTCAACAGTTTGGTTTGGTAAGTTGCTTGCATTACCCAGTTGGAAAGGCTGTATACTACTGGCTAAGGGAGAACGTCCTCTGTCTCTAGGGTTCTCAACGGTATCCAAACCTGCACTCTCCTTTCAAAGACTGAGATGTATTTGATGTTTGGCGTTCTGCAATTCAGAACAGATTCCATAAGCATTTATAGAAGTTCTACTCAGAAAATTCCCTAGCGACAAAGACACGTGGCACCTCAACAACTTCCTGCAGATAATGAAAGTTGTTTGTTCACATAGCAATATTATCCCTAAGGAGGATGTACTCAAATCCTGACTGATCTTAACACATTAAAAGTTCCCACAGGACACCTGTCCTTTGTTACTATGAAACCTGCTGCCAAAAGCTAAAGAAGACATTTTTCCTCTTCCTTCTCAACACAGCTAGTGAAAGAAGAGAAATCAGTGCCCATATGGGCCTCTAATTTTCTCAAGCTGAATAATTTGAGCATTATGTCTAAATCATCAAATGCAGGTGTGAACTCACTTTCAGCCCCAAATTTAGGCTGATTCTCTCATACTCTCAAAGTGCAGTGGGATGGAAGTTAAGCTGATAAATGCCTCAGTGTAAATCCAAACTGTTATGGTTTATAGGATACGGACAAGGCTGAGTCTGCTCCACCTTTGTTTGCCAGCAGATATCCTCTCTTGACTAAACCAAATAAGAAACTGTCACTGAGCTATAGCCAAAAAGTAGATGGAATATGTGGATGTGTCAATTTGGGCATATTTTAGTTTATTCTCTCAAGCATGTTCCTTATCTCTTAGGCTATGGCTACACTAGTTAATAAAAAAAAGGTAAAGCCACAGGAACAGGCATCGCCATACAAGTTTTAAATTGTTAGCGTGGCCCCTGGCATAGTTTTGACTCATGTCAATGAGTACTTTCACAGGCAGTATCCAAGTACAGTTTGGAGGTTACTATGGGCTAGAAACCACTCCTGACGGACCATTTGAATGAAGTCTTTCTGATTTGGGCAGTAGAAGAGTTTAACTGTGGGGACGTGAACTGTGCTGAGCCAGAGATGAATCCCTGTCTTGTATTATTTAGTGTTCTATAGAGGTAACCATAGCAGTCACAGTGGCTACAGGGTTATGCAAACTTCTCTTATTAAAGACAGGCTCTAACCAAAACATTTTATTTGTGACTAGATAATCTATTTGCAATTATTCACTCATGGAAAGACTCTTGTAAGCAGCATTTTTTTTTTTTCAGCTAAACCTGGGATGAACACAAAATCACATAAAATAAAGACAAAAAGGTTTCCTTTCAGGTGCCATTAAAAATCTGGAAGACCTGGCCCTGCCCTCTGCACTGTGTTGCAGATATTCTATTCCAGGACTTTGTGAGTACTAACAAGATATTTAAGGTCATATCTCCTAGCTCTGTTTACTATGGCTGCTTTTCTTTCCCTGATTGCTGCAAATGACTGCTTTTGCTAAAAAATAATCCTCCTCTCACTGACAATCATACTGCAGAGACTCTTTTAAGTGGTAAGAGGCAAATCTCAGTAGTGAGTCAGCCAATCAGTCAATCAAGAAAATAGTGAAGATTGGCCATGCAGCAATCTCATACATACCTATTCCCCCTTGCATTGCCCATCAGTGTCAAATTCAAAATGCAGGTGCATAAGTGCTTTTTGATGGCTGCACAGTCATCGTTACATCCTTCAACCAGTTGATAGGTATGCTCAGTAGCGTGAATCACTATTCAGATTTCTTTCTCACCAGGGGAAGTATTTTGTTTTCAGACCTTTTTTTTCCTTCAAGACCAATGCTTTTGAAAGAAAACAAGAAAGATGGATGAACAACATGGGGATTCTGGCCTACTGGAATGACAAATTATTTTAAATATCCTCTTTCTCGTTTCCTCTTCCTTCTTAGTCATCTGTCGTTCTTGTCTTCTCCATGGACAGAGGCCTTAAGTATAACCCACTTTTAGTCACCGACAGATGACATTCAGCGTGGCCATGCAAATGCTCACTGTCTCCAATTCTAAGCTCCCCGCCTAGGTAGTTACATCAGGAGTCTTGATTTCCTAGACTTCACGAGGAGATGGATTTTTCCAAAAGACAATTCAAGACCTACGTATCTGGCTGCTGTTCTGAATAGCTGTGTGGAAATACTTGTTTCTCTGTATTGTTTGTCATAGTCTGAAGAGACTGATTCCATAATCGAGCCATTTAATTTAGGTGTCTGAAATTAAGTATGGGAGTGCATCTTTTTTAGTGTTCCAAAACTGTTAAAGCCAATCTAAGCTGCTGTTGTGACACCACCTTGCCCCCTGAACATAGTCACTTGTACTCTCTTTCCTGGTCTTCCCTGACATTGGAGCACAGCTGAAACTGACAAACCATTCCAGGGTGCTAGCATCATGTAAAATTAGCTTTGTGAAAAAACATCTGTTGTTTTAGCTGCATTGGCTGTCTCACTTAAGCTGTGGAGCAGTTGTCAATGCAGAGAGAAAGAATTAAATGGGAAGGAGTGTGGGACTCCAGTCTAAATCAGAAGTGATTTAGATTGGCTTATAAATTGTTTTGAAACACCACCATGAAGTCAAAATCCAGAAGAAGAATGTAATATAGTCAAGCTCAAAGATGCAGCATAAATCCATAATGCACCTGTTTTCCTGAATAGATTCACAATGCTGACTCAGGCAGCTATGCTTCCTGGCTAAAGATACCAGTCCCCTACATAAGAGGTGGCAATGGGGCCCCACCAGGGAGTGGGAAAACTGAGTGAAGTCCAGGCTCTTAGCAGCTGTGGGATATTGCAGTGTAACATGCCCCCATAGTGTCTTGGAAAGAAGTATCCACCATCCCTGCTTTTGGAGTTGGGCCATTGTGTGTCCTGCGGCAGAAAATTCTTGGGCCCAGACAAAAAGAAAGGGTCCAGCAGGGAGCTATGTTCCTGAACATATCTCCATGCACATGAAGAAACAGACTCAAGTTTCTCTGTGTTAGCTCTAAGGCTGGCTACATTAAGCTATTCTGACCCATAAGCCACATAGAGCATTTGCTGTGGCACTATGCCTGACCTGGTAAGCCCATGGCTTGTTAGCTTTGGCACAGTACCAGCCCAGTGTGGGTAAGCTGTTTTTAGTTCTGACCAGCTCAGAGTCTGGGCAGAACAATAGTAGGTCTGTCTGAACATGTTTGCGTACGTTAGGTGTCATGGCATTTGATTAAGCAATGAAAGTTCTTCAATGCTGCTCTTTAGACTGTATATAGATATGAACATCAGACAGTTAGAGACAGACAGTTAAGGAAGGTAGGACCAAAACCCAGGAACTCCTCTTTCTAGTTGAAAACTTGACTTTCCCTTCTACTTCTCCTCAACAGTCTTAGCATAACTGGGTAGCCTAACTGGGTAGCCTAACCTGGGAACTGGATGAAAGAAGAGAATGGGGAACTGCTTCAGTCCTGTAAATGAAGCCTCTCTATCCCAGGAATGAAAGAGTTACTGAGATTGAAAAGCAGCCAAGGAAGCTTTGGAGTATCAAGTGTAGGAGACAAAGAAATGGCTCTGTTCCTTTCCAATTCACTTTTGCTTGTTGTTTTTCTGTCGCCATGAGACTTTTGAACTCCCATCTCAACAGAAAATCATCTTCATTTGCCCAATGGAGCATATAGTTTCCTTGGCCATAAGACGTGAAAGTTCAAACCTACAGCAGCTAAGGCATAAGGCACTTAACACTACGTCTTCCACTTTCTAGCTAATCATGGGGACTGCCCTTATATCAATATTATGCCTTCCATATTAACTGTAGACCTCAGTAAGTCTGAACATTTGGTGTCTTTAGGATTTAGATGGTTGTCAGCCTAAATCTAGAGTGCAGAAGAGCTGTAAGTAGAGATCAGTACCTATTTCTCCAGAAAAGACACTTCTGAATCTGGTTATGTATCTAAAATTAGGTTCTTTCAGAAGCTACACATTGAGCAACAAGATAACCATTGACTTTAGGCACCTGAAGGATTAGACAAAGTTTGAAATCCAGTGAACTGTTGTTGGGGATTTTAAGGGCTTTGAGACACTTAAATGTCCAAGACAGACAATGTCTTTATTTGAGCCTCACCATCAGCTAAAGAGAGAGAATCCCTTCATCGTTTTCTCTTCATGCATTTTGCATCCTACGGGGTGCACAGGTCTCTCTCCTTCAGAAGTGGGGAAGGGTGACACTTGCTTTTCAGCACTTAGAAAAGCTTTCAACCTGGTACTTACAGGCATTCTCCTTGAATGTGAAGGTTACTAGTTCATAGCGCTTTCTTCTGACTTATGGTAGAGAAGAAGTTTTCCATTTTCTAGGTAGGTGCCTGCTGAATAAGGCGGGTATTACATGGTCTCTGTGCTTTGAATTGGACACAGCGCAATTTTAGACACAGAGTCTCAAGAGGGTGTTTAGAGAATGGAGGCACAGAACTGCCAGGCTTCTGTATCAAAAGCAACCACAGGTGAGAGAGACAGAGATGGAGTGTCAATCCAACTGCAGCACTCCTGGTCATGTACAGAAATACAACTGTAGGCATTTGAAAGAATTCTTGCCAGGAAACATAAGCAGCTAGGGCTTTTAAGCAGGTTAGAAGTGGGGTGAGGGGGAGTTTTTGGATAGCTCTTCTGATCTGAGGTTCTTTTATCCCATTTAAGGTGTTTATGAAGTATTTTCATAGTCACCTTCAGGCCTTGTGAAAAATTTACTCAACTTTTGGCTCCTTTGCTGAAAGTAAAAACTACATTTTTGTCATCTTGGCATACCCCAATATTTTGCTTTTCCATGAGATACATACTTTGTGCTGGTAATGTTTTGGCTCATTTTCTATTGTGTCTTCTATAAAATACCATTATTAAATGTATTTTCTTTATTTTAGAACTTGCATAAGTGTAAACTCGTTATATATTTGTTCCATTTAAATCTCTCCAGCTTTGATCCTTTTATTCTACACTGTTTGCTGGTCCAAATTGTTTAGCGTTACTTGGAGGCATGGAAATGAAAGCAATGGAGTTTTATCTTCCTCTAAATCATTTAGGTGCACACTGAATGCATCAGGCTCAATTCTTTCCCTCTTGTTAATATATTCCACTAACTGTTGAAAGACACTTTAAAAAAAAAAGAAAGTATTTAACATTACCACCACATTATGGCCGATTTTTTCACTATCTTACTACTATTGCAGTCTATATTTCAGTTTGCCCTTCTAAATTTTAGTTAATTCAGTTTTAACAACTTTCATCCAATTAGTTAATATATTAGAATATTAGTATTTCTATGTATTTGAAGGGGCTATTTTCTTCTATTTTAGCCAGTTTCTTAGTTGGGATACAGACTAGGAAATATTAACTACATGACATGTTGAATACAGATCTTTTTTTACAGGTTATGAAAATTATGTGACATTGCCCTTGGGGAAAAAAAAAAAAGGCTCTGACTACATGGTTAAAGACTGTACATGGACATGGAAGAGTGGTATATTCATCTTTACTTTAACGTATCTAGACTTTGCAGTGATTCACTGTAGGCCTTTAGATTACAATCAATTTGAATTGGGATAGAAGCCACCATTTGAAGGCCTGATTTGAAGGACAGGGTGACAAGGATATTTCAGTTGAGCATTTACTTTGCCAAGCTTTTAGTATTCTGCTGTTTGGAAAAAAATTACCTTTTCTAAATGTGTTTATCCATTGAACCACAAACAGACTTTCTATTTCCTAGCGAGGACCGTAATTAGTGTTCACCACAACCATAGATGGAGATATATTAACTGAATACTTCCTTTGAAATGAGCAGTTGTATGGATACTACGAAGAGTAACTTGGAATTACATGCTACCAAATGTTATGGCCTCTGGCCCTGTTCCAGCACACGAGGAGTCCCATTACCTCTCAGCCCTGTTCTTCAGCTATTCCCATTAAAGTCAAGCAGTGTTCAAAATGAATAAAAACATCATAAACCAGCCTACAGAGTTTCTATCCCATTTCTTATAATCCACAGTATTTAATTAAAGAAAATTCTGTTCCTCTTTCATCCAAATCTATTACAAATGTTGTAGGATACATCTAATCAGAACACGGTTGCAAAACAGAATTATTTTGCAGTCATGAGCTGAACTTGTCAAAGAAAGTTTAAAAGAGATTGCATGCTGTGATAAGTTAAATGTTGCCCAGCAACATCATTTGTCTAGCATAAGAACTTGAACAGGAAAAAAAAAAATAGGTGGCCTTAAAAGAAAGAAAAAAAAAGGTTTTTCATTTGCTTTGGGATTTTATGAGATTTGTTTTAAAGGGCTATGGACTCAGCAAAGATGAAACAATTGGAGAGAAAATTTTCTTTGTTTCAATTATTCCAAACTTAGTAACTTTTTCATGTCTGAAGAACTAGTGAAATAAAGTTATTAGAAAGATCAATGGTATGATATTTGAGTGGCTGAGAGATAAATTTTAACCACATCCTGTAATCCTCTGTCTGATTGTTAATTTTCATTCAGATCTATATTGATACATTAATATTTTGTAAAAATGTCCTTCCATTAAATCTAAGTCTGCTCTGACAATGTTCCTTGAAGAAATTCTCCAACAACAACAGCAGCAAAAAAAAGAAAGCCCAAATATCATAGTTTGCATACTTCTACATCCTGAAATGAAATACCCTGCTTGACTTTTTCTACTTATATGGAAGGGGACTAGGGGAGAGGTTTCTGGATACCAACATACATATATCCATATACAACTACATACACATCTAAAATCAAGAAATATTCACTCAGGCACACAAAAGCACAGAGCCCCAAAGGAAAAAAAAACCCAAACTAAAAACCAAAAAACCCCAAAAACCAGGACAAATAAAAATTATAAATTAACTAGCTCCATTTTTCTTCTAGCAACCTGCTATTTTTATTTGGTTAGAGCTGCTTTATAATTTTTTGAAGCAACAGAAGATGCACTCAGTTTTCACTAGGCTTGTGGACTTCGAATTATCTCACAGATTCATGTGGTAAAATGTTACTGCTTATTCCAGGTTCTTATGTTTATACTCTGAAAACAATAATTTTTTAAGCAAGCTGTTCCTTCTGCATACCAGTAGGAAGAATAGTGATAAAATTGTCAGGAGGCCTTTCCTTTAAGGAACAGGAATGCATTTGCGGAAAAGGCTATGAGTCTTTTTTTTAAAGTTTGGAATTGCTTACCAAAAAGCCCATATAAATCAAATTTATGTAGTGTGTCTTTATGCATGCCAAGGCCCCTGAGCCTACTGAAGCTGAAAGCCTTCACAAGTTTTCTGGAACTTGCTATTTCACTCAGACAGTAGATGTTGTTTTGCTTGGTGCTTAATCTAGTTAAATAATGAGGGATTTCACGCACTTAGCTACCACGTCCAAAACCAACTTTCTCATACAGTTGGAACACAAACACTGGCTTTCTTAGCTGTCCTGAACTTGCTATGTGTTATATGGACTGCAATCACACTTTGTCTGTGAGGGTTGGCTTGAGAAATTTATCTTTTCCCATGTTAATCTTGCCAGTGACCTGATTATATTGTATAAGCAGGATATTAAACTGAAAGACAGACCCTACCACAAACCCTAGATTCTAACTTGCTTGGAGCAGAATCAATGCATACTCTCTCTCTGGAAATCTCTCTTGTTAACACCTGCTGCATTTATTAAAAAAAAAAATAAAAATAAAAATAGTAGTAGTACTCACAAGTACACATAATAGTAGTATTGTTGTAGCTCTGATTGTCAAAGAATAAAATGGAGGCAGTTTGTTGAGATATTTTATATCTTTTACTAAAACATTTGATATAGTTGAAAAGGAGACAAGCTATAAGGCCTACAAGCCTTTCTGCAAATGTCAATAATGCAGAAATAAGAAACTGGTCAGTACCAATATCCTAAATTAAGTGTACATTAAGAAAAAAAAATCTTTGTTACCTTTGTGAAAATTTCAGGCATCATAGACAAATAAAGCTTAGTTCTATTTTAGCATATATTAATAACGTGATCTATCAGTTGCATTCCTAAATTTACGAGGGTGATTGTGTAAGATGACACACAGACAGCAGTGCCTATCAGCCTCCTCTTCCACATCACCTCCTCACCCAACCCTCCTACCATTTCCCAGTTCCCTCAGTTCCAGGTCCATGACCTTGCTAGGCAAACATAGTGATGGAGGGCTGCCCCTGCTGTTGTGGCTGAGCAGTGGCAGCCAGTATCTTCTCTCTCCTTGTCTTAAGGCCACAAAGTGGTGCCAGTTTGGGGGGCAGAGGGTTCATTAGTCCTTTTGTTTAAATGCTTGAAGGCCACAACCCATTTTGGATCTGCTGATAGCAGTGAAATCTTTGATAGGTAGATATGTTTTCTGATAATGCTGAAATTCAACATAATCTGTGGTGACTTCGCACCTCTTTATCAACTGTGGACTGAAACAAGCAATTTGGGGAGAAACATGTGGTCTGGCAGTGCCTGAATAATGCTGGCATAATTTGATTGTTTCAGACTGAAATAATAAAAGAGACAATTGTAAAATGGCAGGTATTAGAAACATCTGTTTTTTCATATGTAGGTTAAATCAAATAGCAGAATAATTAGGACTAGGCATTCGGAGGCAGTCTGCAGCTGAGATGGCTGGTATCAGTGCTCTACTTTCAGGAAAGACCTGATAAAGAAAATAAACACCTAAATAAGTTAGCATTTTTAGCGCAACTGTGAGTTTTATACAGAACCAAAGTGTTGTCATCATTGTTTCATACACCACAGTCCTGGAAGGTGCTTGCCGTTTTCGCTAGGGTCAGTGGACAGGAAACATCGCGTGTTTCAGTAGAAAGCTTCAGTTCCTTCAGACGGGGTAGGGGGCAGTGCTGATGACTATATCAAAAATAGCTATTCCCTTTGGCCATTTGCCACTGCCTTCATCATCATCCATGAAAGAGTTCCCTGTGTCACCCCTATGTACACATTTTTCCTCTTCTTCCTTCCAAGTGTCAGGACCCTGAGGGCACTGGTATCCCCTAACAGCCTTGACCAGCCTCCTCTGGGACCCTGACCCACGCCCTCGGGCCCAGGGCTTTGCCTAAGGCCATTGCCCTCAATCCCTGTCTGAGTTTAGCTGCAGGATTACCTGTCTGGAGCCCTGTCCCTCAGATGGACATCAGACCCATCTTCTGGATGAGCTCCTCGTGTATTTTGTAGCTTGTCTCCAGCCCTGTCTTTGGCCCTGTCTCCTTGTGACCCTGATGGGACCCCCGGTTGGCCCCTGGCCCTGGTTCAGTCCCTTGCCCTGTTGATGGACCGACCCTGTTACCAGCCCCCGGCTCTGCCCCCCTGCTCAGCCCCTGGGGTACAGTGCCCTGTCAGTGGTCCACCCCCAGCTCCTGGCTCCCTGTCCCTCGGGGAGCAGCTGGTCTTCACTTAGCCCTGATACCAAGTGGGTTCCTTTCCGTTTGTTGTAGCCCTTTAATGATCTGTTTCAAGTTATAATGAATAGAAGGCTGTTCTGTGAGGAATTAAGAGAGGTGTGACCCAAAGCTTGGAGTCATGCCATTGAAAACTTGATAGCATTTGAGAGAGTTCAGTTACAGGAGATAAGAAGATAGAGTCCATCTCAAGCAGAAAGGTCAGGAATTGTTTTACAGGAGCAAAGATGCTGTGCATTCCTAGGCTAGACGCATTGCCATTTTACTTAAGATTTGAAAAGGTGATAAATAACCCATGCGTTCAAGTGAACACACTTAAAAATAAACAAAAGAGCTGCATATCTCTGAAATTAAACTACTTTATTTCAATTCATAAGAGTTTATTTGGAAATGAGATCTGAAGTGTCTATGAGCTTGTGAATTCAAAGACAGGTGAAACTTGGAAACATCTTTGTAGTGTTATTGACAAAACACTTAGGGACGTGTTCTGGTATCTGTATAACATGAATGTCAGATTGAAGATCTAAACCTGGAATATAAAATATTCCTAGACACTTTTACTAGTTTCTGAAACCACTCACTACAAGTAAAGCTAAATTAAATAATATGAAACTACAGTGTGATAGTAAAATCTTTCTTAGCAGTTGCAGTAATAACAGTGGCAATCATACACGTAGGACTTGATGGTAACTTCTGTACATAATGTTGTATGTAGTGTATACCTTTTGAACACAGTACATATGTGCAGTTAGGGAAAAGCACATCCCTATAGAGTAAAGGCAATAAAGCATATTAGGGGGAGAAAGAAATAATTCTGTTGATGATAAAAGCTCATAACTAGCCACAGATGGTAAGACGTTAACAATAATGAAGAAAAAGCATGAATGTTCAAGAAATATTAATGTTCTGTAATTAGGAAGAAGCAGAATGCTATATATGTATCAGATGAGGACAATGAAATGCTTTTTCAGGCCATTACTAACCTCAGAGAATATTAAAAATCTTCTACTATAGATATACACATTTAATCTGATTGTCTGAATAACATGAACCAAAAAATCCTGGAAGAGCTGGCTGAATCTGGCCTGCTGATGCTTTGAATTTTCACAAACCAGGGGATACCAACGGAATTTTACAAAGCTAGAAGAACTTGTGATGTGCCAGTAATATAAAGGGCAGAGAAGGCAACTGTGGCAGCTGTAGTCCAGTTGGATTATCAGTATAAACATTGCGGGGGGGGGAGGGGGGAGGAAAACTGATATAACAGAGAATTGATTTAATTAGGCATCAAAACTATCATAAATTCTAACCAGCTGGTTTAGGAAAAATAGAACTTGTCGAAAAAAATGCTGTTTTCATTCTTTTCTGAGAATGCACGTTTGATTGCTAAGCATAATTGTCTAGATATAATACAGCTGAATTTTGTATGGACCTTTGATTTACTGTTGCTTCTCATTCTGTACAGTACAAGAGAAGTAGGTGGGGGACTATCTTAAGTAGTTTTCAGTAGAAAGTTATTGAATAATGAGATTCTGAGTAAACTCTCAAAAATTCTTCAGGCCTTGATACTTGGTCCAGCCTTATCTAATATTCTTCATATAAGTCAGAAGTATATCTGCTGGAAAATAGTACAGCATATACATCTATGGATAAAAGGTAATACTATGGTCACCCATGGCAAAATCCATGATCAGTTGCTGCTAGAGAATGTACCCAACATGTAGAAAAAATTGAGAAAGAGTGAGTTATTCTTGGCTGATCCATGCTGTGGAATACAGATTGTATTTCAGAACATTTTTATGTGCTGTTACATGCTGTTGATAAGTACATTCTGGAATCAGGACCTAAGAACTTTGTCTCAGGCCACATGGCAAATCTGTAGAAAAAACTTTGAAATTTTCTAAAAATTGTTTTTTCTTCTTTTTAATTTTTTTTTTTTTTTTTTAAATTTCAACAAGGGAATTAAAATGCAAGAATCCTTTCCCCTAACACTTTTGACATATTGTTAATTTAGCTTGTTTAATCTTCTCTTAATTTTTAGAAGGCTCTATAAGCTGCTGTATATGTATTTATTCAACATCTGTTTCCAACTAGTATAGTAGACTAAACATAAAATTAAGATGCCAGCATTTTTTAAATTTTTTTATTCTAGAAGGGTGGCTATTGTGTGACCACACTATTGCTCCTTTCTACTGTCTCACTAATATCAAGAGTCCCTCTCACTCTCTTCTTTTCCTTCCCAGTCATCCTTCCCTCAATCTGCATTCCCCTAGCCTCACTTCCAGCTGAGTGATGCACTTTTTTTCCTTGTGCTACATCTGGCCACTGTCCGACCTGCCTGGATCAATTCACCTCAGTAACTCAGCAAAAACCAAACCCAAACCAAATACTTTTCTGACAAATGAGTCAAATGAATCAGCTCATTATGCAGCCAGGTGAAGACCAGGGCAAGAACAAGTAACCAAAGTCATAAAAGAGAGAGTAAGAAGAGGAGTGGAGGGAGTAGGATTCCCCACCTTGGCAAGAATGAGCCATTAGGTCAGTTCATCCATAGCATCTGATTGCACCATTAGGAAATGTACCCATTTGCTGTTCTTGTATGTGTGACCTCTGAATCTTCATCTAAGCCAACCTCCATCAACTTTTTCTTTTCTTTTGCTATCATTTTTCCCATTTATTCACCTACTGAAAGTAGAATGTGTTCACAGCAGTGCACTGTCAGATAAGCACCTGCATGAACAAGCAAAAGAAGAGGTAAAGAAATCCAAGCCTACTGATCAGACTATGGCTTTAAATTATCATGCCACGGTTTTCAAAAGTGACTAGTTGATTACACATGTGTTTTTCCTTGGAACCTACTATCACACTTTTTCTAGTATCATAAGGTACAGAGCAACCAAACTCTCAAAATTGTTAAACTGTTCATGTTTCCCCCAAAACATCTCCAGCCTCCTAGCCACTTTTGAAAATCTCAGCCATGATGCACTCCACTAAACAGACATTTGATGCCAGTTTCTACGTACAAGCTTATTCATTGGCTTCAGCCTCTTCTAGAAAGACCATCTGTGGGGGAATGCACAACTGAGTCCCTGTGACTATTCACAGACACTCATTGTCTTTAAGATAGATTCACATGCTCCAGGGTTTGCCCCTGTTTTACAAATAGTACTTAGATATTAAAAGAATAGCTTAAACATATGAATAACTTTCCATGTACAGTTTTTCCATGGATGTAACAGTTGTGGAAGCTACACAATTTTATGTTATTGTGTACTGTGATACATTATACTAAATAAAATGACTAAAATTCCAACATTACTTGAAGAAAGATATTTTTTGCAATTAGCAGGTTTTTAAAAGTTGATTACTGAAAATTAAAATTCCGGTTTGACTTTCATCCTGGGTCATCTCTAGGAATAGATTTAAAAGAATGTCTAAAATGAAAATGTCATCACTGAGCTTCTTTTCACTCTATCTAAATTCTGATGAAGAGATTGCTACATGCTGAGATATGAATTGCATTTTATACCTTTGAAAAGTTTTACAACAGCAGAAGAAGAGATAAATGACTAATCCACACTCTAGTAGTGATCAACTCTACTTGCTTCAAACAAGCATTTAGGTTTACGTAATTGACGTTTAGTCTACACTAAATTAATTTACTGGGAATGGGCATTTTCTGAAATCTTACTGATTGCAAGCTGGCCAAGGAATTGAAACCTAAACAAAAACATTCCATTGGATGGAATGTTATTGTTTCGTATAGGAAGGACTTGAGAAATAAATGTATAACTTTACAGCTATGAAGGTTAAATAATTTTATCTGATAGCAAATATAGGAGATTCCAACATTCTCTTCCTCATTTGACATCTCTCATAAGAAATTAAATTTTTGACAAGGTAGATGGGGACTAGTGAAGTGACATGAGCAGTATCTAGGTGCACCTATCACTAGTAGTTAGAATAATATACACCCTTTCATTGTTTGAGGTAGTCTTAACCATGTGACCACAGCTTTCCATTTTTGTAAGGAGCTGTTCTCTCTCTGTAACATGCTTTAGATGTGTTTTGTTTCTACGTTGTAAGATTTTTCTTAGAACTAGCAAGATAATATACTTTTTTCTTCTCTTTTCAGTTATTTAGGATTCATCATAAAATGAATGCCTTTTTGAGAGTGAAATTAGGGAAACAGGAGTTTGGGCAAGGTGCTTGTTATGCCATATAAATATGGGATAAGAAGCTGGGATCGTATAACCCAGAATTTACAAGTGAAAGACAGTAGATAAACAAATACAGACAAGGGAGAACACAGGAAAAAAGTCTCATCAACGAATTTCCTAACACTGTCCCCAAGGCCAGAATTATTTGTGTTCCACTCTAATAAATTGAAAACTTAACCAATGTGTTAATGTGACAGAAGGCACGCTTGTATTATCTGCCTGCAAGTGAAGGAGTTTGCAAGCACAGAAGAGATTTGTAGCGTGGGATTTCTGTAAGACATGTTCCACGTTGCAAGAGTAGGGATGAGGAAAAATGATCTTGAGGGTGAGCCAGCACTATAATGAGTGTGTATCTTGCACTTTATCAAGCCAGCTGTTAAAATAAAAAATGATAATGAAAGATAATTTAAGGAATATTTGTCAGTTATCAATTTCATCATTCATTAATATTAATTTTTATTACAGAAACATATAAGGATCTCTGACACAGATTAGGTCTCCACTGTGTATTCACTGTGAGATACAATCTCAGACCCATGGAATTTTATCTCTAAAAACACACAAGGTAGAGAATGAAACAGAGGTAATTTGGCTTGCCTGCAAGCAAGTCAGCAGCAAAGAAGAGGGCAGGACTGGAATTTAAGATGATATCCAGTGGAATATGATGCTTCTTGTGCTGTTTTGAAAGCATAACCCTTCTTTAATCCCCATTCTGTTTCTGTTCTTTATCGACTGAGATTCTCTCAGGTGGTGAGTATTTCTTTCATGGATGTAGAGCGTGATAACGTGCCAGTCCAGTTCTGTGGCTCTGCGATACATGGTTGTCATGAATAGCTATCATCAGGATTGATTATGTGCTAAATATAAATTGACTCTTGCACAGAACATGGTCATTCTTATTTGTAGAATATTGTTGGGCAATGATGCAAACATCAATGTGTGAGAAAGGAAATGGCAATCATTAACAAGGAGAGGAACAAATCTCTTTCAAGGATGCCATATCAATGGTCTTCAGTCCAATTCAGGAAACAGAAGTCATTCTCTTCCATGTTTATGTCAAAATGCATTCTGAGCTGAGAAAGTCAAAACTAACAAAAACTTCCAGCCTCTTTTGAAGTATTTGTAGCCCCAGTGCTGAGTCAGCCTTGTCTTAAGCAGCATCATCTGTTAGGTATTGAGTAGAAGTATTTCTTCCAGACATGCTGACTCTGCATGAGATGAGCGGTCCAGCAACTGCCAGAGAGTTAGTCAGAAGTTTCAATTTCATAAAATCTATGCATTCAGAGGAAGACTCTTCTCCTCAATCTCAACCTGTGCAGCCTGGAGGTGGAGCCTTTATTATTTACATTTGATTTATGCTAGCACCCACAAGCCTGACTGGAGATCTAGGGCTTGTTAAAGACTGTATTTTTTTTTTCCCTCATACACTATAACCAAGAGACAAAAGCAAGCCTTAGCTTAACCGGATTAATACTTCAAAATGACTGCGGTTCTGTACGGAAATATTTATATGTATTAAAAAATACATATATATTGCCTCACCTGATTAAAAGCTCTGTTGTTCAAGCACTTTGGGGTATAATAGAATAAATTACTGCAGACATCTAAAGGGATTAAAGAACCCTATGCAGGAGCCTGGAGTGTGCAGGACTGACTGTCAGTGTAGTAAGTTTTATGTGAGTGAAAGCATGCTATGTATTGGAACAGCACAAGGAACATCAGGCTGCAATAAAAACCTGTTACCATTTATTCCCTAGCACTCAGGTCACAAGTTTTGATTTGGAAAGATTTTTTTTAATTAACTGTTTCTTTAACAAAGAGAATATAGAGCAGAACATTATTTCAAGACATACTTTCAGAAAATAATGCAGAGACCTGGGCATACAAGGTATGTGCTGTGTACTCAATCTAGCTATGCCGTGGATAAGTACTTCTTTCTAAGAGACAGCCTGTACAGCACAAAACAGGTTTAGCCTTTGAAGGTGGGATAATCCCCTCTGCATACCAGAAACCATTCCTGAGTCAAGAAAGAATGAACATGTGGGACTTGACCACATGTTCAGTGGTCATTTCTAGTTAAAACTAGAAATCTTATTGACTTTGTTTTCAGTACAAGTTTTTGACTTATTTAATTGTGAAAGTTTGAAAATAAAAAGGGGTTGAAACCTTCAAACTCCACACATTTATATTACACAAACTCCCAATTTCTAAAGCCTAAAATACTTTGGACTTCATTTTGTTTTCTCTTCTTACATTGATATAAATTGTAAGAAAATTCAGTGAAGGCCATTACTTCATTCTGATGTTAACAATCAGTCTGGCTTTGTGTTTCTGCTCTCTCAGAATATTTAACTAATATTTAATCCTAATATACTTTTGTCTCCATTGACTATGATTAAGAGATTCCCACAGCAATATCACAACAATACATTGATATACAGTGTTATGGGATTCTTAAATGGTTTCATTAAGTCACTTCGGACCCCTTTTTTTCCCTTATAAATCATCCAAGAAGCTCTGTTAAAGACCAAGCTGTCTAAACAAAAGTTTCTAGGGGAGCAGTAAATAAATATATTTTTTTCTTTAAGAAAAGTAGCGCAGAACATAGAAAAAAATGTTAAAGAAAAAAGCTATTATTCATGTTATTTAAAGCAGAATTGTTTAGTTGGAAGAATCTTGGTCCAAAAATGACCAAGATTTAGTGTTTAAAAATATAATTAGCAACCTTAAAGATATAATTGTTCTCCTGTCTGATGCCCCAAAGAGTCTAGTTAATAGTAACATTTGTTTTAGATCTTTTCTATAATCTGTCTAAGTGCTGGTACTGATGTACTCTCCAGATTACGTGGCTGGAAGAGCTTTCGCTCAGTATGATAGCTAGTATTCTTTTGAAGCTGCTTAAAGTTTTCTTTTTTTTTTTCTTTTTATTCCTTTTTTTCCCCTCTTCTTACAAAGCTTGGAGGATATCCAGACAAAATGAATTCAACAATTCTTTGTATCCAGTTCCCATGGCAGCTGTTCTCCAAAAGATCTTTTGTTCCAAAGCCTCTAACTCTGCTGTAGACTAATACAAGTTATGTCAATTTTTCAGTATACTCTATGTTTGGAAGTAAATGAAGGGCTACCTTATTTCTATCCAACTTAGCTCTGATTTCAAAGTCATTCATTTAAGATGGGAGTGGTTTTTCATATACTAACCCCTGTATCTTATGAACAACTTTAATATTTCAGTTCACTTAATACAGAGCCTCCATGAGAAGGAAGAAGAATCACGAACTTTGAAATATTGAGGCTACAACCATTTATGCCTGAGAAAAACCAGAAATTAATTTTTAACATTGAAGCAGGCCTGAAACATTTGACCATTCATAAAGAAGTTACAAATCCTGTTGGATTTGCATCTTCTTCAGATAAGGTAAAAAAAAAAAAGAGACTTAAATCTGGAATTAGTCTGAACTATGATTGAAAGGTACGCTTTAAATCCTTTTTTGATTTTCCCTCACAAAAGTACAGAGTGCATGCTCCCACATAGACCAAACAGATAAATAAGTCCTCAAAGAAGGTACCACAAGCAACAGCCTCTAAAAGGGCTGCACAGTGAATTATGTGACAGGATTTACTTTGGTTAATTTGTTGAAGTTTTCATTTTTTTTTACTATTGGCTACATCTCCTGTGGTTTCTAGTTCCTCTGTTTGTCAGACCTGGTGTGTAATCATTTGCCAGCTACACAGACTATTATTCAAATGCATGACTAGTTCAAGATAAATAGTACAATTAAGATGTTCGCATTGGAAATCTTTGTTGGAAAATTACTTGATGCTGGAGGTGTATCTTGCTGCAAAAGGAAGAAAGATGTTTGTTAAGTGATCAGAATGCCTATTGTTCTAAAAGTGTCAAAATGTCAGACACAGTAAAATCTTCTTTAAAAGAGCTCACTCTTAAAGGACATAAATTTAAAAACTTTGTTCTTCCCAGCACTTCAGAGAATATAGGTTTAGTGCTTTTTTTTCACTTTGATAGATTTTCTGTTCATGGAGTTTCTACTTCTGTGCAAAATTTTCCAATGCAGCATTTTGAGCATTGTGGGAAATTTAATGGAGCAAACAGAAATATTGGGTTATGCAGATTGCTGTAATGAATGGTTAGATTTCTAAATGTTATGTAAATCTTACCTTGTGAACCTAAATCCTGCTGTAGGTATGGCCTCAGTATTACATAATATATTTGTGGTACAGCAGAGAGTTGAAATCAGATCTTGAAAACTGTACACTATAATCCTTAGACTATCTATCCCCTCTTGAGAAACTTTGTTCTGACGGCATCAGTGGCAATCACTGGTTACAGTGAGAAGAGATGTCAAAAGAGCTCAGGTTATATGCTGGGTTTAGTCTCTTATCTACAAAACAGCAATGGAAAATGCTTATAAAGCATTTGAACCAAGTTTCTAGACAGCTGGTGGAGAGAGAGAAAACACATTAAAAACTGAAAGATTTATGTAAAATCTAGAAAACATTGGGAAGCTTAAAGGAAAAATAATCTTATCTTTGCATAAAAGGATGGAAAGAGATGATGTAGTCAAATAGGACCCTGCATTCCAGTTACGTAAAATTGTAAAAGACTGGTCGCTCCTGAATCTTATGAACTACATGGTTTTAACTGCTTTTCTTTTGTACATTAAAACCAACAGTCCTGCCCCTTGCTCAGTGTCGTTCCTCAGGTTTTGTTTCATAACATATAGTGCCCTTTTTTTTTTTCCTTTTTTAATTTGATTTGTTTGGAGAAATTGTAATTTTGACAATGAAACAAGAATAGGAAAAAAGAATGCTGGAACTTTAGAGCATGGTGGAAGATGCTATGTGTGAGCCCCCCTCAGCTTTTCATGAACAAAGCGAAGGGTATGAAGTGGTTTGTGGACTCCTTGACTGAAGTGAATACCGTCATTACTAATGAACACAAAAGTCAAAGGTCCTCTTTCTCAAAGTGATTACTGCACAGTAAAATACCATAAATGTGACACGTTGTGAGCAGCAGAAGCAACCAAGCTCAGTTTCCTACTGATTTATCTGTTGAGCGTAAGCTCCTGGGTCAGATTCTCTTTATGAAATGTAAGGGTCTCACACTATAACCTTTCCCTAATACAGTTTATCTGCTTTATCCAAGAATCTGGCTTTATGATTCATAGAAACAAGGTCTTCAACTGTTCCATTTAATATGATTAAGATTGGACAGAGAGTCTAAAAGCTAATAAGGGGGTTCACACATATACACACACGTACACAGAGGCTTATTAAATAAGCCTCGTTTCCTTAGGAAACTAAGTTACGGACGAACTCCTTACAAATTGTTTGTGCTAGAAATTTAAGAATGTCCTAAATGAAAAAAAAAAAAAAATCCCTCAAAAATCTTCCCGTTATCCCCATTTTCTTCATAAATTAATAACAGGAACGTTTTAGTGGAACTTTACCAAACTTTGTCTTAAACATTACTCTTTCAGATAAGCTTGTTAAAGAGGAGATTGAACCTGGACTGCTGGCTAAATTACAGCAGTAGGGGAAGGAATTTTAGACTTCAAGTCCAGCTCCAACATTTCACACAAATTACATCAGAACTAGCTCTGCATTTTTACTTTTAGAACTAGTCTTCCTTCAATAAGGACAAGTAAAGAGGCTGAAATCCAGCTTGTAAATACATTTCTGAATTTTGTTTCAGAAGAGGAGGAAAATACTTTCCTCTTACAGGTGGTAGATGTAAAGCTTGTCCTTGTTCGATAATCAAAACCAATACGTGTACGTGAGGGTTGCTGTTAAATCATAATTGTTAAACATAAAAATCTAATCTTACATAAAAACCTGCAATTCCAGCAAGCATTTTAAATTGTCATGGATGGAGAATGTCAGAAAAGAATATTGTTCATAGAAGACAGGAGTGCAAGTGATATTACGTTGGAATCTTGAACAAAAAATGCAGGTTTTGGGATGCATTGTGATTGACTCACGTTCATCAATATTGAATGGTGAGGCTGACAAGAAAAGAATATATAGCAGAAAAAGAAGTTTTTCAACACTTAGAGGTAAGAGGCAGAACAGGGAACTGTTCATTCGTAAGAGAAAAGCTAAATATGAAGTAAACACTGCATATAATTTCCATGGGTAGTTGCAGACCTCCAGTTATGCCTCCTAAGAAACAGCAGCAAATCAGCTATACAACTTGGTGTTCAGACTTTTAGAGCTGTGGGTGATTATTCATTTCTGCCCTGAATGCATGCTATCACAAAATTTCATGTATTGCAGTTATTTTTGCTCAGCACAGTAGGATCTCTCCAGTTTAATTCTTTAATCAATAACATTGACCATGCACGGAGGGTCTAACAAAAACCCTCTGCACCATTGTCTGCCAGTAGCAGTGACTCCAGTCTTGCAGAACACTTTGGGAAAACTTTTTTGTCTGCAGAAGAATTTCACACACTGATCTTTTTGAGCAAGTCAGTCCAGTGAGAAAGAACAAGACCAGAGTAGGAACTAGACCAGGATGGGTCACTCATGTGAAATGGAGCTGTAAACCACTGAGGAAATCACCTCCTCTTAACCTCTTTTTTCTCTTCCCCAATTTGTTTGCCTTCCTTCCTTTTGATGTGACTTCTTTAGGGAACACTGGCCCTTTTGTTACAGTTCTTGAGTATCCACTGTGACCCTACTTTCAGTGATGGTTCTGGATGCTGGTGTTAAAGAAGGAATGAAGGCGCTACAGAAGTGCAAAATATATTATACGAATTAAGTTTAAAAGTATTAATACAAATGGAGATTTCTCAGAGTCCAACCAATTTCCTGAACAGTTGGAATTAGTTTAATTCAAATGAAAGTCTTACCTCATTCTTGGATTTCTTTCTGTCTCTTCCTGTACATTTCTACTACATTTTTGCGGAGAGAAATACCTCAATTTTCAAATTAAGCATGCTGTATTAGAGTGATGTGAAGGTGGCCTAATTTTTTCTTATTTCAAATATTCTATTATTAATGAGAAATCCAGCCTAATTATATTTCCGTATGCTTTCAAATTAAAAATGACAGACCTCTGCAGAACATGGAGATATTTTCCAGGTCAGGTATTAACACTCACATGCACATTGTTTATTTTTTCTGGCAACTGGCCTTTTCTTTTTAAACTCCAAAGTGATGTTAATTTAATAATAGAGGATAAAGTTCAATGCTGCAAAAGCCTTCCTGTCCCATCAGGGCTTATGCACACTTCTGAACCTGCTCATTGCTCTATCTTAAAACCCAGAAATCCCTTTGGTTACAAGAGGAAATGATTTGTGGATCCTCTGATAGTGGAACATAGGGATTAACCTCTTGCATCATTTGTATTTGAAAGTGTTATAATTGGCTTTGAGCAAAATCTGAGTTTAGAGTGCTTTTTTCTATAGGGTGACCTATAACAAGTTTCTGGATTTCCAAGCTTTTTACTTTAAAAAAATGTAAACAAAAAATAAAAATATAATTTATTTCTCATTTTCTGCTACTTTTCTACATTATTAACTCAGATGTCCATGTCGTTTTCTAGAATGAGAAAATATGAAAAGCAGTAAACAAATTAACCTTAAATCTAAACTAATTTGAAGAGCAGTAAACAAGTCAAATCTTCAACCTGAACTTAATTCATTTAATTCATTAGGACTATTTAAAATGCTTTACTTTTCTGGTGAATACTTTTTAACATTTTGTTAATTCAAATGTTCCAGAAGAGCTTTAGTGAAAAAGTGCCTTTGTTTCAGATCTGACTCCTTCCTCCAGTGAAGTACAAAGAAAATACTTTTATCACATACTCCATCTTTCAGTAAAACGAGATAAAACCAGATGTGATATTTCTAATATGAACTTTTAAAATTGCTCATCTGAATATATTTCCACTTTACCAACCACCTCAGTATAAGAAAGAAGAAAAAAAAAAAAAAGAGGCTATCAGACACATACCCAAATACTGTGGCAATCACTTCAAAACATTTAGAGCTTTCAATTCAATCCGAAACACAAAAATGGCAATTTGTATCACCCAGGAAAATGCCCACTGTACTGTTACTTCTCTCTAGCTCAGACATTTTAAGCTTCATGTTCTAATTCATGAATATGATGATTTGCCATTAAAAGACTTTGTTGTCAACACCATTCTTCCAAAGAAGAGAATCATATTCATTGCTGGCATACAACACTGAAAAAAATAATCAGAAATGAAGATTTCTAAACTATTTTGCTAACAATATACTCAACAAAATGTTTTCCAAGTTTTCCTACATTATCATGACACTTTGCATACTACTCCATGATGCAGACTGTATTCACCCAGCTCCTAAACTTAACATTATTTTTCAGCTGGAAAGTGTTCTTACTTCAAAATTCAGGTGAAATAAAACTTTTTCTTTTTTTTTTTTTAACCTAAGAAGGTTTACAGTCCTGGTAGTTGATATAACAGATGGGCAGTTTTGCTCCAAGCCATGCTTCTTATGCCTAGCACAGTTCAGTTGTGTCATGGAATCTTCTGGTTTGGAGACAAAGATTAGCCAAAGCATTTCCAAAGTAATGTCAAACCAGGAAATCTGAATCCTCCATCAGCTGAACGAATGAAATAATTCCTCCTGGAATCTTACTGGAATTCAGTGTGTCACAGCTTTGACCAGCTTGAGGTGCACCTGTTTTTTCAATATACAATATGACCTTCTTATTACAATGTCTGGAGCTGCAGACATTCTACCTGGAGTCATGGGCACCTCAAAGAGCTGAAAGCAAATTCTACAGAATAAGCGTAAGTCAACAGTTATTGTGCCAAAAGCATGTGTGGCAGGTTATATTCTATTTTCTACTTATTTAGTGCATAGTTATTCTGTTCTACTTATGTTCTATTAAGTCATATACTCTCTAAAATTTCTTCTAACACAATGTAGAAGTGAACCAATACAATTTAAAAATATTAAACTTTCAGGTTCATTAAGTTTGGATATTTTTAAGAAAAAGGAAGTAAGACCATCAAAAATTCTAATATTCTTTCATTTCCCCAATATTTCTGGAAGGAACAATATACAGCTTCATTAAATAATCCATTATTTTTAAATTATATAATACAATCAAAAAAATTATCTGCATTTATTTAGAGTTCTTCAGCAGGAAGATTGTTTGAAATATTTTATACATTACAATCAACGATCTCTAGAATTACTTGTTCACTGACAAGAAATATGAGCTAAATTTGAAAAGTATTAACAACCTGGAATGGATTTGTTTGGTTTCCGTCCCAAGTATTTCCCTTATGTGATTTAAGGAAGTTAAATATATTGTTTACATATGTAGCATCTCCAATAGAAATAACCAGATGCTAAGCCCTTTCATATTCTTTCAAAACATATTATATACACTTTCTGTGTACTTTGTGATTGGAATCTCAAAGCCCTTCAAAGAAAGCAACTGATCCTGGTAGCCTTCCTGCCAGCTTGGTAAGCATTATCCTCATTTAATAGCTGGAACAACTGAAGTTGCAGTATCATGAAGCGCCCACAACCCAGAAAATTTAAGTGCCTTTCAGAAGCCCCTGTAAGAATCAAGTGAAAGATTTTGTATTTCAGTATGGATTCAAAAGTGAATTCAGGTAACCAAAATATTTGTAACCCTTTAAAGAAAGTTTGGGAAACTGATTTCCAGTTTTGACACAGAGTAAGTGAAATTCGGAGGTTAGAATATATATTGTGCATGGAGCTTTTGGTTTAAGTTGAATGCAGGACAAAACCTGGCTCATGGGATATAAATGTTATATGAAGAAAGGTTTTCATCTTTTCTTGAAAATTAACCTCTTCCCTCAAGTCTGAGCAGCCCTGATTCTACCTCTCTCTCCACTAGACCTCACTCCACAGTGTTTTCCTAGCTGTTTGCCTTTATGAAAACAAGAACTAAAAGAAAGATTTAAAAACAAGTACAATCAGTTCTCCACTTCTCTTGCAGTTATTACTTGTTCCCTGGAATATAAGAATTCATTGCCAAGAGCGTTCTGAAGGTAGACTTTTTTATATTAGATTCAAAGTCAAATTATAAACCACATCTAAGAAAGGATAGTTACAGCTTTATAGTGACACTAAAACACCATTTACATGTCTGAGAGGTAAGACTGGAAGGCTACAGAAAGCTTATAGTGGGAGTGATAAGTGAAAAATAATTTGGGAAAGTCTTTTGTGTGAAGTGCAACAGAAGACAGAGACAATTGCAAGAAATGGATTGGGCACCTTTGCTCTGAAGGAACGATTGACAGTGATGCTGCGATTACTGTAAGAGCGCAGGGCTGTACTCGTCAGCTCACCACTGAGGGCTCAGCCAGCTGAGTCAAACATCATGTCCTCAAAGATTTGTGTTTCCAGAAGATTTTGTCTTGAAAGACAAAACTTTTTCCTCTGTGCTTCTTTGTACACGTAAGCTTTAGTTTTCTACCTCTAAGGTCAGTAACTTGGACACCAAGCTGTAATCTGGATTACTTTGAATCACCAAATGCATGGAGATATTTAGTGGAAAACACGACAGGAAGATCCCCGTATCAAAGCATTCAGCTGCTTGTTCAAGCAAAACCTGTCCATCCATGCCACATAATTTTCCTAAGAGACTTCTCATTTCAGTTTTCTTAGGGAAACAGGGTATAGATTCACATAGTTGTAAATGTCAACCCACAGAGAAGTTATATCGATGCAGAAATTACAGGATACGCTGTCTTTTGCGAACATATTTCTGTATCTAAATCTTTAGTTCTAAATCTTAGGCAAACTTTTAAGAAGTCAGATCATCAGCTATTTTATAAATGGCTTCTGTTTATGCAGATTTCTGTTATTTTAGTGGGAAAGTTTATATCTGGCATAATGTAATCACCTCCAATTTATACAGAAGCTCCTAACATTTAAATCTTCCCCTTAGCAAGGCAACTCTACTATGGTACCTTGTGCCTGGTTTTAAAAGTTCTTGTTTCTAAGCCTTTTCTAATTCTATTTCCTGTTGGGCTTTAAGCTACTCAGGGAAGTGTTTAGGGTTTTCTTGACTGTCTACTTGAATTTCCAGGAATTACCTCATAACCATTACACAATAAATGATCATAACGCTGAATGGTCATCTGGGAATGGAAAGAAAAGTGAGGTGAATATCACATTTGGAAAAAAACAAGAGATCAGGTGGAAGGTTCAGAATACCTTAGTAACATAGTTCAAAATCCCATGTATGATCTAAATACCGGTCCAAATCTGAAGCCTAATGCTGCGTATGCTCTAGCCACATGCTAGAAAATTCAGGCCTTGTTGATTATGTGACTTATGTCATGACCTCCAGTGGAGCTGCGAAAATTAAAATACCTCTGGCAGAAGGAAGTGTCTTTCTACCAGGAAATAAGTGCTGTTTAAGGGAATTTACCCTTCAGGTCAGGAAGTGTCTTAGAGGACAGGTGGAGTTTATGTGCTCTGGAGTGAAGCCAGTGAACCACACAGGAAGCAGCACAGATCAGTCAATCAATTTAACATGCCTACATCTGTGTTCAGAGCAGTTTGAAGCATTTTAAGCATATCACAAGCGTGCTTGTGCAGTAAAAGGGATATTACAGTGCTGGCCTCAGGTTTAGGCTGTGGCAAAGAGGAGGAGGAGGAGGTGTTGCACTGGGGGGACTGACACCATGGTATAAGCTCTGTAACACACTGCTGCATTTGAGCCTGCATGTGCCTCAATTCTCCTTCAATCCAGATACTTCCACATCAAATTCAGGACATTTTTGACAAACATGATCAGCGCCGTGGTATTCTGAAGGGCGAACCAAAAGAGCCAGAATTTTAGCTGTTCTTTCAGCTACTGTGAGTCATTGACTTAAAGGCAGTAATTCTAACAAAAGCAACTTATTATCCAGATTCATACATTACAGAAACAGTGGACAAAATTGTAACTCAGTCATCAATGTGAACAATAGAAGTACCCATAGGTAAATGTTGAAATGCTGTTGTAACTCTCAGAAAAAACAGTGTAGCAAACTATTTAGCAGCTCTTTTACCAATCACTGTGCAGAGTAAGAGGCAACCACGTACAGACCCGAGTATCTACCTGATGGCAATGTGAGTATATAGACGTAGCAAAAGGAAATTTACCCTGCAAAATCTGTATGAGAATAAGCAAAATAAAGAGAGAATGTGGCATGGCTTTTCAGTTATGATCCGAGTTTGCCTTGTGGGCAGTTAGGAAATATTGCATAAGTATTATTATTACAGTTGTTATGCTTTTAAACTCAGCAAATCTGCAGCAGAATTTAACAGGGACAATTAGCATTCATTATGCCCTACTAGTCAGCTTTCAGCATGGGACCCACTTAAATTTTCTGATGTATTCTGATTCTAATAGCTCTTTCTTTTATAATATAACTATTGTTTAGCAGCAAAAGCTTTTAAATCAATTGGTTTTAATTTAGTATACCACTCCATGTTTTCCTAAAAGAAAAGCCAATGCGAATTCTCTTTCTGTATGTAGCATTTCAACGGGGCTTGCGGAAGAAGTTACAGCCATCTTGTTGGTGAACACAGACACAGAGAGCAAGATTTCTGTCAGTAGCTCAAAACTAGCCAGCTGGACAATCTGGGTTGTCAGTGGATATTTCCCTTTCCAGAAGTGATAGACTTGCCAAGGTATAGGTGAGTGTGTAGTGGTGTCTTTTTTCAGCACTGTTCCCTTTTTAGAGTAAAGGAAGAATTATTTAGGGGTGCTCTTCCGTATTGGAAAAGGAAAAAAAGTCCCCAGGTTTACAAATCAGGCTGCCCTAGATGTATTTGGACGAAGACCTCCCTGCTCTGGCAGAGGGTGGCAGACGGAGCAGCAGACGGTGCGGGAAGCAGCCGGATGGCTGCACAGACGCTGGCGGCGGGGGTCTGAAGAGGCTCTCTGTAGAGGTTCAGGGGGGAGCGGAGCAGGGAGCAGGGACAGGCTGCGCTGACCGCTGGACTGCAGGGCACGAGGAAAGGGAAGGAAGGAGACACTGTCCTTGGCCGCAGGCTGGAGCCTCGCTGCACGGCCAATGTGTTTACACAAAGCTCAGTCCCTGGAAATGAGAAGCTGCTGTAAACAGAAATGTGCCTTGAAGCCAAGGAGCACCTGGGGACTTTCGTTCTCAGCGTTACAAGAGCTTTACTTCATTCATTGCCATTATGAGAGGGTCCTCTTGTATTCCAAAAAACTGAATCAGAGCAAGTCTGGACTGTCGTTCCTAGAAACTCTGTTTGTCTGGGTGTTACTTTTGGGAATGGCTAGAAAAATACTTCAGCATCCACTGCAGGTGTTGGCTGTGTCAACACGGTCAGTACAAAATATTTATTCTTCCTCCACGGGCGTTCGAACACAGTTTCTAAACTCTTTTAAATGGTTTCTGTTTATTTCGAACTTTGCTATACGATAGGTTAGAGATTTAATTGAGCATAGAAAAAACAGCGGATAGAGGAACCTACATGTTCTCTCTTCCAAAGCTCCTGTTAAGTAACACACACAGCTCTCTCAGTAGAGTCTTAAATCTAGATCTGAGCTAATCTCAAAATCTTATCTTCCAAGAAATAATAGATTTTCTTATCTACGTATTCTGACGTAATATTATTCCCATTCTTATTAGAAAAATGAAAAGCAGCAATCAGGGCACCTGCCAGAAAAAAAAATACAAGCTGCAGCTTTCTTCAGCAGTATTTTCACTTAGCACATTTAAAAATCTCTTAGTTGAAAGAAAATGTTCCTCATGAATTTGATAACTTCCGAATATAGAGTCATGTTCTGTTATTATAGCAAGCTCTGCTAACTTTCATACAGATTTTTTTTCTCCAAACTCCTGGAAATGATGAAGTAGTTACTGGTAGTTTAAATGGATTTTCCAACATTGTTTAATTTGAAATTTTATGGTATTTTTACACAAATCTGCCCATAGCCAGTATTAAGTAGCAATTTTCCATCTGGGTAGGGTGACATGTCATCCAGATGGTACTGGTGTTTACTCTAAGGCTCTCTAAACATCTGTCTTGCAGAGAAATTAAAGTATTCTTTCTGCTCTGAACAGAAATTACTTCTGAATATTCTGTACTATAAAAACATTATTTTCAGATTAGCAGCAGGCAAGCCATCCATTACTTCTTTAGGAGAGGTTATGACACAGATCTTGTGGGACAATAAAACCTAATTGGAAGGATAAAAAGCTTAAACTCTAAGCCTGTCTGTGTCGGATTGGTCTGCAAAGAGATAACATGCATGAAAAGTCTTGGTTTAGATAATGTGTGTGTTCCTGTGTCATAGCTATTAACCCACAGGCAAATATCTAATTGTCCGACGGTTCATTTTTGGTTCTGTTCTTCTGGGACACCCAATGCATTGTGCCATGGAGGTGAGTGGTGCCTGCAGCAGTGGACGGGGAGGGCTGCTCCCCCTCTTTGCACAGTGAGTCCATGTTGGCTTTGTGTCCGTCTCGATGGTGCTCCAGACTTGACCTCTCTTCTGCAGCTGATGGCTCCAGACCAGCACAGGGGCTGGACGAGACATTTGTTGGCTGCGTTGGAAGTCAAGTTTCACCATGGCGATGAGCCAGCATGGAGTCCAGATGGGGCTGGCTTCAACTGTGATGAGCACAACAAGCTTAATTTTATGTGGATCAGAACAATCAGAAGATGGTGTTCAAAAAAGCTTACATTTCATTATATGTAAATATATGAGAAGGAGAGAAAACAGAGTTCAGTCTCATTGTGGAAAGGGCTGGGGTGCTGCAAATAAAACCATTATTTTCACATCTAAAATACTTTGCCATGAAAATCTATAACAACACAAAACTGAATCTCCATTTGCTGTAGTTTGCTGCTCACTTGTGAAGCTGATTAGCATGGATAATGAGCACATTCATCGTCTAATACGGTCTGTATCCTGTTAGCTGGATGGTTAGTTTTACCTTTTGTATAGGAGTGTTACAGGATTCTTGACAGTTACAAATGGACTGATCTCAACACACTGAAAACCAGGCCACATTTCTGAAATAATGCTCTTGTTATGCCCATCGGATCACAAGCAGAGACATGTTTCAGAGAAATTACCAGTGAAACTGCTAAATTCAGCAGTCTTGAGTAAGGCTCTGAACTTCCACTGCTAGCTCAGTTACTCCCATGGTGCATGACCCTGGTGCAAGGCATTTCCTCCTCCTCCTTGTTCCCACTGCGAGCTCTTTAGGCACTGTCTCCTACTGGGTCTTTGTGTAGTAGCTAACATAACAGAACCCGCTAGGCACAAGTGCAACACAATTAATAAATAATAATACATCTAGTCCCACTCTCTGCCATTACAGGATTGTTTGCTAAGCAGCATTTTCTAGTGTTAGTGTCATTCCCTTAATCATTATTTAGCCAAGCTATGCATACATAAGTCTTTTATTCTTCTCTAATAAATCAGTCTCTCTAGCCCCTTCATCCTTTTTACTGCATTTCTGTGAAGGAAGAACTTAGAGAGGCACTGATAGTAAAGTAGCCCTACATTTTCCACAATTCTTATCAGCAGAAAAAGTTGTATGTTATGTTATTCATAACCAATACATGATACCTATTTCTCAAAAATAAGCTAAACTGATCAAATGGGTTTTGCTTGGTGCATTTCTAACTGTGCCTCAGTTTTCATTATACCTCCCACTTATACATTGTTATAACTTTTAAAGACCTGGAATAAAAGTTTCCAGTCTTAGCTGAGTTTTTCAGGTGCCTCACCTGGCCCTCTATTGGTGTGCAAACTTCAGCCAGCACTACCTTTGGATGCACTCACCCTTGAGTGCACAGTTTACAGATTTGCATGCCTGAATATGCAAATAGATTGAGAGAAGTAAGCTTTACATGAACCCCATGTTCATATAAACACATATAAACACATGGGGGATGGTTGCTAGCATTTAGGCCACGTAGAAACGACTGTACATGAAACTACATAAAACACCATGAATTTGAATGAGCAGAAGCAGACCTTGCATGTTAAAAACATATACATTTTATCTTTTCTCTTAAGGAAGAACTGAAGAATGCTAGACACAATTTTATACACTGTTTTAGAAGATAAACTGGATAAACTTGGGACTTGACATGTGCCAAGGTCATTCATCTCACATAGTACTCATCTCTCATCTTTAATAGTATAAACTTGATAGTGATCCAAACTTTGAAAGATAATGCTGGTAAAGAGGTGAACTGCAAAAGCTTGCACAGCACCCAAAGCTATATCTACATATTCTCAATCATACATAGCTTTTTGCACACAACTTGCTATAACACTGCTAGTCTCTTGAGATTCAAGGCTAAAAAATATAATACATCTAAATTGTACTTGAGAATTTTTCAGTAAATTGTTTCTTTTGCAGTGGCAATAGTTGCACTGCTGTAGTTACAGACAAATTTTGGAGAAGGTATTGATGTCCTTACACTGGTAGTTAGTTCCTCACAGGAGTAAATCCACTGGAGCTAGTGTTCCTATCTGAGTTAATGTCTGCTGATGGAAAACTCTGTAAACAGTCTGTGAAGAATAAAAAAAATTATTTTCAAGTTAACTACTGGAAAGAGGGAAAAGAGATGATTTTGTTGTGAAAAGGATCATACTAAAGCTGTCAAGGGAGCAAATAGACTGGTATTTCATAATATATAGCAAGCATAGGCAGAGATATCTAGATCACTGTGCAGCACAGAACAGACAAAATTACTCCAAACAGTTGGTATTAAGTGTTAATTGCCGGAGCCTCTCTGAGACCATAGGAGTACAGTCTGCTGCATGACCCAGTTCTTATGTAAAGTAATTAAAGACAAGTTTAGGCCAAACTCTTCAACATACATACCACAGATCTTGAGAAAGTTTGTCTATGTACTTAAGTTTTCTGGTTGGATTTTATCATTGTGGTAGATCAAGCTTTAAAGCCATGGATGCAGTCCTCAAGGGCTTGATTTTTATAGAAGTAAAATAATATTTTGAAATACAAAATAATATTTTGGTCTGGATGTGGGCAGTTTGGCTTATACCCATCTCCAGTACTGATAATATTCCTGTATATTTTAATTCCACAAATTTTGTAGACCAGCCACCTAAACATGTCCTTATCTCTGTATGTTTGAGACATCCCTTTGATTTCAGTGTGATGTTTCATGCATGTAAGTGCTCTGCAGGATCAGAGCCAAAGTATTTAGTATTTTGCAGGACATAGCCCTTATAAAATAGAGATAGCGTGTATTATAAACTAGGTAAATGGCTTTCAGATGCAGACATAATGCCTTCTCCACGAGCCTGTAAATATAAAAGAGGAAACTATAATTTTTCAAAAAAACCTCAGTAAGTCAAAATGTAATTATAATAATTTTTTATTTTTTCCTTGAACATAGAAACCGTGTCTCCACACGGTATGAATTACTGAGCTCTTACAGAAAATTATTGTAAAAGACTCTGAGACAAGAATCAATAGATGAACTCTTCTATAGCATGACAAACATGCAGAAATAGTGCCTTAAGAATGGGCTACAGAACTGAAGTGTCAGGTATAATCTTCCTTATGTAATCACTAAGTAGGATCATCATGAAGTATTAATGTATTAGTCAATAAAATAAGTCTAGATAAGGTCAAACACCTTAGGTGTTATCTCTTCAGCTATAATTGCTGTTACAACATGAGTTTATGAACAGCATGAAACATCCTGCATTTTAGCAGAGAAAAAACTTTGGCAAGTAACAGGCTGTTTGAAGATAATAGTAAAATAAAGCAAAAGAGTAAGCAGGACCTAACTCTGACAGATGTGGTCATAGGGCTGCATCTGGAACTAGACCCTCTTCCTGGGGCAGATTCTCCCATCCTGGTACTTTTGTGCAAGTTAAATGTTGCAAAGAGACTGGAAACAATTTACCTCTTGGTAGCTTAGGATTCTTCATCCTTTATGGGCTCCTTAGTAGGTCTTTATACTACTTTCCTGAAGCCATGACTTAGCAATGGTTATTCAAAGAGGAGAACCTGGCTAGGTCACCTTGGCTAGCATCAGCAACTAAATGGCCTTGCTGTGCTGTTATTTCTCATGTTCGTCCAGTAAGTCACGTCATGCCCGGTGGTTTCTCGTCCTTTTTTTCGTTAGCCTAACCTTAGTCCAGGGCCTAGCCTTAACACAATTTACAATGCTTTTAAGAGCAATGTGAATGCAAATGAAAGCACAACACTGCTCACAACTCTCTTGCAGTCAGTTGCAAGTACTACAGATGCCAGTCACAAAAAGTTAGACTTGTTATGAAATGCATGACATCATTGATTAAATTGTCTGCAAAAGCTGATAGATACTAGTGCTCAAAGAATATGTTTATTCTTACATCAGCAGCAAGTGTTTCTAATATTGAAGGGGTTTAGACTTTTACCAATTAGGATATTTTTAAGGAAAAAGAGAATTCATATAGGGACTAGAAACAGGCAATGAATAATGAGAGTTACTGATTCAAAATGTTATACATTATTTTTCTGCTCATTGACATACCTTAACAAAGCTAGAATATGCCAAAAGCCTTCCACTGATTTCTCATTCTTATATCAATTTAAATGTATTAAGATATGATGAACTGTAATCAGTCAGCAAGCCACTGAAAGGTAATTTTCAGTACAAGGTTATTTGCAACTGTACATTCAAATTTATACACAATATTATATGCCAATCATTCAAGGGGATTCACCTCAGAAAATCCATATATTGATTCCAAGCTTTATTGACTTCAAGAATAGGCTTGATACAGGCTTGATCTTGCAAGGAGCAGCATTTGGATCCACCCAGGCACAGCGGTCTGTGAACACAGAATTCACTGAACTTCCTAAGAAACTGGAGGTAAGATTGTCTGTCCTTTCTATTTATATACCATCTACTAGATATCAAAGTTAGCAGTGCTGTAGTATAAAGAAACATCATTATCAGCAGCAGTGTCCTGGCAACCCTGAATATAACAACTTAGTCATTTTAACTGGCTGTTAGAAAAAAACAATTTTGGTGCATGGAAACATTCCTGAAACTAGTTAATTAATATTATTTCCTCTATAAGATGTAATTTTGTAATGGGCTGCAGTCTGAAGACATAAAAGTAAGGTTTAAGTTTTTAATTTATATGACCTAATTAGTCAGAAAGTTTACACTAAGCTCATCAGCTGGAAGGCCTCATCGCCTATTTCAGAACAATGAATGTGTCTTGATTGCATTGTGTTTCCTAAATATTTCATTAATGCTGAGTTGGGAACATTTGTGTTCAGCAGAAATCAGGATCTGAATTCTTGTCTTCTACATGAGAAGAGCAAATGGAGAGAATAGCTAACCTAAGCAATTGAGATTATTATTGTAGTTAATGATCTCCTTTGGACAAGTGAGAAAGATCAGCCTGGCTCTTTCACAAGGATGAATCAACCTCCTTCAGTACCACTGGTAACAAAACCTCTCTGACATCTCTGCAGACCCTGATGAGAATAGATGTAACCATGTTTGAATAGCTGAACAATTTTCTCCTGTGTCATTCTATGTATCCTAATGGGCAATTATTTTTTCCTTAAGGCTCAGTTCTATTCTATCATCTCTTCAGTATGCACAAGTGACCTCTACTAGAGACAGCAAAATTTTTCCTAAGATAAAGAAATTTCCTACTATAATTTGAGACTCCCTCCTCAAGATTACAAGTTTTGTACTAATAGCAACTGACATGCTAAAAAGATCATTTAATTCTAGTAACACAACCCTGCAGAACTTAAAACACCAGCAGAAACACACAGGTTTCACCTTTCATAGTTAATTAGATATTGCCAGGGAAGACTTTGGGGCACTAAAGCTTCATCAGCTGTTAAACTGTTAGTATAGTTTTTAAATTTCTAGTATGGTCCTTAGCATGAGCCTGGCCTGAGCCAAAACACTCTCCCAAACAATATTTAGATTTGAATCATGGATTTTTGTAGGCCAGAATCCATTCCTCATAGGTAATTTCATGCAGTCTGTTTTGAATGGCGAGAGAGTTTAATGCTATGTAATAATAAACTATGGACTGTGTTCTGCAAGCTGACTTTAGTGCCAGAGATCATTCACAAGCCTTTCACTAATCTTGTTCCACACAGAGATCCCATTTGATTGTTTAGAGCTACTTGCACTCTTCTTCTACTCCTGTGACTCTTTTTCCCAAATTTGTTTCAATAAATCTGTTCTTCTGTTTGTCATAAAGACACTTTAGGAATTCCAAGGAACTAGTCTTAGAATGAAAAAGAAAAGTCACAGAAAAAAGAAGTCCATCAAGAGATATTAAACAAGAAGATATGACCTTGGCTCAAGAATTCCTTGTGCTTCTGATTGGTAAGGGTTTGGAGGATTTACCAAAGAAATATTGTTATACAATTACCTTCTTCTTGTGCTTTTTCTGAACAATGTGCAATGGCTAGAGGGACTGCTCTGTACCCATACAGCTGTTCTTTTGTTCTTATAAGAACAACCAGAAAAATACCCGTGGGAGAGATATTATTGTTCTTTTTCATTGAGTGGCCTAGGAATTTTTATTACATGCTGGCATCATGAAGGATAGCAAAGTTTGTAGTCTACTGCATGAAAATCCATCTTGCTGATTAGCATGATTATTGTGAGTTGTTTTCTGCAGTAATTATCTGTCATTAATGAAAGAGGAAAGAAGGAAATGTTCATATCCTGTTGTACAATAGACTAATTTGCAAAATCTGTTAAGAAGGAGTTACAGTAATATAAGACATCACTCCCAAATACAATGAGATTAAATATTGATGTTTTCCTTTTGACAACAAGTTTTTAGACAACACCAAAAGATCTATCAATACACACACACGCATATAAAAATAGTCATACGTTGCCTAATTTTTAAAATGCAATAAAAATTACAACTAAATATATTTTCCTAGTGTCACATATGATTTGCTAGAGAAAATATTAAAAGGCAAAGTAGCAAAACCACATCTATTCCAGATTATATAGCTGTGAACTAGTGCATAACAGCTTATAAGAACGATATTGGAAAAGTATGTAGGATTGATCTTGTTTTTACTGAGATCTGTGGGTTGTTGTATCTGGCATTTATTGTAACAGGATTCTTTTTTTTTTTTTTTAATAGCAGTCCAGCTATTAAATTCCAGATATTATTCCTATGGCAGTGATTGAAATCAAGAAAATGCTTTTTCATAACCTTGAATTGTACTCTTCTCAGTTTAGTTTTTCCATTATAACTGTTTCCAAGCCATTCATTGTTACATGGTAATTTTATGTTTTAAACTATAAGTTTAACTGAAATAATTTGGCTTTTCAAAATAATCTAAATATACTTTAAATTTGATTTTTAGTACATTCTAATCAACCTGTAATCATACTAGCAGATTTACCCTTGAAGTAGTATTTTTTTCACTGCTCCAGTGAGCTTCATTTGCCTTTTATTTTCTTTTTACAGAAACACAGTGTCAACCAAGATATACTTTGCAGAAAGAAATACATGTTAATCTTTGACATGCTATGTAAAAAGCTATACTCTCTCTTTGATCTATCACAGTTTGGATGTTGTCCTATAAAGTATAGAAAGTATTTCTCACAACATGCTGAATTGTGTATAGAGTTCAAAATTACTTTTTAATCTAAACAAAGCAAATTGTGCATGCCTGATTTTAAATTTTGGTTGACAATGGTTTTGTTCATTAACTTTAATTTTGGATACTGTCCATACAGACAATATATGTCAGATTTCATTTGGAAGATAATGTATATGGTGAGACTGCAGACTTTTTTTGCCATGTTAATATCATTCTCATTATGTTTTTTCACATTTCTGTCTAGACTGTTTAAAAATAAACTTTCTTAGCATATAGCCAGGACACAGAAATATTTATACAAATAAATGTCCCTATTATCATAGATCAGTTATGCATATTCTTCAAACACTGATAAAGAACTAGATATGTCTCTCAGCTAGCTAAGTTTGTGGTATTTTTCTGACTTACAAAACACACATTACAAAATATGTACCATTCTTTCCACAGTAGGTGGATTCTTCTTGACCATAAATCACAGGAAGCTAGAGCGGAGTCATGAATTACTAACAAGAAAGGGTAGTTCATGTTAGGAATCTAACCGTTTGTGGAGATTGAATGCTGTCAATATTTAGGTCCAACCTGGGTTTAGCAAAAAGCTTCTTCCATTTTACTCACTAGTTTTGAATGCCTTTCTTAACTCAGATCCCTCACTTTTTGCTGTAGACACACATTTCAATTCATGAGTGAGCTTTTCCAGGAAATGGAGCCCACTGAATTAGCATTGCTCATCTTACAGAGCAATTTCTCTGTTCTACTGTCTTTCTCTGTTCTACTGGTAGTACTGAAGCATACTTCCAGAAGCGAAAATATCTGTTTGAGAAAAGAACTGTAGATTGACCTTAGCCCAGAAATGTGTATTACTGCCATATATTTTCATCCTGTTAAGGGTACCCCAGAGCAGTGGTCTCCAAATTGGGGTGCCTGCACCCCAGGGGCTGCGCAATCCATTGGGGTTTGGGAAGAAAATACTTTTTTATCATTAATAAATAAAATAAAAAATTAAAAAGAGTGTTTATTTCATCTTTACCTCATCCTTTTTTAATTTCTAAGGGGTTTGTATGTTTTATAATGTGCATAATATACTTACAGTAGTACATGTATATAATTTATAAATAAATAAATATAAATATATCAGGAGTGTGTCCTCAAAAGTTTTTTACTGATAGGGGTGTACAATCAAAAATGTTTGGAGACCACTGCCCTAGAGGGCCCCTGTGTAATTACAGAACTGCACAAGATCTACAAGCCAGGCAGGCAGCAAGCTCTAGCTTCCTCTATAGGTCTCTGTACTCCAGCAGCAATAGTAACCGGAATGGGCTGCTGATACCCCACTGTGGCTTATCCTACCACCTTCCTAAGGGCTTTGTCCCAGAGGCCTCCAAATATATACCATATTGAAATTTTCAGCAACTTTTTTTGGATGTGTAACAGACGTTTTGCCATTGCTCGTCTAGTCTTACAGATGCTCTGTAGCAGGTCTTCTGTGTTTCCTTACCTTACTTCTTTTTTCTCTTTCCTTCCCACCTTGCTCTTCATGACTGTTTCTGTACCCACCCAGTTATTTTATTCTCTTTACCTTCCTCTTGTCCTGTACTTCTCCCTCTCTCTTTCTTTATCTTATCCTCTCATTTCCACACACTTATTCTATGTGACTGCTTCACCACAGAGCAGCTTTAAGTTCACGTCAATTAAGTAATTATAAACTGGTCCCAAAGACAGGAACAAGTGTAAACAAGAAAGGGAGAAAATAGCAAATGCAACTTTCTTATTATTGTAACTCTCATGCTCTCTTGTTTGCAATCATTTACCTTGTCAGATCTAAGTTTAGACTATAAACTCCTCAAGGCAGAAACCATTTTTCACTTTCCTAGAAACTGTTACACCGTCCTATTGCATTATATAAATATTGGTCCACATTTTTAAACACAATTAATCATTTTGTATGCCACAATGTTCATCTGTCCAGCTAAAGAGTGCTTAAAGGGTTATGAATTTTATATGGCAGGTACTATGCACTTCCTAAAATGGTGTTTCTTTAGAATGCCATATATGGGGTAACTGAGGTAATTAATCATGCTAGAAAATTTGAGCTAATAGCAACATCAATCTTATGCATTTTGCACATGGAAATCTCACTGGTATCGCTGCCAGGAAGAGTGGAGGAGGAAAGCAGTGGGAAAGGGACCGCTCTCTGTTAGGAGCTGCCCAATCCAGCAGCCTGATAGAGGTGCAGTGGCTGCAGCTCCACCCAGCTCATTACTCCAGCCAGTAACGAGGCTGAGCATGTAGTCCCAACAGGTACACAGACAAACACACGTATGCAACATGCATATCCCCACGGCCAGGCACACCAGCTAGCACAGGCAGAAAACAGCACTCGGGCAAACGCAGGCAGCACCAGTGGCCTCCTCCAGTTCCCCTCTCCGGTCCTTCAGGATAAAAACTTCTTAGTGGAAATGTGCACATACGTACAATACGGATCCCTCCAGTAACTGGCCTAGACAGTCTGCACGGGAACTGGCCCCTGGATCCCATTGTCCCCAGTTGTTAGCTGGACATAGGAGCCCCAAGGCCCGCAGCCCCACTCCAGCTGCTGGTACAGACCTGCACACACACACTGTGGCTGCACCCAGCAACTGATCTTAGACACTCAGTCTATCCAGTAACTTGCCTTGAGATCCTCTCACCTTCTGTTGCCTGATGCACTGACACACACATGTGCAAATGGGTCCCTTGGTGGAACCCGAGACCCCATGGTCAGCCCAGCAGCTGGCTTGGTCATCCTGGTCCCTCCAGTAATCAACTGGAAGATTCATTGGTCTCTCCAGTGTCTGGCCTCCACTTCTGGCCATATCAATATGTGTTTCCCAGGCCACTTACCCTACTTAACGCCTAGTCCGGCTTGATATTCACAAATAATCACACACTGACATATGGATCTACACACTATGCACATACTCCAGTCTCTCTGAACAGGAATGTACGAGGCACCAGGAGGAACAAACACCAGTCAGAAAAATGGCTGCAAGAAAGTCATATGCTGGTTTCCTCCAGATTAACAGGATCCCAGTATATTTACTTGCAACTACTCAGGACAACCAGACTGAAAGACAAAGGGCGGTGAGTAAATTCTCATTACTCACACAGATGTAAAAGAATGGAAAGACTGTCAGCTCCTAGAAGACAAAAAGGCTATCCAGCACAAGACAATTCTGGGAGACATGAGGAGGACAGGACCCTTTGCCTTCTGTGTCATCACAAGGAATCCTGCTCAGACCACCTGAATACAAATGCCTTGGATGCATTAATAACATGCAATAACAACAATAATAACATGCAATAACATACATGCAATAATAACATGCAATAACAACAATAATAGTAATGAAAAGGAAGATAACAAAAGAGAGTGAAATATAACCCAAGAAGGACAAGTGATGCACAATGCACTTGCTCACCACCCGCTGACCAATGCCCAGACAGTCCCCAAGCAGCGATCCGCCCCTCCTGGCCAACTCCCCCCTGTTTATATACTGGGCATGACGTTCTATGGTATGGAATATCCCTTTGGCTAGTTTGGGTCAGCTGCCCTGGCCATGCTCCCTCCCAGCTTCTTGCACACCTGCTTGCTGGCAGAGCACGGGAAACTGAAAAATCCTTTGCTTAGGATAGCACTACTTAGCAACAGCTAAAACCATCAGAGTGTTATCAACATTGTTCTCATACTAAATCCAAAACAGAACACTGTACCAGCTACTAGGAAGAAAATTGACTCTATTCCAGCTGAAACCAGGACAACACGTAAATATTTTGTGTGGTAACATGTCATGCTATTATCACACGTAAATCTCCTTGTGGATCTAGCTGTGTTTCAATCACGATTCATTCATTAGAAAAGATCTGTTCTGGAAACCTTGCCCGAAGTTCAAAATAGAATTTGTTGGCACATTTTGTAGGCAATCATCACTAGCGTATTTGACTGCTAAAGGACTCACAGACCTCACAAATAATCTCACAACAAATTCTAAATTTACACAATGATGCTTAAACTATGAGCTTTGAAAATTCCCCATCCAGCCAGTTGCTGTCTTTTTCTATATTCACAGAAGTTGTGTTATTTCCATTGTACTATTAAATGATAAAGAAGCACAGATTGTGACAGTCTTAGAAAAGCTGAATTACTCTCAAATAAAGAGGAGTTTGGTCTGAGGAAGAACATCAGGATTTAGTCAAGCAGTTGAAGCTGAATTTAATGAAATACAATTACTTACTGAGCAGCCAGAGTGTGTGGGTGAAGTGAGACTGGGGCGGGAGGAAGGTTTGAGTATGTGTACATATTGCTATTTGTAACCACCCTTCATACACCAGGTGGTACATTCTGCTTCCCTAACAAAAAACGTTTCTCTCCACTACAAATAAGTGCAATTTTCCTTTTCCTTTTCTCATTTATTTTGATATGCGGGGTTGGGGTATTATGTACAGCTGTAATAACAACAGCTAAAAACATTGTAAGAAACTAGGCAAGAAGTGCAGTATGCAGGTGACTGCTAAACTTACAGGGTGAAGCACTGAAAGAGCCCAAGGGCCGTATCTCCTTTAGTACCAGACACATATTGAGACATGAATGGTAGAGCATGCTAAAGGTAGGAATTTAAATACACAAAATGCCTTGCAATGCAATGTAAAAGTTTGTATTTCCTTCTCCCTCTCCTGCAGGAATGTTTTCCTCATCATTAGAATAATATTGTATCTCCTGGACCCCCTCACTGGCTCCACACATGACTTCCTCGTGAATGTCGTACTTTCTGCAGAGAAGGTGTAAAGTGTGTGTGAAAGTCTAGTGTTTAGGTCACTCTTCTTGGAAGTGAAAAGCCTGGGTTAGACATAGCCGTGCTAATAAAAGCTCAAGCCTTAGGTCAGCTACTTCCACACCTACTGCCCTAACCCTAGGAAAGATAGATACTCAAGTCTGGGGAAGGCAAGAGAGAGCTACAGCCCTTGTTTTTCACATTTCCTACTGCATATATTTGTCATCTCCCTGCTCAACATGCTTGGTGCTGCAAATCCCACTCTGTACAGTGTATACAGCTATGAAAATGCAATTTGCTCTGATCTTTTCCAAAACAAGCTTGCCTCTCCTTCCTTCTGATAAATGCTCCTTCTCTCAGTCTCCACTTCCAAGAAGACAACTTCTTATGGGAGATATAGGCAATTCATTCCTACCTGCACATTTTCACAACTACAGATCCCATAGCGGAGCCAGTTCCTCCTATACATGCATACTTAGTTTTTCAGCAGTCACAAATATTATGGTTTTTCCATTTATATTTTAAGAGACTTGAAGAAATGTTTATGTATGCCTGCTACCTTTGAGCTAAAGCCAAACAATATCCGTATTTCCAACTGAGTCACAGCAGCTCTCTTCAGTTTCAGATTAATTGATTTTATTGTACATTTTATTTCCCCTGGAAAAGGAAGCTCAGAGTTCTTTTCAGTATATATTCTTATATACTCATATTCAGCATATACACATATATACTCCTTCTTTTATGATATGACTTGTCAAGTTCTCACTCCACTCAAATCAATGACAAGAATCTACTGAATTTAAGTCCAGAATTTCATCCACAGTTACGGAAAATAAAGCTCTTTCCAGCCTGCAGTTCCGGAAGAGGAACAACCCCTTTTAGCAACAAACATGGTTAAAGTACTGTAATTTATTTGTGAGACAGAATTAAAGACATTTTTGCCATCTGGAGGAAACGCTCTGTTACCATGGGTTTGTTTTGAAAATTCAAAAGGTGGCATCCTGGATGCGTAAGCAGAACAAGGTTTGTTTTTCAGACACAATGGCTTTACTTGAGCATTTGACAAAGCCAAATGTAACAAGATGCTCTATTCACTGCTTAAATATCTTGGTAGGTAGGTTTATGCACCAAAATTGGGACTAATCTAGGTTGTTTTCTTTCTCAAAGTCCTAATTTTCTCATCACAAAACTGCTGAAGGAGGGATGTGGTCATTTTCTGTTTAGAATCTTTTTCTCTGACTCCCTTCTTAATTACAGATCTCTTTTCCAAATTTTACCAGCTGTTGTTCTAACAGAAGATAAACAAACCAACTTGAGAAGATGTTCAGGAAGATGAAATCAGAAAATACGCATGGGGTGTGGAAAAAAGAAAATCTCCCTGTTAGGAAAGAGTGAGACTGTGTTTTAGAAAAAGGTTAGGGTAGATGATTGATTTTTCTTATGTATCAGAGCTCTCCTACAACTGTTACAATAAAATCAGTAAGTGTATAAAGGATAACTGGGTGAAGTCCTGGGTTAAAATTGAATAAAATAACAGTGACATGTTAATATACAGAAAGTGATGATCCAAGCCTAGTAAGTCAGCAAGTAACTCTAATTTAAAGCTGAAGAGTGAAAGGACTAGCATCAGGTACTCAGTATAGGGTAAGCAAACTGCTGCATGCACAGCTCCCAGTCTTATTCTTACACCTGAAACCACACATTGTGTGAGAGTGGAGCACATCCTCAGCTTCTGTTCTCTGTTTTGTCTCAGGTGGATGCTTTTACTTCAAGTCCCCAGGTGCAGTACAATGTACCACCACAGGAAGTACTGATTTTCATATTATTATTCTCTGTTTTCTTGTATGGGTATTAGAGAGGGGTTTTGATGGACTGAAAAGGAAGAAAAAGACCAAATCTGGCTGGGAAAATGTTACTCATGTTAAATGGGAATTATCGTTGTTATTTATTTATAGTTGTAGTAGCCTCAGCCTATTTTTTTTTCTTTCCAGAGGTACGCTCTCAGGATAACAGATGAAACTCAGGCCAAGCAGAATAATTTGCTGCAGATACTTTCTCAAGTTTTTGCTACATTTTATCTGACCATGTGTGACTTCACATTTCTGCCAGTATTCAGACACTTGAATATCTGTGACAAATATATTCAATAAAAAGTCAGTATTTTTTTAATCCATTAATTATTTGTAACTTTTTTCCCCCCACTATTTGGCCAGATCCACTGTGTTACAGTGTGCTTTGGGGGCACTTGTGCTGTAGTTTCAAGATACACAGGTGAAATGAGATTCATGTTCCCTGTGAAGTCAATGGAGATATTTTGGATCTACTTTCTGACCTTATCTGGTTTATTTTGCAAGGGAAAACTATTCTGTCTCACTTTTTTGAAAACCCTAGGAACAGAAAAATTTCCAGAAAAAAATAACTATACTGATCATCCATAAGTAAAGCACACTAGGCTAATCCGGTGCTCTGAAACATGTCTTCTGATCTTTTAGGGCATAACTATCTTAATTTTATATCTACTTTTCATACTAGATCCCAAGTGATAGTCTTGCAGGTCACTTTACTTTTAGGTAAAAGACAGGTAAGTATGTTGGCAGAACGTGCCCTCTGACCATGGGAGCTGACGCGGGACTAAGGATTAGAACTGAGGTCTCACTGCTGGGAAAGGGCTTTTCTTACCTGGCCACCAGAAAGGCTTTGCTTGAATAATTAGTTATCTGGGAAAGCGACTAGAGGGCTACTGAAATAAAGCTGGGGGGAAAAGGCTGTGAAGAGTCTAGATGTAAAAGAAAGAATGATTTAAAGGAAGTTGCTGTAATTCAAAGGAGAGTAAGAAGTGAGAAGAAAGTTGCCTGAGGAAGAGAGTGTGAGAAACACTGACCTATGAATGGCCTCATCCTTGAATATCCTATGATTCAATATTCTTTTAACTTTTGTTTTTAACTGTTTTCTTGCTTCTCTGGAACACATCCCATTTACCAATATTCTTTTTATAAAAGGCATGCACCAGAGCTGGGCACACATCCCATCTCAGCAGCAGCAGTCATACTCACTGGTAGTGGTATCAGATGCTTCCTACTACTACTCAATGTTCAGCTGTCTGTATGTAATCACTGTAAACCAGAGTGTTACTCTGGAAGCTCACATTCAGCTGACTCTCCACTATGATCTCTCTCAGACTCCTTTTTTCCTGGGTTTCATATTGGAAGCCCAGCCTACATTCTTTGCTCCCAGATGTATTACCTTACACTTAGTGAGACAGAAGCATATAGATTGTGCCCAATTTACAAGATGATACAGATTTCTACATTAGTCACCTGTATTCTTCATTATATTTACCACTCCCTCAATCTTTGCCAACAGCAAATTTTATCAGTAATGATTTTATGTCTTCCATGTCACTGGCAAACTTTAAATACTGTACAACCAAGAATAGATCCTCATGGGGCTCCAGTAAAACCAGAAAAGCAGATGGTTCTCCATTTAGAATGACATTCTGAGACATGGAGTTTTAAATCCATTTTAAATATACCATGTTGTTTTTGTATCATTCTGGTTTCTGATTTAAAATCCAGTAAAGTCGAAGTGCAAGACCAGAACTTTCAGCTTTATCAATAAAATTTGTGATTTTTTTTCTTTCATCATATTAATTTGATAAAATCTTTAATCATAAGCATCTGGTGATGTTATTATTTAAATGACCCTCCTTTAATAGCAGTGCCTTAATGACTAATTGGTGCTACTACATGATGAGAACGTGATTAACTGGGAGCTAAGTGCCAGTCATTAAGGCTGCCTATTCAGCTCTCTGTGTAGGGATTTAGATGCCTTACCTGAGCATTTGGATTGAAAATATTTCTTAATTTGCATATGTAACTACTAAGTATTATAACTCAGACAAATCACAAGGAACTAGCTCCTCACAAGGGCTTAAATATCTAGATGCCACCTCAGACACTTACATTTAAAATACAAACTTCCATAATGCACTTTATGTGCTGCCAGCTAACTCTGGAGGGAACTAAATTCCTTAGATGTCTGAGCTTTTACCAGTAAAGATATCCTGGGTACTGAACATGTACTGCTGACCCCATGCAAAGCCATCAATGGCATAACAGAAGTGAAATGTTGTTTTGTATATGTCAAGAATATTCACAAATTATGTGTTTCCATGTTTAGCTCATCTCTCATGCTTGTTTTAGTAGCATTTCCAAAACTTGGTTAATGGTTCTGACCTCCCATATAGGCAGTTGTCTCTTTTACCCAACAGCCCTATGCTTACAGCAACAAGACCCATTTATCCACTTAAGAGGGAGTCCAAAACTCCCCTTCACAGCCCTTGTTCTATTCATGTCACACAACCGCAAATAAAGCCTTACATTTGTCCCTTAGCTAGATTCAAGGCTCCAGGAGATGTCTCTGACCACGTGGGGCCCAGAAGCTGAGACCTCTTTTGCAGATAGGTGCTTGTGTGCCTGCTTTCCACAAAGAGTGTCGGGATCTCTTTCCTGAAATGCTTGTAATAGTGGTTGTCTCGGACATTCATTTCTGTTTCTTTTCTCTCACCTCTTCTAAGCAGACACTTGCCACTGTGTTGAATGTACGGACATGTTCCACTCGATCAGTCGTTCGATGCTGAACTTTTAATTTTCTTAACTACAAAGGTAGAATAGAATTATGCAAGGATTTCGAAAAACAGTCCTGTTTAAATGAAAAAGAAAACCCATATGCAGATGCAGGTTATTCTATGCTACCTGAAAAATTCTGTTTAGAACAAAGATGCTGACACAGTCTCAGCACTGGAGCGTCCCTCACTGTAACATACTAGGGCAGCTTCAAGGTGTTCAAGTATGCCATGTCTATTTTAATAGGAGACTAAATGACTTATAAATGAGGCTACTTAGGCAAGGCAAGTATAAATAACTTCCTCAACAATCCATAACACCACAAAGCCCCATACTTTACTTTAGACTTTTAGATTACTTTGCTGTACAGATAGATGCCAGCTTTCCACTCAGAGATATGATCTGGTAAAGGTACTCTTTCTGCTTTTTAAGATGGGAAATACATACATATATTTATACGATTATTGCCCAGATGTTTGAATTTATTTGACATTTCATGGCCTTGGCCTTGCCATGATTTTCCTTCCTTTCTGGATCCGTCCCTCCCTGTTTAGCTGCCAGAGAAATGCAGCTGACATCTAAAAAGTTTCCTTGATGTATCATAAATGTTCTGATTTAACCTTGCTGTTTCACCTGATGGGATCAATCTACCCTTTCCACATGCACAGTGTAACACTTCTCTCAATTAGCCCCTGTCCACTGGAAGTTTAACTGTGCCAGCTACAAGGCAGTGCTTGCTGATGGCTTCTCTTGGGTAATACACAGCTGCAGTATGTTTGAATTGCTTTCTTTTACATCTATCTTTCTGATCACTACTTTTTCTGATTTAAAAATAAAACTGTCGTTACAAGGAACAGCAAGCAGTGTATCCTGTCTCTCTTTGGCATTCTGATTCTTTTGTTTGAAACAGACCTTGGCTCCTAGTCTCAGAATATTTTGAAAGACAAGGTCATATAACACGACTTTCTCATTTAAACAACATTAGGCAGTAATTCTTCAATTCAGACTATCCCATAGTTCTCTGCTCCTATTACATTACACAGACAAGGACTGCACCTGAAAAAAAAAAAAAAGAATCAAGCCAAAAGAACTTTTTAAAGAACATTTTACATACATTAACTTTGGGGGGGGGGGGGGGGGGCAGGGGAATCATTTAAATTTGATTCTGAGCACCTTCCGTTTTTCAGTCCTTTATGGTACACTACAGAATGTTCAACAAATTTCTTTGCTTGTCATGAACGGCCAGCAGTTCCTCTAGTCTTAAAAGGAGTAATCATTGACAATCAAATGCACAATAACTCACATGCCCCAGCCAATAGACACAACACATAAGCAAGACAGATTAAAACATTTCTGTTTAATCTTAAATTCAACATTAGAAAATTTTTTTACATAAATTGTTCCCTCTTCTCCCCAAAATACCTAGTTTCTAAAGTAATATATGAGCATGGACATATAATAGCATGTAAGATTATTTTTTTTCTCAGCATTGGAATAAAGGGAAAAATGTAGGTTATTTTCAAGTCCCAATCACTCTATAATTTGGTTAAGAACTTCAAGTACAATACAGATTCAATACACACATCTTCCCTCTTCTTTCTATTTAGCAAAATGGAATATGGGGAGAATATCATGTTAACTGACATTAATATCCATCTAGAATAAGTGGGTCAGGAAGGCTCTGTAGCAGATCAGGCTTCCTGTAAGGTCAATGGAAATACATAGGAACATCCATTCCATCACAAAATAAGCGCCTAAAATAAATAGCATTCTTCTCTGCTATAGGAAGTCTGTCCATATAGGGGACGCCCTTATCTCCCTTCTGGATATGTCTACTTCAAAACAGTAACTACGGAAAGAATCTAGATAGCTACTTTAAACTTGACACCCAAAATACATTAAATGAATCCAGCTCCAAAGGATAATCCAAAGGATAATCCAAACAAACAAATATAAAAATTGTTGCCAATCACTTCAATAAAAATAAATCCTAAGACATAAACATCACCAACTAAGGTAAGGATTCACAATGGAAAGGTATGACTTTTTTTGCTTTTGCTTTGCCTCCTCTTAACACTATGAACATCATGTCTAGACCCAGCCAGAAGCCCTATAAATAGTTCGTAAGCCCAAGGAAGAGTCTGAAGGTCTAGATTATGGGATGCAGGAAGCCTCTACTTCTCCCTGTCTAGTCATTCGAGTAGATACGCTCTAATATCACTTGCTAAAGCAGGCTCTGCAGACAAGGCAAGACTTAATTGACAGAAACATTATTATGGGCTGATTAAGGATTTATAATTAGCAGCTGGGTGGAGCTTTAAAAAACTTCAGTGGTATCTAAATGTGGGATCTAAAGAGGTGGAAGGATTCACCCCATCCAAGGCACCTAAGCTGGAAAGATAATTCTAGATCCCTTTACTGTTGGGGAGAGAGAGGCACTTCTAGAGGGGGATTCAGGTCCTCTGATTCACCCCTCTGGGGGTGGTCTCTCTCTACCTATTTTGGCTTGGGATTTTCCAGTTTGTTGCCCACTAACAGGAGAGAGGGTGGAAGGAATTCAGGCTCTATAATGGATATCAGCCTTTCAGTCATTTGAACGTTCTCCCTTTCATGTGCTATCCCTTGTTTGTTTGCTTGGTTTTGTGCATTTAATATGTGCTTTCTCTTGTACACATTAGTGGACAGATGTATAGCCATTAAACAAAGCATCTGTTATGTGGCTTTCATTATCTGAATGATAACTGGTTTAGAGGAAAGACTAAGATAGTTGGTGTTGTTCAGCATGGAGAAGGCTCCGGGGAGATCTTATTACGGCCTTTCAATACTTAAGAGGGGCTTATAAGAAAGATGGGGACAGACTTTTTAGCAGGGCCTGCTGCAATAGGACAAGGGGTCATGGTTTTAAACCAAAAGTGGGTAGATTTAGACTAGATATAAGGAAGAAATTCTTTACTGTGAGGGTGGTGAAACACTGGAACAAGTTGCCCAGAGAGGTGGTAGATGTCCCATCCCTGGAAACATTCAAGGTCAGGTTGGACGAGGCTCTGAGCAACCTGATCTAGTTGAAGGTGTCCCTGCTCGTTGCAGGGGGGGTTGGACTAGATGACCTTTAAAGGTTCCTTCCAGCCCAAACTATTCTATGATTCTATGATGCCAACCAAAATATTCGTCTTAGGACTGCCTGGTTGCTGCTTGTTCCCTTTCCCCCCTAGAGGAAGTGTCTTCTGCAAGGTATCATTATCCCTAGCTGTCCTCCAAACCTCACATTCTTCAATTATAATAATTCTTCAGTTATTTATGTATAATGT